>NC_069729.1:7290022-7605022 GCF_027358585.1 Pangasianodon hypophthalmus | reverse complement strand
ACAGTAGGATTCTAAGCAAAAGAGGCAAAACATCACCAACCTACTCTCTACTGACTGTTTGGATGTTGTTCCATACTAGCCCAAAGAATATATTAATTTTCATAATTACAAAGATGAGATATAGTGTCTATAAGATAAGGGTGTAGGTGCATGTAAACATAGCTACATCTAGACATAGAGAAGTGGTTCTTTTCTACTACACGATGGGCAAATTTGTGGTGCTGTTTATCAAGCAAATGCTTACTGGATAAACAGACTTGACCAAAACTAGTGCAAAGGCAAGAATAGTTTGAGGATCTGTTGGCATAAAAGTTGTAGAAGAGTAATGATTTATAATTCCACTATTTGGTGTCAACCAGAAGAGTCTGATTGCTGTAAAGAATCAATCTCAGGGAGATTTTCCTTCGCCACCGCCACCTCTGGCTTGCTCATTAGGGATCTAAGTCTATATCCGGATTTCTGTAAAGCTGCTTTGTGACCATGTCTATTGTTGAGTTGAATTAAATTAAATGAATGTAAGTCTAAAACACAGCCATTAAAAGGATTGAATGGTGTTGGTCTGGTAGTGCATGATGAAATGAGCATTCTCTTTTTATCACTACAGTTTTCCAGACATACGTGCTGGAAGCAGATGTAACATTTTGCGGCTTAAGAGAGTTAGATTTGAAGTGAAAGAATGAGATCAATCTGGCCAGGCATCTCACCCCTCAGAAAATGCTCACAGTTGAGACAATATTGAAATACTCTTTGTACTATTTTCCTATTTTCCTGTTTATATTCCCATTTCCTATTTGATCCTTCTCCATTGATGACATTTCATATTTTTCCCTGGCAGGTACAAACCCATCTGGAGAACCCCACTGACTACCACATCCGCCAGTCTCAGAGGCAGCAGGTGAAGGAGTACCTGTCCAGTACCTTCGCCCCCAAGCAGGTCGTCCACGCTGCAGCCGGGGTAGTCCACCCCTCTCCACCCAGCATTGCGCAATGCCAGTCAGCCGGTGCCGTGCAACCCCTGCCCTCACCTTGCGCATCGCAGCTCGTCACCTCAGCAGGGAACAGCGCTCCCAACAGTCCTATGGCCATGCTGAACATCAGCTGCAGCCAAGAGAAAGAGGTGCATACCTCCAGTCCTAGAACACTATGTATTTATGCTTGGTTTTAACATTGTGTTTTTCACTACTTAACAATGGATGTCAGTTTGTATACCATTTATTAGGGGGCCAAGCATAAAGTGCTTGGAAACTACTTCTTCTTCTACTACTACTTCTTCTTCTTCTTCTTCTTCTTTAAAATATGTTGTGCAGACCATGTCATAGGTCAGACAAATGTAAGGCTTGGTCAGTAGGTATTATTCCCTCCCATTGTCCAAGGCAAGAGAGATGAGCCTGATTGGCCTGATGGTTTGGGACCATAGCTCAAGAATTGCTAGAGACAAAATATTTTTTTTTCCTTTGATTTCTTGGCTTAGCGCAAACAAATGTGCAATTTGGACCTTTTATCTCCACCCACTTAGATTTTAGGTTTATTTGCTTAATATGCTAAGCCTAGTTTTGTGAACTAGTCTTAGGATTTTTGAAATATCTACGAAATTGTTGTCAAAAACCTCAAAATATTTGAACCTCAATGATGGGCCTCAAAAATTTGTAAACGGAATGGCCACCTCATGCCATTCCATTGTGGTGGGGTGGAGCTTAGTTGACTCATACAGCTGTAACTCATGAGTGGTTAAGCCAGATCCAGATGATGTTCTTTAGGTTTTGGGGCATGGTCGTCCATAGGAAGTGGGATTAAGTACAAATAGCTGAACTAGGAAAAAAAACAGTCAGCATTCAGCAGGGATAACGTCATCATAAAACGTAAATGCAAAGTCCATTCATACAAATCAGCCAGTGGGGGAGCAATAAATATGGACACGGGGAGAAAATCCACAGAGTGAAGCTAATAAATCAAATAATTAACACCTGCATTAACCAATAATTAGCAAAATTTAGAAGTGTGACTGAATGTTGGGTTCCAGTATTTACACTTGGAGACCTGAGTTCAGTTGATCATCAACATGCTGTAATTTAATTTGTTCTAACTTATTTTGACTTTTTTTTTAGGTACGGTTGAAATAATGACCTATTAGTCAGTGCCAGTGTATTTAGTTAACATTTAAACTAGAGCAGCAATGATCATCTGAAATAATTGATAATGTCCATTATTAAACACGTTTAGTTATTATCAATGTTTCTCTTCAATATTATTATCATGTTTTTTTTTTTTTTGACTAGTCGTTTACTTAAAGAGTAACAGAAATGTAAGAGAGCACAGGCCTCTATTCATGAGTAGAATGTACTACTGTAGTGAAGCCGATTGGGGCAACAGAAGTGCTGTTAATATTGCACCACGCTATCGCGCTGTGTTCCCATGAACATAACGAAAAGAAAACATGAGCCTTGCTGTCTCTTTCCCAGACAGAACTTTAAATGATGGCAGCAACAGAATGGAAGTTTCACTCAAAACAGCAAAAGCTTGCTACAGTGCAGTCTGCACAAAGCAGAGATACTTCTCATAGCAGCACATAGTTAAAGCTATATGAGAATTAAAAACAAAAGCAGCCCAAAAGCTCCTGCTTGGTAAGTGAAATATACTAAATGGTTAACATTAGAGCTTCATATTACATTTCATTCAAGGGGCTTGATATATTTTTCAATGTAATAGTAAAATATGTGCAGCAATTTCATTCGTTTAGGCCAGTTAAGATTAGTCTGTTTCATTTTGGCTTGCTTATATGATGATGATGAACATCTATGTGATTTAGTATATATAGATAAATAGAGATAAAGAGGTAGAGAGAAATCCACAAATTACAAGTATGTTGTCCTTTTATATAAAATGAATTCCCTATCAAAATCTTTATTTGTATTTTAAATTGTATTGTAACAGGGAATAATCATTAGATTAACCCTAGAGGAGAAATTCAGCACAGTAACAAGATGTTAAATGTTAAGTTGTTCACAGTTTTGTTTTGTACTATATTATTGAAAAAAAAAAAACAATAAGCAAAAATGTTAACCATTATTTGTTACAGCCATTTTCATTTGTGAGCCACATTTAAGTGATTAATTGTCGATCAGGTCACATAAATAATATAACAATTAATTTTTTTTTTTTGCAGCCCTAAAACAAACTTGTTTTGTTAATTTGTTAACATTCCCAAAAAATTTTTTTAACTAATTTTGTGTCATTTTGACTCAAACAGAACAAAATATTTATGAATTGTGTTACACCAGTTTCAGGCCTGATATACAGTACGTAATGACTTGTTTGTCCATCCAGCAAAGCCTGAAGTTGAATTTGTCTCTGTATAGCAATGAGTTGTGGTTCTCCATCTCTCAGCTTCATCAGTGCACCAGGCTTTTCCCTTCCCGTCAGGAATGTTGTTATGCATTATTGGTCCTCATTATTCCAAAGTTCACTGCACACCATATCCACACTCATCTATGTGCATGCAGTCTTTATTCATCCTTCTCCATTTCTTGCCTCGTGGGTTTTTTTTTTTTATATCACCCAAAGGTCAGAGTGTTAACTAGCCAAACTCTGTTGTTACTGGAGTGTAAATGGCCAATTATGGTTGCAGTGCTGTAATTAGAGATTAAAGAGTGACAGGGAACGCAGAAGACACCGGAGAGACCTTTTGAACTCGGCAGACTTTAGTCTTTTTCCTCATCTTTTCACATTTAAGTCTGTAAAATGACGAGTTGAGTATGTGGTCATATACTAACAGCGTCTGTGAGACAAACAACTGAGAGATAAGTCTATACAATAAGAGAAGGAGAAGTACTCTTTCTAGAAACTTTGTGGTTTGAGAGTGCTTTATGCCTTATATTATATGAGGATTGAGTATGAAATTGCCAAAACAAATTTTTAGAAATGTAGCTAATTAAAAATTAAAAAGAAAAAGAAATAAAATCCATGAAGGTTTGTGTTGACTATTATTGCTTTGTTTGCATGAAAACTCAGTAAGCAGCTTCTTATGCATGTTTTTGAGCAGATGGAGGAAGTGATTGAAGACATCATCAGCATGCAGTCCAGCTACGATGACATACAAAATTATGTTGATCCTGTGGTACAGATGCCAAACACAGTAAGTGAAGTAACTTTTTTTTTAAATACACTCTTAGAGTTCCAAACTCTTTTTAGTCTGTTTAGCCCTTTTTCGAAGATGAGTAATGCAAACAAGTGAATCATGTAAGGTTAGTGGAAAATGGACTGATTAAGCTGTACACTGTAAGCATAAATCACCACTTCTCAATAGTGTCTATTTTCAAATCTTCTGTGCCCAGATGGTGACTCAGAGGTGCAATACTGATGAGCCATTTGTTGACTAGATGTCACTGGGCTTAAGGGAAGAAGAAAAGCAGCTTTGTTGGTCCTCAAAAATAATTTCTGATTATAGCATAGACCCTTCCCATACAATCTGTGAACTGTGATGCAATGCTGTTTTGTTGCCGCATGAGCACTTCAAAACAGCTTATTTTCAATTCAGACCAGCGGCTTTCTCCCTCGGGGTATTTTCTATTCATAATACAAAAAATAAATTCAGATTTACAGTGCCATTTTTGCATTTTATGCAATGCACCATGGAACAGCAGATGCATGAGGACTCTTGCTTGGAAAGGCATCGTATTTAAAATAACTGCTCAGCATTAACAATTAAGCCACCTCCAGTTAGAGTTCAACTTGTTTACAAGGCATTAGGTTGGGATTGGGGCAGTGGAGGAGAAGGAGGTGAGTAGAATTTAGAGAAAGGAGGGAGTATTGGGTGGGGTGGGGGGGGGGGGGGGGGGGGGGGGGGGGGGGGGAGAACAAGGCTGAAAGTCCAGATAGGGGAAAGTTCACTGTTTTGTGGTGAAGAAAAAGTAGAAGAAGGTCAGTTTAGTTGCTCAAACAGCCGGCTCAGGCAGCTATGAGAGACTCAGCAGCTAGCATGAAGGACATGAACAAGACGTACGCCATTGTAGAGGTGATTGACGGCGAGAAACTCCAGCTGGTAAGGCAGGTCTGGTCACTATTTCTCTCCTTTGTCTCTCATTTAAATCTTTTCAGCCTACTGATGGAAGGGAGGAAAGGTTTGTTAACTGTATAGCACTGAGCTGCAGAGTGTGAGAGGCAGAAATAGAATGAGAGCATTATTGATTCATGATGAATATTACACCGGTATTTCAAAGTTTTGCTGTTAGGAAAAATGCCATAGATGTGTAAAAGTTGCTTTTACTAAGTATTTGAGTGTAATTGACTGGGTTTTGTGTAATTGACTAGAGTTTGAGTCTCTTACCTCTTTTATCACCTCTATGGAATTTTTCTAATTTAACTGCAAAAAATTGATATTGACATGACTTTTTAATAAGTTAATTTTATGGAAATGTTAATTTTAATTAATTAATTATTATTTTTATGTACACAGAATTTATGTCTGTGGGCCCCAAAACACAAGTAACGGCAATCAACAAAATGGGTGTTGATACTGTGTTCTACTGTTATCAAGCTTTATTGAGCTTTTGCTCTCTTTTGCTTTGGTCTGTCATGACCTCCCTGTGCATTGATTGGCAATTGATTGGCTTTTCTCATTCATCAGAGTGCTTAGACTCTATTTCCTGTCGTGAGGATTGATCTTTGCTCCAAGTTGCTCCAGGGAATTTAGAACGAATTTAGATTTCATTTGAATGATGGCTGTAAATGGGGTTGGTGTTTCTTGAGGTGTAGAATTAGACTACAGCCGTAATTCTGGTCTGTCAGCAGAATCAGAGGCAGCTTGTTTGTCTCCTTTGATGAACATATAGCTGGTCCCCAATCACTGATTAAGAGGCTGTCCTTTTAAGAATGTCAAAACCAGTCGAAAGTCAAAGATGGTGCTCCCTTCCATAAGCATGTCACTGAGGCATGCTCAGTTTTACTCACTAAAACTAAGCATACAATGCAAATCCCGTTGAAGTCTGGGGAAAAGAACACTTCTTCCACCAGATATCTGCGAGTTGCTGTGTTTTTATTGAGCGTAAATTTGAGCCATATAAGCAATGGGCCGTTTTGTTCGTTTTACTGGTCCTTGTTTAGTGTTGATTTTGTGTTTGTTTGCCTTTGTGGTCTCCAGTAGCATGTGCGATACGTTATCTGTGGCTGTTGAAGGCTGACTTATCAGTCAAGGCTCATTAGAAGCCAAGCATTCACTCACCAAGAATTATATTGAGCCGTTCAGATGGAATAAAAGATACAGCGTACATAAAACAATAAAGCGGATAAGCAATAGCTGCGAAAGTCAGTCATTGCTCTCACCTCGAAAGCAAAAAAAAAAAAAAAAACGCAGTGTTTTATTAGTTTATCAGCATAGAACCTGTCGATTTTACAACTTGCCACTAAAGATACACATTTATTGGGCTTCCTGCGATCATGACAATTTGACAAGGTCATACTGGATATTGCACCATAAAAATACCATTAAAATCTCCCGTAACCTTCATGAAATGGGGCTGACAAAATGCAGTCCAACATGCATGTGTATAAGCTAATAACTGAATGAAAGGCTTTCATGACTATAATAATTGGTGTTCTACTCATGAAAACTAAACAAACGTAGCAATGTACTGTCAATGATACTTGCCTACAAAGCTAAAAATGGACTAGCCCATGCTTACATGAAGGCACTTGTCTAACTTCACTCTCGACCACATTCCTTTCAAGCCTTTAGCACGGTTTGAATTGACCCCCATCACTCAAAGCACAAGGAAAACATGCATCAAGACTCTTCTCTGTCCTGTCACCTAGCTGGTGGAATGAACTTCCTCTGGTTGTCCGAATAGCTGAGTCACTGTCTGACTGAAAACCTACCTCTTCAATGAGCACTGAACAAAAAAAAAAAAACTTTTCTTGTCATACTAACTGCACTCTAACAGAGTTTTAGCTTCATAGCATTCATAGACTGTGGTCTATTTGTACTAGTATATGCTAAAATATACTGGAGTTCTGTAAGGGCATGTGCCAAATGCTCATGTCTTGTTTGTTTGTCTGTCCTAGCTCCCTCTGCCCAGTAGCCATTTGGATGTGTACACTGGGCCTGGCATATCAGGTCCTACCATTGCCATGACTAGCAACTCCTGCCCTGCCAACCTACATCACAAGAGAGAGCTCACAGGTAGAACCGACCACAACCAAGACATCAAACCGTTGATTCATTCTAGCTGTCCTTATGGTATGAATTCAGTGACATTTCTATAATGTGTGGTATCTTACTGTTTAAGATTGGATGGTCTGTAAAGGGCAGTGATTGTCATTTTAAAACGGGAATAGCAAAAGTTTTCTCAGTTAAACGTGATAGCTGCTTGTTTATTAGCCTGTTATTGTCACTTAGAAAAGCTGGAGATTTTATATGACAAGATCACTGCATTAAAACCTAAATGAGTAATGGAATATGTTATGTAACCTTATAAAATGATCCAAACCTTACAGTATAATTCAAACAATTTTATAGTGGCAAGCCTTCATCATTATAAAAAAATACACTGTCATAAACTACGAGGCTCATCTTGTGCTTGTAAAGCGCTGAGTCGACAACATTGACTGACAGGCACTTGTTTTTCCATCAAGATGCTGAAGCTCGTGCATTGGTCAAGGAGAGACAGAAGAAAGACAACCACAACCTGAGTGAGTTTTATGCTCTTTGCCTCCCTCTTCCTCTACATTTACAAGCTGTCCTGGTTTAAAGTACATTGACCCCATTTTCACCCCACCCAATACACCCCTCCCTTTTCCCCAACCCCTCTACCACCTTTGGGCAAATTTAGCTGACTCCATACAACACTTTGGTGTATCGTTAACCCAGGCCAATTCTGCTGCTGTGGCATTAAAATGTAATTGCCTGCGACAATTTGCAAGTAGTGAATGGGTACAATAAGCATCAGGAATGCTGCAAGACCATCGCTAAGCTCCAAACCTGATCAGCACTGAACATTATAATAGCATCATATTTATTGCTTTATAAATGCTCCACTGAAAATGCAGTGGTCATAGTGCGAAATCATAAATGTGGACTACAGTGGAGGCCAAAATTCACATACACCTAGGCTAAAGATTTTCAAACTCAGTTTTTCACAACTCCACACATTTCATGTTACCCTGCATTTTTTTTGCCAAGTCAATTAGGGCATCTACTTTGTTTACATCAGAGGCAATTTTAAAACACTCGATTAAGATTCCATTCCAGAAATTGACCTCATGACTTCAAGCTTCTGATTGGCCAACCGTTCTTAATTAGGAGTTAATTGGGAGTGTACCTGTGGCTGTATAAGTGTCTACTTTTAAAGAAAGTGCCCTTATTACCCTTGATACCATGGGAAAATCCAAGCAACTCAGCCAAGACCTCAGAAAAAAATTGTGGACCTCCACAAGTCTGGTTCCTCCTTAGGAGCAATTTCCAAACAACTGAAGGCAAACATCTGTACAAATAATTGTATGCAAATTAAAAAATCTTGAGACCACACAGACACTACATCGTTCAGAAAGGAGGCCCAAATTAACTCACAGGGATGAATGAACTTTGGTCTGAAAGTTTCAACTGAAGACGAAGACAACAATAAAGTAACTGGAGAAGTGTTGGAGACATCAGGTACAAATGTATGTATAAAAAGAGTCCTATATTGCTATAGCCTGGAAGGCTATCATGCAAGGAAGAAGTGCCTGCTCCAAGATCAGCATAAAAAAGCCAGAATAAAGTTGGCATGTGATCACCAGGACATAGACCTAGCCTTTTGGAGGATTGTTTTCTGGTCAGAAGAAGCAAAAAAATTAAACTGTTTTGCCATAATGATTAGGAATATGTATGGAGGAAAAAGGATGAGGCTTTTCACCCAAAGGAAAACCTCCTAACTGTGAAGCATGGTGGTGGCAGCATCATGTTGTGGAGGTGTTTTGCTAGAAAAGGGAATGGTGCACTTCAGAAAATAAATGACATTATGAGGAAAGAGTATTATCTAGAAATGCTGAAACAACACCTCCAGACATCAGCCAGAAAGGTCAAATTTAGTCACAACTGGGACTTCCAGAAGGACAATGATCCTAAGCATACCTCCAAAGTTGTAACAAAATGGCTTAAAGACAGCAAATTGAATGTATTGGTGTGGACATCACAAATCCCATAGAAAATTTGTGGACTGAACTGACCAAGACAACTTGACTGAGTTACACCAGTTCTGTCAGGAGGAATGGACAAAAATTCCAGCAAAGGATTGGGAGAAGCTTGTTGAAGGCTACCCCCAAGCGTTTGATTCAAGTTCAAGCAATGCAACCAAATAATAACCAAATAAGTGTGTGTAAAATTTTGACCCACTAATATTTTATTTACTAAATTTATGAAATAAATCTGTCTCTTAGCTATAATTCTGTATTCACCTTTTATGGAAATAAAGTAGATACCCTAACTGACTTAACACAAGAAATGTATGGTAACATGAAATGTGTGGAGTTGTGAAAAATTGAATCTGCGTCCTAGGTGTATGTAAACTTTTGGCCTCAACTGTAACACTGCCATTTTCATTTCCCAATAACATTAATTATATAACAGAATCCATGGTTGTACATAAGCGATATGCCTTCCAGATTATAAATAGCTGTATTCTGATTTTGCTGTATTCTGCTTTCTTTTCTCTTTTAGTTGAAAGGAGGAGGAGATTCAATATCAACGACCGCATCAAGGAGCTGGGCACCATGATTCCTAAAACTAATGACCTGTAAGTCCATTTTTTAGCCAATCACGCATACTGTATAGTTAGAGAAATTCTTAGTAAAACTGAGAATATTTAGAATATTTAGAATGGTACCAATTATTATGATGGTTCCTACTACAAGTATGTATTTAAAAAAATATTCCAGTGTTTTTTTTTTTTCTCATCCTCTATCTTTTGCATCCTGCATGCATAGCATGTATTCATTATATTGATTTTGACACGTTTCCCTGTACTGAGAGAAGAACTGAGGAAACACTGTGTATTTCAAACAACCTTCGAACGGTCTCAATAACCATTTAAGCTATGGAAATATACAATGCAAAGTACAACACTTATGCTATAAAAAGGTCTTATTATGAAGAAGGTTAGAGAAAGTATTACTAATCATATATAGTTTTATCTGAATAGAAACAAGAACAATTTAATATATATAAAAGACTTAACACCTGAAAGCACCATCCCCACAGTGAAGCATGGTAGTGGTAGCATCATGTTGTGGGGATAGTTTTTATCAGTAGGGACTGGGAAACTGGTCAGTGCTGAGGCCAAGACATGGGACAATTTTAGAAGAGAAGCTGTTCTAGTTTGCTAAAGTTTTGAAAGTAGGGTAGAGGTTCACCTTCCCATAGGACAATAACCCTAAACATACAGTCAAATCTACACTGGAGTGGTTCAGAACCAAGAATCTGAATGTGTTAGATAGGCCCAGTCAGTCTGAGCTGTGGTGTGAACATCATCTTGCGTCTTCCTCAGGGATGTCCGTTGGAACAAGGGCACTATTCTCCGGGCCTCAGTGGATTACATTAAACGAATGCAGAAGGACATCCAGAGAACCAGGGATGTGGAGAGCAACTTCAAGAGGATGGAGGTGGTCAATAAGCAATTGTGGCTCCGTATCCAGGTAAATGATTAAAAACATGTTAAAAAGTGACATTATTTGTGTGCCCGTGTATGCAGCTGAAATGAATGGCAATAAATTTCAGTTGGACATGACTGGGAAATTGCATAATTTGTGTGTTTCTTTCCTCCAGGAGCTGGAGATGCAAGCCCGGATGCACGGTCTGCCTAGCACCTCACCGTCGGGCCTGAACAACATTGAAACCCTGAACCCTTTTGTGAAGCAGGAAAACAGCCCCGAGGAGATTCACCACCAGCGACTTCCTCCCCATCAGCCCCCTCAACTCCACTCCCACCCCCAGCAGCTCCACCCCCAGCAGCTCCACCCCCAGCAGCTCCACCCCCAGGCTTCTCAGCTCCACCCCCAGCCACCACTGCAATACTCGGCCGTAGGCAGCACACAGCCCTTTGACTTCGGCCATTCACTGGACTTGTGCGATGGGGGCATGCCAGGTTATCCAGATGGCATGGGGTGCCTGGGGGACCTGGGCTCTATAGGAGGCACGGCTGGTGGCACCATGGTTCACGCAGGCAAGAAGAATGAGATGGCCTGGATGGACGAGGCGCTGTCGCCACTGGGCACAGATCCACTGCTCTCAGCCATGTCGCCTGAGGCGTCTGTGGACAGCAGCCGCCGTAGCAGCTTCAGCATAGACGACTCGGACATACTGTGAAAGGGCCCCAGCACAAATATTAACACATACACACCAATTTTGTTAAAACATAAAAGGCGTAACGGCACATGCACCTTTTCATAATTTCAAGTACATTTTTATGGTACCTATATACCATAGGCAGTCAACAAACCAAAATACTCCCTTAAATATGATTTGATTCACATAGCATCCATACACTCCTAAAAACTTACATACACTCAATCAGATAGTTAGATATGCAAAAAGCAAGATTTCACATAGCAGTACAACCATACAAATTCAAAAAGGCCATTTAATCGAGAAGAAAGCATTTTTTGGTGATTGAAAAAGTGGCACGCAATTTTTAGTTCTCATCCCAACCACTCACAGCTTTAATCAGTGCCATACTACTGGCCTTTAACATTAAACCAATGGGAGAAGGAAGGGGAAATCTAGAAATGCATACAGTATGTTTTAGAATTAAACATTATCATTCAAAGGCAGCTTTTTCTCAGGCATTTAGAAAAAAAAAACAACAGGGAGATCACCCCAAAAACTAAAGGATCTAAGGTAACCCTTTATTTGAAGATCCCTTTTTGAAGGCATTCAGAAAATGTTCACGGATCTTGTATAGACGTTTATTTGAGGTTTTTTTATACTATGACGTAATATAAATGTCTACATAAGTGTAAATACTTGGGTTAGTGGTAGCTCTGAGGTTGAGGTTCTTGCGCTAATGTCCAAAAGTCACAAAACTGACTGTAGCTGAACAAGTCCCTTAATCCTCAGCTAATCATCCTGGATTAGATTCTGCCTCAATTAGGGTTTTTTAATTAAAGTGTTACCAACTCCATTAATGGTGTGCTAGGAACTGTACCTAAAGTATTATTACTATATTATTACTTTTTCAAAGTGGATCCTTGAAGTAATAAGTAATACTTAAGCAAATAAAGTAGTGTACTAAATAGTCTTGGTTTCAACATTAGTGCCAGAAGCATTAGGTGATTCGTGTAGCAGGATGGTTAAGGTGCTAGCAAAAAAAAATTGCATGTTGTACGGAGCATGAAACTAGCCTGTTAATCCAACCAGTGTACTTCCTCACCAAGGTAAAAATTTCCCCCATGAAGTGTGAATTCAAATGGGGTTATGCTTAACCCTCCAGTTCTGTTCACTTCTGACTCCTATTGACCCAGGCCATCTGTTTTTTATTTAACAGCAACACAGCTGTAAAATCTCTTCTAAACCAGCCGCGATAACTTCATCTTATTTATTAGCAATAGGAAAATTAATCACACATGTGGTCCTCATTCATACACTCCTTACAGCATGCGTATGTGTGTGTGTGCATGTGTGTGCGCTGTAAATAAATATGGTGAGTGACGGAGTAATGGACTCAATCACCTTTTTTGTTTAAGAATAAGTAGTTTTTATCCCTTTTATTTTACCTTGTTATCTTGTTGACCCGAACATAATTTCTGTAATATAAATATGACTTTTCAGATTATTTTTATGTTTATTAGCGCAATTTAAAGCAAGCATAAAGTTTCATGTTGAAAAGATTACTGTAAACGTGATTTGGGTCATTTTACCCTGAACAGAACATGAGGTTTAAGCTCCTCACGGCTATGTGCACTTCCTCTCTGCCCTAGGTAACTTTACAAGGGCAAGGATCTAATGTGCAATTCCAGCTATGAAATTTAAAAACAACAAAAAAAATTAAGTTTAAAAAAAAAGAAAAATGGTTAAAACTAGTTTATATGATTTTTTTTCCTTCTCTCTCCAAAGCACTGAAATTTTATGATTTAATGACTTTATAATAGATGATTTATTAAGATTTTATATGCCACTAAGCCACTTAAGTGTATATAACTTTTTATTTTTATTTGATCTTCCAAAAATGACCTTTGCTATCTCAGTGCAGAGCCATTTAAATATGAAAATATTTAAACCACTAGCCTTATTGTACATGGCCAGCGAGCCATATAATATATTTTTGTTCTTTTTTTAATGTTAGAATTTATCAGGCTTTTAAGGAAGTAAAAGAACATGTATCATGTTTTTATATTGATTTGATTTTTTAACATAGTTATTCAAAAAAATATATAATGAGTGATTATTCTGTAATTTTATCAGTTTTAATTAAAACTTTGTGAATGTGAATTTTTCCTGTTGTACAGTTAAATAGTTTAAGAAGTTTTAAGTGAAGCAGCATGATATTTTTTTTTTCCTGCCATGGTGCCTTCCTTTTCCTAAAGCTATACCCCCTGTACTGTCATTAAAGACAACCTGCCTCAGAGTTTAAAATGTTCTTACACTGTGTCAATGGCTCAGAGCTTACTGACCTCTATTTCCTCAGACTTTTAAAGTCCAAATTCATCCACAGCCAGCATTCAAAGAGTTGTTCTGTTAGCCTATGCAAATCTTTGACTTGGTAAACTGTAACAGACGGAGCTGTCTGAGCTGTTATAGTGATGGGGTTCTTCTAATTTTGCTTACATGTGCTTTTTTGTTATTATTATTTTCCAGGAATGATAAGGTTTGCCATAAATGAAGGAAAGATATATTCCCTTCAGTTTAACAAGGCAGATTGTGATTTAAGAGATTGTTACTGTTTTAGCAAACACATCCGAAAGCCTTTTGAATTCAATCTTGTAAAATTTTATGGACGTGAATGACATCCATTATTAAATATATTTAAGATGATTATACAGCAGTGTTGTGTGTTTAATTCTTTTAATTGTCTGTTCTGTTCTCTCTGTGTACCATGACAGAAACTATGAATTAGTTAATCATTTGATTTTATACCATACGTTTTTTAAAAATCCCAGACATACAGTCAGGTCCGTAAGTATTTGGACAGTGACACAATTTTGGTCATTTTGCCTCTGTACTCCACCACAATGGATTTGAAATGAAGCAATCAAGATGTGACTGAAGTGTAGACTTTCAGCTTTAATTCAAGGGCTTTAAGAAAAAAATATTGCATTAACCATTAAGGAATTACAGACTTTTTTTTACAGAGTCCCTCCATTTTCACAGGCTCAAAAGTAATGGGACAATTGACTGATAAGCAGTTTCATGGCCAGCTGTGGCCTGTTTCCTCGTTATTTCATGATAAATTAAGTAGATAAAAGGTCTGGAGCTGATTCCAAGTGTTGAATTTGCATTTGGTAGCTGTTCATGGGAACTCTCACTATTGCAGCCCAAAGAGGTGTTGATGCAAGTGAAGGAGGCCATCATTAGGCTGAAAAACCAAAACAGACCTATCAGAGAGATAGCAGAAACTTTAGGAGGGCCAAATCAACAATTTGGTACATTCTTAAAAAGAAGAAGTGCACTGGCAAGCTCAGCAACACCAAAAGGCCTGAAAGACCACAGAAAACAACTAAAGTTGATAATTGCAGAATTTTTTTCTTATTGAAGAAAAACCCTTTTACAGCATCTAGCCAAGTCAGGAACACTCTGGAGGAGGTAGGCGTATCATTGTCAAAGTCTACAATCAAGAGACACCTTCATGAATGTAAATACAGACGGTTTACCTCAAGATGCAAACCGCTGGTAACGCTCAAGAACACAAAGGCCAGATTAGACTTTGCTAAAAAACTCTTTTAAATAAATAAATAAATAAATAAATAAATAAAGCCTGACCAGTTCTGATGCAAGATTAACTTGTACCAGAATGATGGGAAGAGAAAAGTATTGAAAAGGAAAGGAAGGGCTCATGATCCAAAGCATACCACATCATCCGTCAAACCTGTGGAGGCAGTGTTATTGCATGAGCATGTTTGGCTGACTGGGTCAATGGGGTTTATTGATGATGTGACTGCTGATAGAAGCAGCAGGATGAATTCTGAAGTGTATAGAGCTATACTTTCTGCTCAGATTCAGTCAAATGCTGCAAAACTGATAGGATGGTGCTTCACAGTACAGGTGGATAATGATCCAAAACATACTGTGAAAGCAGCCCAAGAGCTTGGAAATTAAATGTTCTTAAGTGGCTGAGTCAGTCACCTGGCTTCAACCCAACTGAGTTGCTTTTCACTTACTGAAGACAAATCTGAAGGCGGAATGACCCACAAACAAGCAGCAACTGAAGATGGCTAAAGTAAAGACCCGGCAAATCATCTCATTTGGTGATGTCCATAGGGTCCAGACTTCAGGCAGTCATTGACTGCAAAGGATTTGCCTCCAAGTAATAAAAATAATCCTAATATTTATGATTATATTAGATTGTCCAATTACTTTTGAGCCTGTGAAAATGGAGGGACTCTGTAAAAAAAATGGCTGTAATTCCTAAACAGTTAATGCAATATTTTTCTTAAAGCCCTTGAATTAAAACTGAAAGTCTACACTTCAGTCACATCTTGATTGCTTCATTTCAAATCCATTGTGGTGGAGTACAGATTCAAAATGACCAAAATTGTGTCACTGTCCAAATATTTATGGACCTAACTGTATGCTACAGTATTATTCAAATTAGAGAAAATATTATTTTAGAGAGAGATTATTATAATCAGAGATTATTTTTTGGCCAAAAGTTTGTGGACACCTGACCATCACGTCTATATGTGGTTCTTCCCCAAACTGTTGCCACGAAGTTGGAAGCTCATGATGTCTTTGTGAACAGAATGTCTTTGTGAACTCCAGCGTTAAGA
The DNA here is from genome assembly GCF_027358585.1 of Pangasianodon hypophthalmus. NCBI lineage: Eukaryota > Metazoa > Chordata > Actinopteri > Siluriformes > Pangasiidae > Pangasianodon > Pangasianodon hypophthalmus. The sequence goes on along the minus strand of NC_069729.1, from coordinate 7,589,074 downwards.
TTTCCCTTCACTGGAACTAAGTGAAGGGAATGTCATCCTGAATGTCATCCTGTTCCAGCATGACAGGAAGACATGGTTTGTCAAGGTTGTAGTGGAAGAACTTGAGTGTCCTGCACAGAGCCCCTGACTTTCACCCCCACTGAACACCTTTGGGATGAACTGGAACAAGGACTCGTCCCTACACCCTCAATCCAAAATCTAGTGGAAAGCCTTCCTGGAAGAGTGTAGGTTAATATAACAGCAAAGGGGGACTAAATCTGTGTTCAAAAAGCACACATGGGTGTGATGGTCAGGTGTCCACAAATGTTTGGCCATATAGTTTATTATGGCTATGGGCAGCATGGATGACAAGCCAATCAAACCATCGGCTACTGTGTGGAAAGGAGGGTCTTCGAGTGGAGCTGGGAACCGTGAAGAAGGGAGGAATGCCAAAAAGTTTGTTGCTACACTTTCAGTCAGAACAGAGTGCTACTGCACAGCCTTAGCAGACCGTACACAATACTAGCACTAGGTTTAGTTATAAAGCATGGTTAGTTGAGCTGTGTTTTAAGCCAGTGTAAAATCTTTGATATACAATCACCCATGACAGCATCACAATCATTTCATTCTGTATCAATGCACCATGTTTTAAACCAATATATCCACTGCACTTAAGCCATTGTTCTGTCCATGAATTGCCCTAATCTTTGAGTTTTACTCTTAACAGACTACCTGATGTGGCGTAAGAATTGTTTATAGTGAATATTATTAATTATATAACATAAACATATAAAGCAGTGGATATTATCATATTATTTTTGTCGTCTTTCTATAAAACCAATAAGCTGCTCGAGGGCGTGCATTACAGTGTTTTTTGTTTTGTTTTGTTTTGTTTTGGGGTTTTTTTGAAGTATGGGCGTTGAAGCACAACACGAAGCAAAGCCCCGGTCCTATATTTGGACGAGGGCCCCAAATTCCCCAAATCCGCCCCTGCATTTATTGCCCTCCTCTTTGAAAAGATGAACTTGTAAACACACAGTATCACATTCCAAAAACCATGATACTGAACTGTAATTTATTTTAATCATATCATGATCCTCCAAACCTTCAGTGAAGTTTATTGATGTGAACAGAGGCTGGATTGTTCTGTATATGGTAGAACCAGCAGAGGGCGCTGTAAACATGGAGGATAAACTGAGGATATTTACACTGGGATGGTCAATCCTGGACTCGAAAAAAAACCCCTCACATTTTCAATATTCCATCAGTCATGCTGTGTTCAAGTGTACAGATACAGACGGTGTACAAACTCCAGAATTATTGGCACCCATTAGTAAAAATCACTTAAGCACAAACAATTAGAGAGGAAAAAAAAACCAATCATTTTCATAGCTATTGTTTGCTTTCAAATTTATTTGAAGATTTTATAGAATATTTTAAAATGAATGAATTGAAATGCACAAGTCAGGTAATGGATATCAATAAAAAGCACATAAGTACATAAATACTTAAAACACTATTAAGCACAATCAGGGGGCCATAATGAAAAAAAAATTTCAAATGTTTCACAATTTGACAATTTCCCAGGAAGAGGAAGCATGTACATGCCACAAACTGCTGGTATTCTATCATTCTGAAACCAGTGGGGTTTTTTTTTCACAGCTCAGATTCCCAAAATATCACTCACTGCATTCATTTACTTAATTTCAGATATAGTCTTTAAACTTTATATATATTTTCATGAAGGGTGCCAATAATTCTAAAGTTCACTGTTGACTGTTCATTGACTGTTCATAGGACTGATATGAAAAAAAAATGATGTTATGATGTATGATGTAAAAAAATCTTTATTTGCTTTAAATATTGGGGAGGGGGTTGTAACTAACTGTACAACCGATGAAAATAATATTTTCCTGTTTTTTCTGTAACAGTAATCCAGTTATATAACCAAGCATTGGTTATTTTCTTTAAATACAATAACTTTGGTGTGATGGCTCACTGAAATGTGGCTCAACTGCAGATGCTTCTACCACATAATGTTATTTTTAAAATGAGAAGAGACATAAGAGGAAAAAAAGGAAAAGAAAATTAGGTTCAGAGCTATAATTCAAGCATCAATCATGGTTAATTTGCCATGGCCAATGATTTTCCTTAAGCCCTTGTGATTTGAGTGGAAATCATCTTCAGTGGGAAAAAAACACATGGGCGCTCCTTTCTCGTGGTTCCTCTAGGGGGGAGTAGAGAACCATGAAATCCCCCATGCTCCTCTCCCTGCGAAGAGCTTCATCTCATTTATTCCCCATGTAACAATTACAGAAATAGACCTGCGATGCAATTAACCTATTTTTAAATACCATTTTATTAGGGCGGTTTATCCCGGATAGGGGAAGGTTTAAAATAGGATGAGATGAGGAATAAAGTAGCATGCAGCTCCGCTATACATGCTCCACCTCACACATACAGACTGAACACCGAGGCAGTCTCTTTTGCTTTATTTAAACAAATCGATCTTAAAAACTGAGTGGATGCATGACAAAGGGAATTCATCTGAATCAGATGTGCTGATTAATGATAGCCGAGGCACAGTATCTCAGTTAAGAAGAGAAACAAATAACACTAAATAAAGGGATTCATGTCAAATCGGAGGCAAATCCAATTATCACCACGTAGAACGTTCAGGCTTTGATGAAGAACAGAAGATACAGGCAAACAATCAGATCATACGCATTCTATCCTATTCAATTCAACTGAATTCAATTTTATTTGTATAATGATTTTAACCATAGACTTTGTTGCAAAGCAGCTTTACAGAAATCCAGATGGAGATTCCAATGACCTTAATGAGCAAGCCAGAGGTGAAAATATCTCCCTGAGACGACATGAGGAAGAAACCTTGAGAGAAACCAGACTCAAAAAGGAACTCATCCTCTACTGGGGGACACCGGATAGTTGAATTATAAATCCTGACTCTGTACGGGTGTAAAGGAGTAAAGAGAAACAGAACTGAGTGTGCTGTTCAGTATATTGTTCAGCATACTGTGAATTAAAGTACTGGCATGAACAAAAGAGAGTCTTTATGATTACAGCAGAAGCTTTTAGGTACAAACCTACAGTAACTATATGAGATTATCCACTGAAGAAAGGGTACATGTTCAGCATAAACTGTTTTAATTTTGTGCATGTCTATTAACACTTCTTTATTTCATTGTGTTGCTATAAACCACAGGTTCCCACTCCTGGTCCTGCACATTTTAGTGTTTTTTGTGCTCTCTTACCGAATCAGCTAAATAACAGCACTTTCTGAGTTGAAGTGGGAGTGTTAGAGCAGGAAAACACTAAAATGTGAATGACAAAGGGTTCTCCAGGACCAGGGTAGTGACCCTGTGCCATAAATCATAGAAATTATGAATAATGTCTTGAGGCTGAGTAAAGAAATATAGTTTATTCACTATAGCAATATAGTTATACACTGTATCCTACACTGACTTGCTTGTTTACTCGGGTCACCTACCATTCAAGTCACGCTGCCGAGCTACAATTACTAATTGTAGCTCATCTGCTGCTATGCAAAACTTATTAGCTATTCATAAGTAAAAAATGACCATATCTCCAACCAGATATTATTGAAATGTTAAATGTTTTTCTCAATACAGCCGTAATGGCGATATGGTACTTGAAATGTCTACTTGAAGCTTATGCACTCACTCGGATATTTGCACCTTCTGTGAACTGCTGCTGTAATCATAAGGACTGTCCTATGCTCATCCCAGGACTCATATATATATTCATATTCAATCATACATACAACATCAACACACTCAGTACTGTTTGACTTTACAGTATAGAGTTGTTGAAGAGTAATGATTTATAATAATAATAATTAATAATTAATAATAATAGTAATAGTAATATAATCCCACTATCCAGTGTCACCTGACATAAAAATGAAAAATGTAAATTCATGTCCAATAATCTATTAATCAATCTATTAATGCATGCTTTGTAGATCTTTCCTATTTATCATATTTACCAAACAATTATTTACTAAAATAATTTTAAAAGTAAAACTTGTGCATGTGTTCATTCTGGCATTTCTGCTTTCACGTCATTTGTCAGTCATTTTTTCACTCATTATCCTTTCCCTGTTAACTACCAAATTCATTTAATTTTCCATGCTCACGTTCACATTTCAATTCAATTCTACATTCCTTCATGTTTACTGTTTATTTTCATCTGTCTGTTTGGTTACTACATGGGTTCAAACGGTCATCATCCTTCCTCAGTTTTAACTCCTTCTAAACTCCTGGCTCTTTGCGCGGCACCATCGCTGCTATGAATAGATATGTATCTCCAGCACTCTTCATTTAAACAGCCTTTCTCAGGCGTGAATAAGGAAATCGGCTTATTTCAACTCACACGTCGCTGTGTTTTTAAGCTACGCCAGGTCCCAGCTTCACCGCAGCACCATTCTCCACTCCTTCTTTATGATGCTAATGGACTTCCATATCTAATAAATCCCTATAGATTTGAAGTACCGAGATGTTATGGCTCGTTCGCTCAAATACAACACCCCCCCATCTATCGCTCTCTTTCGCTTCTGCTCGGTCTTTGTGTGAGAGAAGTGCCTGTCACATATGTACTGCAGGGTGTTTCTGGACTAAAGCTGATGTGAAAATGAGGGGGAAAAATAGCAAAAAATTTGCTGTGGTTTGCGAGTTTAGCACTGCTGAAGTGTGTATGACCCCAAAAGTTGCACTTCTGGCTTGAGGTTACTGATCAAAGTGTATTAAATTTGAACGTTCCAGTTAACCCATGTGTGCACTTCATATGGGGGCTTCACATTAACCCAGACCATTATGTTACATTTTATAGCAACACAACTGGAGTGTTTAAAGACTGGCAAAGACGTTTATAGATCACGGACACAGGAAACAGCTTTGTGTTTCACTTTTAGAAAAAGTATCTCTGTAATATTCTCATTCTTTCATTCATCTTCAGCTTTATCCTGGTCAGGGTTGTGGTGGATCCGGAGCCAATCCAGGGAAGACTGGGCACGAGGTGGGAATACATTATGGATGGGATGCCAGTCCATTGCAGGGCACCATGCACACACACACACACACATACACACACACACACACATATATTCACTAGGGGTGCAAACCTCAGGCTTCCACACAATATGATACAATTTCAATTCATAAGGTAATGATTCAATATTTTACAACACCACTGAGTCTGCTATGATATGACCAACTTTGCTCCAAATCTAGGTTAGTGAAATGATGATAACATAGAGAAGAACTATTTTAAGTATCAGAGTTATGGACAAATCACTTGCTAGCCTATTTACACATCGTTTTAAAAATATGAATTATTTTTACACACCACTTATCTATCCTTTTTTGACTTAATACCTCATTGCAATTCACTTTGGAGTGTTCTTTCTCAGTGCTCAGTGTACTTGCGATATGTCAGTGATGTTGTGACAGTTTGCCAAGTGAGTTTGGAAAAAAATTATGACATTTGTCATAATGTTTGAATGCAAGTCAGACTGGAAAGTCACATCAATGTGACATTAACAAAAATCTGATTCGTAACATAGGATATGTCAACTAGTCAGCAAAATTGATGAAATCAGTCTTTATGATAGCCGATGCATGTTGTTACAAGTCATAATACATCTAAAGTGCTACCATTTTCTTTTTTCCAATTGTTCTACCTTCTGTACGAGTTTAAAATGGTACAGTTTGGTAAAACGGTTTAAAGTGCTTGGCCTGAAGCTGGACATTTTATTGCTCAAACAGCAGTCAAAGGAATCCAGTAATCCAGTGCAATCCATTAAATTTGTAATATCCATATTGAAGTTACTGCTAATGTATTTTGTGCATTTCCGCCTGTTCCACCTTCCAACTGTTTCACCCTTGTCTTCTGCATTTCTCTACTACAACCTGTCTGTTTTCTTCCTTCTCTTTTCTTCCATCGCCTTTTCTGCAGACTCCTACTCTCTCATCCCAGAGAGTTCCCCTGGGAAGGGTATGTCATCACACCCCCTACTAGCAAGGGATCAAGGGGTCAAAAGGCTGCTGATTGAGGTAATTTAGCTCTTGGACGCGAGAGGCCTCTCATTCTCATTCCTAATAGGCACACATCAAAATGATCAAGAGGGCGGGGTGGGTGGGGGGGTTGTAAAACTTGACAGGTCGGGACAGATTTATCTCTTTTCATCCAAAGATGCTAGAAACTTTTATTAACACTGAGTGACATTGTGAAGTTCGTAAAAGTTTGTGCATATTGCCTTGTTTTAAAACTTTAGATATTGCTTATTGATCTTAGCACATCCATTAACAGGCCATTTTTTATGATCTCGTCGTGGAGAATCGACAGCCCGTATTTCAGGCCTGACATGCGCCTTGTGGAAATGTGGGGTTTCATAGCAGAACTGAAGGTTATGTATTTGTCATGGTGCTGTCCTCCTCTCACACATCCTCCATGATCAATAGTAGTCCCTGCCCACCAGCCATGGCTTATTTTAATGAGGCTGACAGTATCACGTCCCCTGTCTGTGCTCAAGCTCTTTAGAAAGGGAATAATAAAGTTGGGGGACTGACGTGCACCGTATTGTGTCAGGAAGGTAAAAGGAAGCGTTTGGTTTTTTTCTCTGAAAGGTCAGTGATTCTACGTGACAGCTCTCTCATAGGTACTCGCACGGTGACTTCACCTACTTTTCCACTACATATTTAATCCCTCTCTCGATTCAGCATCAGAGGGAAGCCCAAATTGGCAGAAAGAGGGTGAATATTATTCTTCACATGGAGACCTTTCGTGTCTTTCAGGCCCCCTGACAGGTTAATGCACTGAGAAATTTTTCTTCTCTAGGGTTCGCTTGGGCCTCTTGTTTTTCTAGGATCTTTAGAATCATCTCTACCTTCCTAGCCTTTTGCAGAACCATTGCCTTTAAGATAGAGCGTAAAGGCTCGAGGACTAAATGCCGTTGTCCAGTCTTTAGAACACGCTCCTGCTTTCATTACCCGTGGATCAAAACTCGCTCAGGACGAGGCGTTTTGACCCATCAGTCCTTTCTTCGTCTCGCGTAGGTCTAATTAAAGCAACACGGATGGAAAATGATGAAATAAGAGGCCAATTCACCATTCGCAAAATGGGAAGATCAAATCGACTTGTGAGCAATTAATGGGTGAGCGGTCGAGAATAAAAGCATGGATTCTGCCACAATGGGCTTCTTTTAGTACCACACTTCGGTGATTAGCCTTAAGGTCGTATGAAACCGGGGGTTGACCTTGAAGATTAGAGCACCGTATCTTCTGTGCATCCGCTGCTTCATTCCCAGTGTTTTTAGGAGGCTATGTTCTAGCCCAAAGGAACAGGATTTCCCCTCTGAGATCCCACTGTCATCATATCATGTCATGAGGCATTATCAGCAAGTGCTGAAACTTTTCAAATCCTGGCCAATTGAAATCAGTTTTTCACACAGAACTGCAAAACCTATTATGCAGAACTATGCAGTTCTGTGTTTTTGCATACTTCAGCTGTGTTTTTTCGGGCCTCTCTCTGGCTGGATGAAGCTCCAAGTTACACAAACCTAGAGCAGAGGCTGATTAAAACCTGAACCCCTGCTGTCTACAGAACCGCTGCAGCTGCAGTCTGCGTGTCTGCTGTTATCTGCTACTGAACTAGTGAAAGCGGTGACCTGCATGCAGAGATCCAGTAGGGGGAAGCAGTGGTCCATATATGAGCGGAGATAGAGTAATGATGAAGGAGAGCTTGGATTTCAGCGGCTACATGGGGCACAGTGTCCAAAATGAGACATGCGGTTCTAGGAAGATTTCATTAAACCTTGTTATTAAAAGATGATGGAAATTGAATTGCATCAGATTGTAGGAATAAAAAATGTTTTAGACTTAGTTTTAGCATTTATCCAGAACACTGATACACATATAATTTAGAAATAAGCCACTCTTTTCTAAATACAGATTTTTCTATGAAAGAAAATATTGTCCAAAAATAAAAATCATGTGCTTCTGCAAAGACTACTCATTTAACACATAGGTCTTGATCCTTGGAGTAAAAAGGCCAAAAAGAGAAAAAACAGATAAAAAGAGAGAAGGAAAAGAAAGAAGTAGGGAAGAAGACTCATGTTTATTCAACTGGTGCTTGACCCGGAGGGCTTTGTTAAAGATGGTGAGAATGAAAGTATATCAGAGGGCAGGTTAAACACCTTTTGTTCCTCTTTATGCTTCAGAGAGAAGAAAACGGTGTGTATCTGAAATACGTGTCTCAAAATTACACCCAGACAGTCTTAGCAAAATACGTTTTAAAATTTAAGGCACATAATCATCTGCATATTAATGTCTCGATGACACTCGATGACAAAAAATGCAAAAAAAAAAAAGCTATTTGTATGTATTGAATATAGGAAGAATATATGACACTAATATTTTAAATGATTGTTTACATTAATATCTATATATATTTGGTAACACTTCGTTTAAGGGTGGTGTTCATAGGACTACATGACCCCTTACATAAACCTACATAAAGGGTAATAAAGACCTATTTCTGCAGGTGTCAACTTACATATACAGGCCTTTGTTATTTTTGACATCAGATTGACATAACATCCATGTGAAGTGACATATTATTTTCAAATATTAAGTAGATTTTTGTCAGTTGTCTCATTAACTCATCAAACAGGTCTCATCATGTAGCTCTGTAAACATGAATATTACCTTTTATTGTTAGCAAAAATGATGCAAAGTATGATTATACATACATACATACATACACACACACACACACACACACACACACACACACACATATATATATATATATATGAGATATAGTTTTTCTCGTTTAAGGAATATAAAATTTTTTATATTCCCTTTTTTTTTTTTAATAAAAAAGTAGTACAAATTCAAATAATTGAGGACAAAATAGTTGTATTTTGTTCAATTTCATATAAATAAGATGCTAACAAAAGGTACAAATCCTTACCCCATCCATAACCCTAATCATAACCTTATTTTTCTTAAATTTTTTTTAGTAATTTGCAAAAGTGAGCATGCTCATATTAACCTTATTGTGTAACTAATTCAGAACAAGCTTTTACATTCAGAATAGCACTTAACAAAAGAAATGAAATGTAAGAAAACTTTACTCTCTTGAACAAACACACATTATCAGGTACCCATAAATCACAGCCATCAATCAGCCTTTAAGATACTGCTGCAGAAATCTAAATCCATCTTTGCATATTCTTCATATATCATTCACTCGAGTGCTGATCTTGGGTTTTATTAAGTATTATACACTAGGCAGTATAATCCTTTTTCTTCATATCTGCTGATTTAAAATTAAAACTGTCACCGCACCAACCTGCTTAAACACAGTCCCTCCCTTTGTCTGAAGCCTGGAGCGCTGAAACTTACTGAACTTTAGTGCATGTGCCAGTGTGTTCGATGTCTATGGGACCAGATCTCAAGATACAACACAACTTCAAGACTGAATCTTTTTTCAGGCTCCAGGTAATAAGAAAAGTTTTCACTCTTCAGCCTGGCTTGCAGGAGATAAAGCAAGGATGATTGTGCACCAGCCAGATCTTAACAGCATGCCCCGTCTCAGAGAATATATTCCTCAATATCATCGTTATTATGGTTGGCGGAAAGAAGAAGACAGGGAGAGATACGGCTAAAAAACAAGTTACTCTGCAAATGCAACAGAACCTGGTTACAATTAGGAGGCGATTTCCTAAAAGGTCAATGAATTCAGATAATATCCTTAGAGGGAGGAAATTTAATACCCTTTTTGGCTGAATTAATTAATTATAATATTAGGCTCGCTCAAGGGGGCCCTTTTCTTGAGTGATTAAGTGAGCACGTATCTTTAAAAGACTCCTCAAACCTCATGGGTGTTTGGCCTTTTGAACCTGGGCATGGAACATACATTTATATATACTGCATGGATGTGCAATAATATACATAAACCTACTCGTGCTTTAGACTTACAATAAGGCAGCAAGGCGTGTTTAATTTTTAATTGGAGTTCTCCTACTTTGCTTTGCATTTCCCAGGACAACTAGAATTGTAAAGTCGTTATTAGAAAAAAAATATATATATACGTCCAGGTCATCAAATCATATGGAGCAAGAGTTCACCTCATAAACCTGACTCATCTTGCTTTCAACATCGACAGCAGTGTTATTAGGATATCACCCACAAGATAAAAGCCAATCAAATTTTATTTATCAATTTTTCAAATATTCCTAGAAACGTCAAAATATTGCTCTTCACTTTTTTTTTTTAGGAGTTCTTAATCATGTAATATTGCATTATTCAATCTCCATGGGTGTAGATTATGTATATTAGACCAAATAATGCATTCTAAATGAATACTAATAGTAGGTGCACTGTTTCTTTTTTTTTTTTTTTCCACAGGGCATCTGTTTGCAGACTGGAGGTATGCATTGGGACTGGAATCTCGTGGGATGTAACAAAAAAGTTCCATGAGTGGGAGTTTTTTCATGCTTTCATACTTGCTAAAGGTGCATAGGTGTAGGACAAAGACAATGTTAATTTATGAATAGGAGAGCACTATTTTTTTTTTGGTTTGCTCCAGTAGCCTGACCTAAATCCTGCCTTACTGAGCTCCAAAATAAAACCATATTTATGCTTTTATTTATAGAGCCGCCGCTCCATATAGCGCACGCATGCTCTGTGCACGTGGCTGCATATCTCTGCTGGGGACTCCAAAAAATTAATCCTTCATTTTCCAAATATTAACCTTTTACGTTCATTCTGCATGTTTTTCATCATTTTTAAAACAATGCTCTTCGTTATTAAAGGAAAATCTTCCTGGAAAATCACATAGGCGTTATAATAAAACTCTCCTTAATGAATCCCAGTTTGACTTGCAGCAGCACTGTGTCTCAGCTTCATAGTAGATTCTGATATCATGTCAGCAAACTTTTCCGATCTTCCTGCAATGTAACAAATGCAAAATAAGCTAACATAAATATGCTAAAATATTATTACGTGTCAACTATAAACAACAGTTTCTTGATTTGGGAAGGACATCACTGTTTTTGAAAGATTGTTCCCTTGCTTACTCGGTCACATTACATAGAAAGTTTGCCAGAAAGTTCCACAGGGTGCATGGATGAGACTAATAATGAACTTAAGTGAAGAAACTGAGGAATTGTACAAGTTCAGAGGTTTCTGGTTTAAATCCAAATACAGACAAAGATATGAATACTTTGATCACTGAACAGATACAGCTACAGATAATGGCATTGAGTTACACCCCTAATCTATACAATCACCAGTAATTCCAAACAGTTTGAGTATCCTCTTGATGTCGCTTTCCCATTGCTCCTAATCTTCATCATACAAACCTCATTAGCCCTGTTTGCAGCCCCATAATCTCCATCCTGTCAATCATCACTCTCCCGAGAGCAGCACTTTGAAAGGTCTGCAACATCACAGCTTCCTTAACCTCCGTCACTCGTAATACAACGTGTCCACCAGGAAACTCACCTGACTTATTCACCATTTGCTGTATCCTTTTTTTTTGGCATGTTGTCATTCAAGGCTGTTAGGAGATCATTTCAAATTTTGTTAGCAAGCCACTGTAGCCCTCGTTTTGTGTGATTGATCTCTCAGCAGAGTGTCAGGTGGGATTTGGTAGTATTGGGATGATAATTAAAAAGCAGTCCATGGCCTATAAAGTGGTTAAGCTGACATGCTTAAATTAAAGAGAAATGTGGTGAAGGCCAGACCCATAGGATGCTTCTGTTCAGCTGTCTGTAACATTTACGAGGCTATGACTGTAAGCTTCTGAAGTCCTTACTGGTGATCGATGGACAGAAAGCTACACTGACACATGCCTCAAATACGTCTTAGACGAAATCTGAAATGTTCATTACAGAACAGGAAAAGGAAATGTGCTTGATTAGAAAGTACAGAAATACCGGTGCCCTAAGGATAGCTTCACAATTTTCTCAACGTTTTCAAAGTTTACAAAATACTATGTCTGACTGTAAGAATTACAGCTAGCAAGACAATTTTGTATGAGAATTTGCAATTGAGACACCACACTGGTCAATTACTCTCAAACCACAGTGAAGTTCTCACTTCTGATTGGTCAGAAGGTGTTGATTTTTTTTATTTTTTATTTTATAATAGTAACTCTAACAATAGTTCCAGCTACAAGGTTTTTACTAATGCACTCATTCTAATAGGCCATTGTTTATATAGGAAAAATTCAGACAGTTTGACTTTTTTTTTAATAATGGACATTCCACATAAACAGATTTAGATTAGCATTTTTGGAAGGAGTCTCCAGTGTCAGTGCTTTGTAACAGTCAGAGGTGTAAAAGCTGTAAAGCTGTAACTTTAGAAACAGAGGTCTTTGCAGTTTCTCAGTAACATGCCAAACTCCATTTTGTCTTATTAGCTTCAAGAGAGAAAAATAGAGCGATAACAGGATATAACTGACTTGTTTTGCTGACCATTCACAACATTAAAAGGATATGATGTCATTCTTTAATCATTTAAAAACTGTACTTATTGGCAAATTGCTATGGTGTAAGTGGAATAAAACTGTTTGGTACAAGCTGTTATGGGAAATTAATCAACTTCAGGGTGGTAACATTAATTCTGCTTTATCACACACCCACATCACCCGCATGATTATTTTTCTTTAACATAACACCTCGTTGTGTTTTGTTCCTTACATACACTCTCTCTCAAGCTGGGCTAAAGATTAGTTTGAGTTCTAAGGCTGTAAATGTAGTTTAATGATTTATAAAAAGTCATGCAGGACAGATTGCAAAAAATTCTTTAAAAAAAAACCCTTTGAATTAAATGACAAGAAATGAGATGCATATTAGAATTCCTATGAATTTTGTGTTTGTAGGAACAAACAACGCTGTGAAGATCTTTCCATTCCTCCTAGGCTTCCTGCTCTAGATATTCCTACCTGCTGACTTCCTGTCATTTTTTTCACCCTAAAAGTACCAGATTAGGTACTGATCTAACACAGTGCTTGTTTCTCACACGGGGAGGATAAAGGCTAAGAGGGTGCCTCCAGCCTCAGCTTCTGAATTCATTTCCAGAAGAAAATGTCAGGTTTTTTTGTGTCTGATGTTATAAACACACCTAACCTCTTGCACCCATGTGGCATATCTCTGACCTCACTAAGCATTCAGGTGAATTCTTTTAGCAAGATCTCACAACGGCTTCAAACCACACGAGCCTCCCGTGGGACTTTGGACATTATTTTAAAAACACTTGCTTTTCATGAATTTTAATCAGGCATAATGTATTGATTAATTATTAATTGAGCAACATAAAATGATGCCAGATGGGAATAATTTCAAAAAGAATAGAGAAAATGATTTTGGGGGGCTGAGCTCTTAAAAGTACATACACTGTGGAAATATGAACTGTGAGGAGTCTTTCATGTTCAAAAGTACTTTTCTCACTTGTAAACTAGGTCTTTCATTTATATGGACAAAGTTTTTAACCACAGAGGCATTGAAATTGAATGCACTAGAATTGCTATAGCTGCTAAATAAAGACTAAATAAAGAATGAGAACTATACTACAGAAAATGGACAAACTACATTTCTAAATGAAAATGAATGCAATGTAGCATTTCTTTAAATTTCCTATAAGTGTCCTTTGAAAAATAATATCTCAATTTATTATTTCAATAAAACTGTCCTCTGTTCAGCTACACAATAAGAATCAGAAGTAATCGCTGAATATTCAGATGACATAAACAGTAAAAAGGTCATCATTGAGACGGCTTTTCATTTCATTCATAAAAAAAAAAAAAAAAACAGGTTTGCCATCTGTATGACTTAGTATGAGAACACTACATTATTTTGGAATATTTTACATTTTATTCTCACCTCTGATCTGTCCTCCTCATGATTCTTGCTTGTGTTTCAAAGTTTGCTGTGAATCTCAGATTATATCTAGTGGACTTCATTTTATCTAGAAATATTGAATCATGTTCATATGGCAAATAAAATGAAAAACTGAACATGCAGATGTCTGACTTTTCTCTGTAGTAATACTAATGTCAGATCAGTGTCACACCAAGAGAACAATCTCACCACCAAACGACAATCATCTTTATTACCTCTTCATATTCAATAACCATAATGAATATTAATCACAACTCTCTTCATAGCACTATTCAATCTTTATTTATTTATTAATTTTTTTTACTCAAAAAGTGCAGCTCAAAAGAAGAGACGTGGTGCTACCCAAATTCCCACAACTCGGCCAAAAAAAAAAAAAAATCAATGCATATTAACCTATGCAGCAAGTCCTGAGTGAAAACAGCAAATTACAAATTACCTGCCTGATTACCGCTGACCCCAAATATCCTGCAGGCATGAATATTCATTAGGAATTTCAGTCCAGTCTCTCAAAAAAATATTAATTTCTCTCTCTCTCTCTCTCTCTCTCTCTCTCACACACACACACACACACACACACACACTTTTTCTCTGCGTGGACTGTGAATAAGAATGATTAATGAAATTCTCACACATACAAATTCATCACTGGGGGAGCCGGAATGGTAATAAGGATCCAATTAAAGGCCCAGTTGGATAGGAGCAGTGGGGGCCTCACACTCCCACTGCACACTCTGCAATGAGGGCCAGTCTCTCTCTCTCACACACACACACACACACACACACACACACACACCCACACACACACATACTCTCTCTCTCTCTCTCTCTCTCTCTTTCTCTTTCTTTCTCTCTTTCTCTCATACACACACAAACACACACACACACACACACACAAACACACACACACACACACACTCCTGCAATGCCACTTTCACACTGTCAAAACAACAAGAGCTCTTTTGTACATTAGTATGACTAATTTTGCAGGTTTAGTCTGTACTTCATTTGTGCTGGATCATGCCGGAATTCAGCACATCTCAGATTTGCCTGCGTTCTGTGGATCAGGCACCTCTGCAGTTTTTCGTTTAATACAAATAAAATAAAGCATAACAACGACAACAACAACAACAACAATAATAACAGTAATAATAAAAGAAAACATTTAAATGAATGATCATTCTTTGTGTCATCTCTCTTCAAAAAAACACACAATTTCCAAGATGACCATGTTCATTTCCAAGATGATCACGTTATCTGTCACGCTTAAGTGTCACGAATGGCAAAAAGCAGCGAAACTTGCCATCCTCTGTCAATCGCAGCGAAACTAGCCAATCATCAGCATTTCTGAGCTCATGGATGTGGAAGAGGGCAGAGTGTGTTATGCTTCCCTGTGATGCAGAATGAGCAATAAAGTTCATTAAGATGCAGCTGGTTGACTTAATGTATTTAGGAGGAAGCATGTGTTAGCCGACACCCTCCCCAGTCGGTAACTGTTGTATGATAGGGGAGAGCTGGCTGGTTGGTGGGAATTGGCAGGTGATCAAATTGGGGAGAAAAATGGAGAAAAGAAAAAAAATTGCATTTGAGGCTGAATTCCAAATGCAATCATATGCAACCTATATACACTAAATACACTAAATAATGGATGAAGAGCTTCATATGCTCTCTCTGTGTCCACATGGATTTTCTCCCTGTTCTCCAGTTTCCTCCCATCTCCCACAAACATGCCTTTAGGTGGACTGTTGACTCTAAAATGCCCCTAGGTGTGAGTAAGTATGTGAATATGTGTGTGTGTGTGTGTGGTACCCTGTGATGGACGGGTGTCCTATCCAGCGTATATTCCCGGGATAGTGTCTGGATCCACCGTGACCCTGACCAAGGTTAGATACTTACTGAAGATGAATGGATGAAAATAATGAGGAATGAAGTGTAGAAGTTTAGATTGCAGTCTATGACTCTTTTAACCTCTCTTGCTTTGGTGTTTACTGAGGCCTGATTCGTGTTTTCGGTGCTCTGCACTCCTGCTTCCCTGATCTCTGGTTAATTTCATGTTCGGTTGGATTCCAAGATGGCCTGACTGTTGGCCAAATATTTGTGCTGGGTAATCTCTTATCTCACAGTTCTGATTCTGGGAGAGGTGGCTGTGATCATGGTGAAGCAAAGCCATGCTGGATCAGACACACGGCATTAGCGTCACACTCACTAGCATCACATAACAGAATCAGAAATGGGAATTTGCATCAGCTAACAAGTATGAACTGGTACAACTGGATGGATCTGAAGCCTACCTCCATCCCAAGTCCAGGAAGTTATTTCATTTTGTTTGACAAAGTCACATGAATGAAAAGTAATTTAAACATGGCTGACTGTGTACATTGTGTAAATGTTTAACTAGCAATCTTATGTAGCTACACCATGTGAAATTTGTCTGAACAAAACAAACAATATTCTTAATTATATTGTATGTATGCTGTATGTGTAGATATGTAGTGTGTTTAGATGTACAACATTCACAAATTTACATATTTTCTTCCAGAATACCAACATGAATAGCAGTGAATTAGCTAATGTTACCAGTTTGCTCATAGCTATAGCTAGCCACTACATCTATTTGACCATTAGCTGAACTTTAATAAGGCTTGATAGGGATTTGATAACATCATTCCTTTTATTGCATTAATTTATTTGTTGATATTTGTTGTAGCTAGTAGACCTCTAAAACTATCTATCCTCTAAAACCCCATCAGTCCTTTTAACACATCCCTTTGTTCCACTTAATAGAACTCCAAGATGTTTTTAAAAATCCGTAAAATATATCAGCTTTCAAATGTTAATGAGAATGCCATAAAATATCTTCCGGCACAAATGATACTCAAATTCCAGTTCTAGTTGCAATTCCACTCCAGCAATGTACATGTTGATAATAATAACAATGACATCTCTTCTATGTGCCCTCAGGTTATATAGGTTTAATGCTGAGTTTTACTCATGCACGTAACTCAGAATTCTAGGACCTCTGTCTTGGAAAAAACAACTAAAACACTCCTTCAACTCAGAATTCCTACTGAGAAAGTCAGGAAGGTCTCCTCCACCCGGAGGTCAGCATATGACATCATGGCAACATGGCTGCTTTGATAGATTACAAACTGATGGTCACTAATGTTAACTTACTAGATTGTTTCATGGCAATTCCGGGTTCAGACTTCTCAGACTTCTGAGTTATGTCGAACGCAGCATACGTCTTGGAACACACCCTGGATGGGACGCCAGTTCATCACAGCACCCCACACATACATATCCACACCTACAGACAATTTAGTATAACAAATGTTTTTGGAATCTGGGAGGAAACCCACACAGACATGGGGAGAACATGTGAAACCCCACGCAATAGCCCAAGCTCAGGACTGAAGTGGGGACCCTGGAGTTATGAGGCAGCAACGCCACCCTCTGTAGCTCTGTTCCATCTGCTCTCATTCATACAAATCCTAACGAAACTGCTCTTGAAAATTGTCAGATTGTAAAAGACGCTCAAATGTTGCCATCTATATTATGTTGATTTTCAGCAGACAAACGTGGCACACTTAACCACAAAGTAGTGTAGTCCTTTCCTTTATTTGCTGAAAAATGTACCAACAAAAAAGCTTTCATAGCCCATAGAATCAACTTTCCCTCGAACACCAGATTCTCGTATTGGTGACATCCAGCACACTATAGTTTGTTAATCACTTCCCTCAGAAAAGAACAAGAGAACCAGGAGTTCCTGTCTGTGAATGAAAGTGGTGGGGGGGAAAAAAGTCACGTTGAATGAGACAGATTAACATTTGTTCTGTTACACGCTTCTCTCTGTCACACACACAGGAACTTTGCTTGTGCTAATTAACAATTAGCAAAGACTCGCCGGCTAATTGTGTTATTCCTTGTAATGAAGGGGCTAATTACTAGAATGTCAATTTAGATTTAATTACTAAGAGCTTTGTTAATTCCCAGTGAGCATAAGTTACCGCTTTCGTAGCCCCCTTTTCCTTGGCTGTTCCTGGAAAAAAAAAAAAAAAAAAAGGTTTTCCCGTTTTGCAAGGTCTCCTGTTCTCTCTGGTTAAAAAAGGAGGGAAGTGTAAATATAAAATAAATGAGAAAGGTGTTTGAGCTTCCTATATCTGTTATGGATATGGGAAGACTGGAAGGCTTAATGATTAATGAAAGGCTTTACCTCTGGGCTTCCAATTAGTGAGAATTTTTTTCTTCTAGCCAGATAAAAAAAAAAAATAAATACTCAGAGCACCATTAGCTTTTTTCTGTCTCTTAGTAGGTATTAATTCTTATATGGCACTATGCATAGCCTTGTATCTGGCTAATACATCCATCATCTATAGGGTTCCTGGTTTGAATTTATAAGATGCAGAAGTATTGTATGATATTTTATAGAATGGTTTACCAAAAACAACCTGCATTCTCTGGTCTTACGTACAGTCCAGTGTATGGAGAAAGAATTCAATTTAAAGTGCAGTCCTCTCTTCCTTCTTCTGTTCTTTCAGTGTAAGATGTCTGATTTTCATCCTAACTGCCTGACTCCTTCAAGCCTCTGCCAAAATACCATAAGACAGGGTATAATATATATAATTACACCCACTTACATTAGCCATTATGCCAGTCGAGCATTCCTTGGAAAATGACACACGACCTGTCAAGACTTCATTCACGCCATTAATAAGCATCATTAGTGTCTAGTTTGAATACCCCTCTTGCACATTGCAGTCATTTCAACATGTCATATATTTTAATTTGAGGCCAAAAATAGCCGAGAGGATATTATGCACTCTCTCAGCCAGTCTTTGTGATCTCTTAATGGTCAGGAAGTTCACTGAGTGACCTTGGTTTTTTTTTTTTTTTTTTTCTTCCACCAAAGAATAAGTGTCTCTGCTACCAAAAGAAACATCAAAAAAAAGAAATTTTACTGTGCTGTCCTTGTTTTTGTACACTTTTTTTAACTTACAGAGGTTTGAAATGTCTTGCATCATCTTCCCTATACTGGAAATTGCCTATAATTATCTGTTTTAAAGAATGCACTTGGGAAATAGGAGAATTAAACTGGGATGAACAAAAAAGAAACAAATAAGATTTTATTTATTCTCCTTTGAAGTGGATCATTTTTATTCAATACTCATGCTTGTTCTCATTTTTCATTCCCTCTAACTGTGCTGATGATGTTGATGATGATGTCGGGATGAAAGGAAATCGTTCAGCATTGCTCACGAGGCACTGAACCTCCCACACATGCAGACACAGAAGCAGAGACAAAAACTCAGCACTTGATGGAAGTCATTAACTTCTCTTTGCCTTGTTTACCGGATTTGACAAAAGCAGCTTAAGGGGCTAATTAATTGTAAAAGCTTGGCACAATGGGTAATTAGTGTGAGGCTGTAGTCCCTGATCTAGCTTGGCATTTTAAAAAAAATTAGAATGATTTACACCTCATGTTACACACACACACACACACAAATAAACACCTTTTTGTTAGGGGTTTCAGTGCTGAGCCATTTTACATAATGAGTCTTTGCAGGCACGGAAGTGTATTGCTGACATTTTTAGATTGCTGGCTCATGGGAAAGTGCTGAAAAACATTCTGTATACACAAGACACATGTAAATTTGATCTTATCGGAGGAGATGTAAGCAAGCAGGCATTTGGTTAAAGGAGCATAGAAAGACACTGTTCTCTCTTTTTTTGTCATTCAGGATCTCTATCATTTCTAAATAACTGCTCACCAGTCTTTATGTTGAGTAGAGTCGAGCTGTATATGTACTTCCTGATGTGATGCTCCTCTCTCCCTTTGGATCTTAAAGATTTACACTTCCCAAAACAGGCCCTGCCCAAGACTCACCCCTGCTTCAGTGGATAATCTCACCTGGATACTGTAGACTTGAACCTAAGAACTACTGCTGTACTCATAAAGACTCTCCTGTGCTCATCCCAGGACTCTTATTCATAATATACTCATAAACACATTTAGTACTTCATAGTATAAAGTTGTAGAAGAGTAATGATTTATATTCCCACTATCTGGTGGTACCCAGAAGTGGATGAGTCCCTTTTGAGTCTGGTTTCTTCCTCGTATTGTCTCAGGAGTTTTTCTTTTTCCACTATCTTGCTCAATGCTCATAGATCCAAATCCATATCCAGATTTATGTAAAGCTGCTTTGTGACAATTTCTATTGCTAAAAGCACTATACAAATAAAATTGAATTGAACTGGAAAAGAAAGGAAAGAAAGAATCAAGAATTTCTGTTGATAGATCATAGTCTACACCCGAAACGTGCCATGTATCAATCTCTGACTTTTACGCCTCATGCTCTGCAATAATTAATAGCTGATTGTAAAAAAGAAACAGAATCGTGACATTTTGCTTGCAGTCGTTAAATGTGTGTCATTCCCTGGCAGTAGTAGCTGTATTAAATCTGATGATTGATAGATGGCTATTTTCCCCGTGATTTAGCCAAATCTCCAAAACTGTGTATGTGCAAATGTGACTCGTTTTTCTTCAGGGACATGAGAAAGGATGAGGACAATAAAGAAAACAGGAACGTTAAGGTAATTAGTACTCACATCCTCTTTTTTTTTCTTGAGTCGGAGGACCACACAGAGGCTCTCATATGGCCTTCAGCACTCGGTGCCATGATTCTCAGGATTGCTCACCTATTTTACGTGTGATGAGGACCAATTAATCCTGTGTGGTTCACCAGTGGGCCTCCCAGCATGCTGTGTCCTGACCCTGAGCTATGTGTCATTCCCACCCACAGCGTACCTCAGAGACTACATTGTTCAGACTGACCCCAAAAATCCAACATGAATTATTTTTTTTAATCCAAAGCAGTATATTATAAATGCATGGCCTTGATATATGGCTAAGGCATATTTACTAGGAATCTGTCTGCACTTTCTAATCCAATGTACAAGACGTGTATATGTACGTGGACATACACTTGCTATTAGTTCTTAAATGATATTAATACTACATTGCTGTTGAATTCTTGAATCTGCTTATTTAGAAAGTGTTAATTAATTTACTATAACAGCAGCACTGACAGTAGTGCTGCCTCTAATTCAAATCACAGGTTTATATTAATACGTTATTATTTCTGTAGTAACATCTCACATCAATAACATCTGTTATTGATACAACGGGGACTTGCATGACAGATGCTCGACATAATCTAAGGCTAATAATAGACATATAAAAATGTAACTACATTACTTAACAAGGAAAGACAATAATATAAACATATAATCAGTGATATGGTGAAATTTTCTGCAAGGAGACATTTATTTAACATTTATAGGAGTTTCCAGTGTCAGGGATTTGTAAAGGTCAGTAAGTTTCCTGCCACTGGAAAGTCTTCAGGACGGGATTTTGCATTTTAAATTTTTTTATTTCTCCATAACAACATGATAAGTTGTGCTTATCATGGAGAGGCTGCTGAGGGAATGACTGTTTATAGCTGCTAGAATGTAAGTAACAACAGGAACCAACTTGTTTCTTGGTCATAACTAACTATGAACAGATAAAAAGCAATTAATAAATTAAAAATTGTAGTCATTGGCAAATTGCTGTGGTATAAGTGGAATAAAACACTTTGAGACATTGATTATTAGACACTGATTATTCTCCTATACCAGCATACCCCATCGTACGTTATGCCTTATTTACTGTTTTAAACTTCAAGTCAAAATCTAGATATTTGTCAACAAAATACAAACCAAAATTTGCCCCATTTAACAGAAGTTGAAGTATATTAAGATTATAGTTGTTCAGAAGTTGTTATTATTGTTATTATTTATTATTATTGCGGTTATTACAGTTCATTGGACTTGCATTTAAAGCAAGAACGCAAATAAAGCTAAACCCACAAACAGTACACTTGGTTATGGAAGGGGAACTCAGCGTTTAATGTGAAGGACGTGAGGTTAATTGAAGTCTAAAACACTGAAGCGCTCCTACAGTAAATGTTTAAACAGCAAACCATCTTTCTGTCTCTCCTGATGATGAGCAGGCTCGTCTGCAGAGCATCAGCATCTTGTTCTCTTTAGCAGACCAGACATTAACAACAAAAACATGTCTCTCTTTCCCAGTCAATAAAATAATTAAAAAACCTGATCTAAAACAAACATTCTGCAAATTTTCCGTGTGTTTCCTTGTCAGTTTGAGGTCAGACATGAGCGAGGAGCCAGACGTCCTGGAAATCGTAACAGAAATCTCCTGGGAACGCTTCTGTTAAATCTGTTACAGCAGTGAAATTATTGCGTAAGACATACTGCAATTGTTACTATTTCATTCATGAATGGATCTTCAGTAACTGCTTTATCCATCACACACCCACACAAACACATACTCTTTCACACCAAACGACAATTCAGAGTAGCTTATCCACATGTTGGCGTGCGTTTGGGAGGAAACTGGAGATTTTGGTGGAAAGCCTCCTGGACACGGGGAAAACGTGACAATAACCTGGGTTCAGGATGGAGTTCGGCAACCCTGGAGCTGTGAGGCACCAGCATGGATAATAGCAGCAAGTTAAAGTAGCAATAGGTCCATATATAAAAGGAAAATTTGTATTTCAAGATGGAAAACTATTTCCTGAGAGGTTTACACTACATCAAATATCTTTTACACAATAACATGTTTATCCACTTCTTCCTCAGCAGCAATTATCCTTTAGTCTATAATATCTGTGATGTACTAAAAACAAAATAAAAACTAGAATATTTTTTATATTTTTTGCTAAAATAGGCTTCTTTGCATATAAAAATAATTATGTAAATAAAAATTAAATATCGCAACTTAATGCAAAACATAACTATAATATAATAATGGTTTATTTTAAAATGTAAAATATATAAAATAGAAATAAAAAAAGGAAATTAAAAACTTGGCTTTGAAAGCAAGGATTTTTTTCAAAGCTATTTTTAAAATTATTATACTGGATATATTTGTTTATAAGAACTATCCTATTCTTGACTTAAATTAATATACATTATTAAATGCCTGAATCGAAGACTGATGAATAATATTTTATTTGTTGGATTTTTTTCTTCTTTTTTTTTTTTTACAGAACATCAGATCTATTCTTAGAGTTCCAAACTATGAAGATGTGTTAATGTCCCTTATTTATTTCTTTTATACATTTCCTGATCTTTCAACAGAATTCAAATTTACATTTGAATGAAAAAAAGAGACTTTTAACCATTCCCCCTGTGACATATTTCTCCAATTACAGCAAATTAAATTCCTTCAATTAGGCCAATAATCTTTTCAGCTCGTTTGCGGTGCTGCGAGCCGAAGTGACAAGATTATTTTTTCTTCTGTTTCATAATGTTTACATTTTTCAGTGACACTTATGTGTACCATCTTTGCCTTCTCATTACCTTACTGTCACCAAGTGTAGAAAAAAAGACATACAATTTCCTGCAAGCAAATCATAATCTTATGTGCAGTCATTTTCTGTTGCATTCAACCTGCACGGATTCTCCATATTGTTAATAATCAAAAAGAGTGTGTAATACATCTCCGCCTGTCAATACACATGCGTGAATTGAATATGCACGCGTGCAGGGTGTTGTTTGTATATCTGAAGCCATCACTCAGCTACAGGGCTCGTCGATGGAGCTGGAGGGTGAATTTGAGTGGATTTAAGCATTAAACTGTGAGGTCAAGGAGCTGCTGCTGATTATCTGAAATTAATCAAAGCCATAAGGGCTGCCTGCTGTAAAGAAACACACACGGTGCTTTTTCAACTGAGATGTTTGGGAAAATTTTTTTACATGATATCAATAAGAGATAAAAAAAAAAATCATGCATTTAAAAGACTCCGGTTTCAACAAGACCCTTTAAATGTTGCATGATCCAAGTTCAGATCTTCGATGGCTTTGTGTGATTGCCTAATTCAACTGAATTATTTGGACTGCTTATTTGGACTCTTTAGTGGTAGGTACTAAAAGGCGGCGTAGATTCCTCTTCATGCCATCCCTGAACCAGAGCTAGCTCACCCATCCCTTCTCCTTCAGCTCTCCTCTACTCTTGTGGTGATTGGCAGAGATGTTAAGTGCCATTTGACACCTGCGAGGGCGAAAATTTGGACGAGTGGGCTGTAATGAATTGGAGACGTTGGCGCAATTAAAATCACTGTTAATTTCTCCAGGGAGATGGGGGGGCCCCGCTTCAAGTCCATGAATCACTGAATGGAGGGGATATGAGGTGGAGGAACGAGTCACTGACTTTTGGATGGGTAGAGGATTGCAAGAGTGCAGAGCCAAGCACCTAACCAGAACACATACACACACACACACACACACACACACACATACACACACCTACAAGACCAGTATACATAAAATGAAAAGACAGAGAGAAGGATGGACGATGACAGGCCCTGTCAGCCGCTGAGCATGTCTGATTAGCTGATCTAACGTTCCTCACATTATAAGCGTAGCTATGAGGTGTTGCATTAGATTACACTACACTAATATCTTCATGATTGTGTTTTATGTACACTAATGGAGCCTTAGTTTCACAAAGATGGACATCCTGTCAGATGTCCTGTCCAGATGATTCTTCTTCCTGCAGATGAGGAACAGGATGTGTATATTCTTCTGTGTTTCTAGGTTGCTCTACTGAAGTACTTCATAGTGTCAGATGACAATGTTATAGCTTATGATCATATGACAAGTATTTACATTCTGCCTCGATTGCTTTAGCAGATTTTCTGAAAATTCAAAGAAGGAATTGTTTTATTCTTGTACAGTACAACACTTCTTTCAGTTGCAAAAGGCCATAACTCATGTGTAACTCCAGGTTCAGTTATCCATCTAAACCTGGAGTTACCTTTTTTTGTTCTGTAACTAATTAAGTAATGATGGTAACAAGAGTGAAGAATATAAGTTTAGATGCACCGAGGTATAAGAAAAAAACTGTCTTTATTATGGTTTGAAACAAGACAGTGAAAATGCTAAATAATTGTGCCAATAATAGTGCCAGAAGTGGCACAAAGCAAGAGAAAAAGGAAAAATGGAATAAAGTTGAGAATTTCTGCAATGAGAAACAAATATCACCAGACAGCATTCAGTTTGACTGTGATATGCGGCATAAAGCCGGGTTTACAGATGCTTTCTACGATTTTCACATGCTTTCTACTGTCGCATAGGCAAAACTCGCATGCGTGATTTAACCTCTGTTTCATAGGCACAGAGATCTAAGCTACTAACTTGGCATGCAGTTCACTCTGGAAGGCTAGTTGTTTAGTGACACTCCCAAATTGATCAACTGCTAGCAAAGGAAGCGTTTCACTCACTGTAAAAAATAAATAAATAATTTTATATATATATATATATATATATATATATATATATATATATATATACAGTACTTTTACATGGTAGGCATAAGATTCACACAAATCAACTAGTAGAAAAAGTTTGAAATTGGTAAGATTAGAACACATTGTCTTAACCTTGGTATCTGGCTCAATTCAAATGAAACATTACTACGATTAAGGATAGAGTATTTACACCTACTCTTACGAATTTATTTCTATAAAAGCAAACAATATATCATGAAATTACATAAATTCAACCCTTGCTTGGTTTCATGATAACAGGTTCTCATTAGAATGAGGGGCAGGAATATAGAGGTCAGAGTTTGTAATAACTTCATTTTTTTAAAATAATTTCACCAAATTGTTATGAATTTTGTCCGGGATTGTGTTGGCTTTCTAACTGAATAATCACTGACTAAACCCATGCCACACAAACAACTATGTCTAAAAAAATTTTGTAGCTTTGTATGCATTATGCAGTATTCATATATTCATATATACAGTACATACATATATATGCTGTATTCACACATGAAAACTTCATCTACACTCATTTAAGGTCTTAAGAATAAATGCAGAAATTTTATATATTATAAATTATGGGCTTGTAATGCCTTAAAGTTTAGAGCTTATTATTCAGTTGTGTAGTAATAGCATATTATTCAGTCAGTAACTACTCTGTATTATTAACTTACTACAGTGAATCTAATAGGAAACTGAGGTTAAGGGGTTAACATAATGTATAAGGCTTAATCTATGCCTCTGTAGTCATCTCATACTCACACAAAATTCATAGGATTTTTACAGTCGTGAGAAAACCTAAGACTGCTAAATCTGTGCTTTGGCCTGACCTTAAGCATTTGTCACTTTTCATATGTGAATTTTTATGAACTTACACTCGTGTACTTACAATCATTCCTTTGCCTAGGAGAGCCATCTTTTGATGAGGAGAACAGTCTCCTATGGAGAATGTGGTCCTAGGCAAGTCCTGATCAGTGTGTGTGTGTGTGTGTGTGTGTGTGTGTGTGTGTCACACAAGCCCTGGTGTTCTCTGTCAGCCGTGTGTTTAAATTACCCCCCACCGGCATTCAAATTATAGCCCCTATCTCATCAGTTGAAGGGTGGTGGCTCTACTGCATGATCACATTAATGCAAGTTCACCAGCCCTCTACCACACATTCACATGCATGCACACACACACACACACACACACACACACACACTACATAATGAGGCAAAGTCATCTTTCTCTGAATCCCCGCTGGGTGTACCTGCAAAGTACAAAGGCCCAGATGCTCTATTTTAGGAGCACCTCTTTTAATTTATTTCCTTGATTTGCCGATAATAATAATAATTGTGCTGCAGGTGCTGCATTGAAATTAGCTGCCACTTTCCCTGGGCACTATCACCGAGCCATCGCCTTTCCGAAAGAGGCCTCGCTCCTGATCACGTGCCTTTTGCTTTCTGCATCTCTCCCTCTCTTTCTCTTGGCTGAGACATAAAGGCTGTAGCACCAGTTCTTCTTCTTCTTCTTCTTCTTCTTCTTCTCATTTTTCCCCCTGCTTATTCAAATCAGGTGTTAGAAAACTAACCATGTTTGAATTGTAATGTGATGGCACGTTTACAATTTACTGATACTGACGCATAATAGGCAGCCAGGCAGACCCGAATCGAAAATGAATTTTTTTTTGCTTGTCTGTATTCTAATCACAGTGTTACATGATAGCTTACAAGGGTGTCTTTGAAAGTGCCTCTAACTAAATAAATTTGATTTGAACAGGGTGTGTTTGGCAGATTGGCTTGTGCATATTTTGCCAGCACGCCAGGTGCTGTCAAGGATAAAGTACCTAGTTTGCTGTGTATAATAGGATGCGAGGCTTCCAAAAAACTATTCTATTAGATGCGCTCGAGGCGGATGACAAAAGGATCCCGGCCCGCCTAGAGCCAGCACTCTCAAAGTCATCAGTCAGTATGCTAAAGAGGGAATTGATGTATGTAGTGTGACACCACTTCCATTTTTTAAGTTGAATAACAAATTGAAATATGTTTCCCCTTACGGAAAAAAAAAAATCACACACATTTAACATGTGATCATATGATTTTCTACATGTGAGAAATATGTGATTACATGAAAAAAAAAAAGGATCTATTTCACCATACACACGTGAACTTAAGTAAATCTGTGCGACATCATGTGAACATTGTGATATGATCTCACGTAAAAAGTAAAACCTGAGCATGATGTGAAAAATTATCATGTTATGGTAAATGAATCATGTAAAAAAAAAGTGAAATATAAATGGAATTGTGAAGATTAACCTGTGAAAATAAAAGAATTGTGAAAACAAACGTGAAATTAAACAAATCTAAAAAATTGACATGAAAATAAAGGTAAACACAGTAAATTAAATAAATCTATACTAACATGTGAAATAAAGGAATCGTGAAAGTTAACACGTGAAATCAAAGAAATCTGTAAAATTATCATGTGAAAATAAACAAATTATGAAAATTAATGTGTGGAAAAAAAGGAATTGTGAAAATGAACATGTGAAATTAAAGGAATTCATCAAATGAACATGCTAAAATAAAGGAATTGTGAAAAAACATGTGAAAGAGTCACATGAAATGATCACGTGGCATAAACATGTGAAGTGTCTAAAAGCTCATACGTAAAATTCACACGTGAATTTTGTGATTATTCACAGATGAAGTTCATTTGACTATTTGATAAGGGTCAGGGAACATCACAACACATTAGAGTGTATACTGTAAGTAAAATAAGCATACATTCAGTAAAACATTACATACAATCCGCTATATAATGTTTAAAACAGTTGAAGTAATAAGTACAGATTAACTCTTAAATTAACATCTGCATTATATGGTGCTTGGAAAGTTCTGGCTTGCTAAGTTTGCCGAAAAAATCCAGATGTGTGCTCCATTTGTTCTAATGTAATGAGCAATTCTGGATTTTTAACAATTCCATTTACTGATGCTCTGATCAAGAGTATTAAGAACTTTTTGAATAGTTAACGGTTATAAGCTAACTGAAATCCTACGTAGAAACATTAGCGCAAATGCCCAGGATCCGCTAGTGGGTAAAGACATAAATTCCTCAAACTCATAACAACATGTTTCATATTAGTGTTAATGTAGTTCATACTAGTCACACAAATTGTGATTTAAGATGAATAACTGTATACCAAGCTTGGCTGAGGTTTAGGAGTTCTCCTAAAGGGACAAACTGAAGAACCTAGCTGTAGATTTAACAGCACAAACAATAATGAAAGAAACGAAATGAATAATAAACAAACAAACCAACTAGGTGTGCTGCATGTCTTGAAAAATGATCCATGACATTATCACAAGATGAAATAAAACATACATTTCTACATTGTTGTGGTAAATCGGTAAATAGTATGAGCGAGTGCAATTCAAAATATTCTAGTAGTTTCCCTACCCAAATAATGTACCACTTTCCCTGCCACTTAATGTCGTCCTCTCTGATACGTGATATACTGAAAACCATGCATTCTCTTAATATTGCCATTTTTCATTACAATTCCATCCCTAATCAGAGGCGTGCTGAGCCTCGGCTAAGATTGTCATCATCGTTTAAAAGGCTCACCAGCTCCGGCCTCTTGTTTTTCAGTCCAGCTGAGCTCTTAATTATTTGATGGGTTCATTATGAGCTATAATTGGAGTGGTTCGGCGCAAGTGGCCGCGTCCTCAGAAGGAGGGCAATAAAATCCAGAATGGACCAAGGGGGGCAGTGAAAAAAGCCCAGGGAGCTCCTTACCCTCACCGTGACCCTCAGCTTTTTATCAACAGGAGACAAACAACCATTTTATAATGCAAATGATATGCACCCATATTAGCATAGGCCCTTTTCAACTGCTGACCAATTAACGACCCGAGAGTCGTCATGTGATATCTCACCTGGTTAATACCCATGTGACAGGTTCACTGATGCATGCTGGGTGCCCTTATCATTATGGCTAGTGGAGGATTTTGGGAAAGGAGACACGTCTTTAAAGGCATTAGTAGTTTCTGGATGAATGCTAATGAAACAATGAAAATCGGTAAAACATGCTGTCAGATTTTAAGGAAACTAGCAACACAGGTATGTTTTTGTTGTTTGTGGCTATGTCCTATAGTCTTTAGGGTTAATTAACCAAATATCAGTGCATACAAACATAATATTTTTCCTTCCCTGAGAAAATTTTGTCATTTAATATATGAGGCTCTTTCTTTTTTTAGCATCCCCAAATGACTTTGTTTTTTTTTTTCCTGTTGTGGAGGAACTCTAACCTGAACAACAAGTCTGAAAGAAAGAGAAAAGACAGAGAAAGGAAAGGCACCAGTGCACTGTTTCTTTAAGATAAAATATTCTACATCATAATTATCTCCTTAAGGTAGAAATATTAGCATATCCTCCAATCTTATTATCTGAGAAATTGCCTCATTAAGTCGGCAGCTTCCCCTTGTGCCCACCTTGCGCGCCATTGTCCATATTTCATCAGTGAAGCCATAGAGCTTCCAGGCAGCTCTGATTGGCAAGAGGCATATGCCTTCGAACGGGTCTCTATGGGGCAAAATGCCTGATTCTCTCTCTTTCTCTTTAATGGCAGGAAGATCACCATTAATTTCACATGTCTCTGCTTCCTACAGCCAACTTGCCACCAAGTGGCCTCACTGCTCCTTTCCTGTCCTCTTCTTGAGTCCCTCCTGCCCTTCATCCATTCAACTGTTTCCTCCTCGTCTGTCCTTCATGTCTGAAAGAGTGTCGCCTGTCATAAGAAGGTGCTCTATTGCAAACGAGGATCATGTCCCTTGGGGCGATGTGACACTGATGAAATCTTGAAAATTTAAGTTGGTCATCACACATCAACACACAGATTTATCTACAATTCGAATGGCTATTTGGACACGTATGTTTTATGAGGTCTTTCAGTGGCAAAAGTATTTAGCTTCAGTGACATCCATGTATATTAGATATGAGATTAGCTTTAGGCTTCTTCTTTTTTCCGTATGTATCCCGCATTGCTCAAACTCTCCATTCTATCTCTGCATACATTTACCAGAATAATCCAAATGATTACCACCACAAATTACATGTTACTGCCATCAGATATTAATGAGATGCCCAAGAAGATCCCTAACGACTTAATCGGCAAAGATTTAATCCATGAAATGACATCCGACACCCATGAATCCATAATGAAATCATCTGCTTTAATCCCAGACAATAGCCTTCTTAATGTTACAGCTTTTGGGAAATATTACAGCACAGCCTGCAGGATATCAAGAAAAGAATGAGGAAAAATACACGGTAAGTATTTATACTTTATTTAGCAGAAGGCGCAAGATGCAAGTCCACTTGCTATAACTGAAATCTAATTGGTTTGAAGCAATCTCTCTTATATGGCCAAGTAGGTTTGTAATTCATACGTTAATTGAATCTATTGCTCAGCTAAATGATTTTGGTGCTCCATCTTAAATAGTTCGCCTGCAGCATGGCTGTGAGCTATAATGTTCTGTTCTGGAGCGTGTTGGTAAAAGAGCACTCATTTGGCTCTAGATTGATTAACATAATGATAATTTAGTGCTCTTTTATAATGGAAATTTCTCCACAATTATACATTGTTTCATCAGCGTAAAAAAAAAAAAAACAGAATCCTCTGCCTTTACATAATATACAATTTTCCAGGTCTATGAGCTACAATGAGCTAGTGGTGCATGTAATATAACATAATATAATATTATAAAATAAGCAGCCTTGTAACAAATGAAAGTAAATGACCAATTTGATAGTTTTACGAGGTAGTAGATTGTAAACAAGTCTGAAAATGTTGCTAGCATGTGCATTTTGGGTTAAAGAAAACCTCACCAGACAGGCAAGACACCTTAAGGTAATTAAAGCGTAAAATGCCACAGGTCTCAATTAAGCGAGAATGGTGCGCTATTTGTTTAGAGTAAATTAGAGATGTCACATTTATCAGCGACAGCATCTTGGATTTTTGGGCATGTGCGTGTGTATCTGCAGCATGTGTGGGGCAGGTTGGTCGAGTCCTGATATGCTTAACAGCCAATTTACAAAGGTCAGGTCCTATGGATCAAACCGTTCAGTAAATTGCACCTTCAAACTCATAAATGAGAAACAATCATCTCGTGAAAGGTCACCGAGACAGCACTGCGGATTATAATAATAAAGTAAGCCAGCCTTGCTCCTCCACTAATTTACTCGCAAGGAAGCCGGCTAAAGAATCCCTCCTCTGTGTCTCTGTATGATGCCTGCCTGACTTAGCGAGCGAGAGAGAAGCAGAGTATAAATTCTAATGAGGAGCTGTTTATTAATTTCCACCTGCATGGGAAAGGTGATCATTTGGACAGTGTAAATAGCACATATTTCATATCATGTGCACAATATCCTGCAGCAAATGAAACAATATGACACTGGATTTGCAAAGATGTATCTATATATGACTGATTGCATGATTGCAGTGCCATTTGTGTCCCACTGATATTACATTTATAAATATGCATGTAAATTAAAGGTGAATTACAGTTTAAACACAGGTAAAGTTTCCTTCACAACAACCAATGTGTACATTTCAGATAAACTTAAAACATCCCCAAAACCTGTCTACAACACTCCCAACCCACTATAACTACACTTTACCTTGACATATAATCAGTAGAATACTCTGTATTTTCCTATTATTTTATATTATAATCATATTAATTTTTTTAATTAATGTGGGAATCCATTTAACATTGCATGCTTGAAACACACTTTTCCATTATAGGTCATGAAAAATGTATACTTTAGTGTTCCACAGCATTCACTTATCTCTAATAATAGCAGGGGTGGAAAAAAGTACAGATAAGTTATATTTAAGTGAAAGTCTAACTAATGCTTCAAAATCTTACTCAGTTAAAAGTGGAAGTTTCAAGCCAAAAATGTACTTATGTGAAAGCTAAAAAGGTGCTATTTTTAAATGTACTTGAATATTAAAAATTAAAAAATAACTGTTTTTAAGTGATGAAATTAAGCTGGTCACGGCAGAGGATGAACTCGGATGATTCGTGATTAGTTTTAACACTGAAGAGTTTGATTGGATGTTTTAATGTGAAATGTGAATAAATGCTAATAAAATGCACAGAAGCCCATTCTATTGCTGTAGAGCGTACAGCTGGATGAGAGAAGAAAGAGAAGAATGAGATCTTTGAGATTTGTAATGTCTAAATATTTGAATGTCTAAATAAAAATAAAAGCTAAAAAGTGAGTTTTTCCAATAATTTTCAATTTTCAGTTTCAATAATACTAAATTCAATTGCAAATACCACAAAGCATAGGAACAAAGCTAAATTACTCAAGTATTTTCCTTCATGTATTCCACAAATCACATGAAATCTGGATCATCCACATTTCCTGAGGATCACAGGAAGAAGAAAAGTAAGCTCTCTATAATTCTTTTTTCTTTATTTTTAGTGACATGGTGATATTGACTGCCAATGTCATGTCCAATGTACAACGCTGTCACCACATTATAGCCTGAAAGTAGGTTATTAATTAAATTTAAATAAACCATTAGTATGTCCTTAATGTCCTTATGCCATTAGAATAAATGGCACACTTTTTTTTCTACTCTAATTCTAATTCTACTCTAAAAAAAACACTTTTAAACACTACTCAATTAGAAGCAAAATGTAACCATTACCATCAGATATTGTTGTTGGAGTTGGGTTACTATATTTGTGAATGGTTAAATATTTGGTTTCTTAAATTTTAAGGTAAAAATAGTATTTTAAAAAATTAAATATATTTTCATTTTTTAGAGTGACAAGGACTAAATAGCACCCAAATCACTGAATCACCCATATACAGTATAACTTACTATTACTTTACTACACACTGAAAAGCTATACTTATTTATTTGCTTATGTATGTGGATTTATTGTACTACACATCAAAACTTGATGTGTAGAATGACAAGAAATAAGAAACTTTATGACACTGTCTTGCTCAATTAAAACAGCCTGGTAACGTTTAATGAAGCAAACCCAAAGTTCAGCAGTATCAATAAGTCAGCCGTGCAGTCCGTGCCAAGAGTCTGATTACTTCACATCATCAGCCAGTGTCCATAAAAATATGACCTCATCACTACCCGCTCTGATCTCTTACTCTGGACCACATCCAAGGTGCCCATTTTTAATGATATCCACAAGACTGCTGATCTAGGACCTCGTCTTCCCGCAGTCGTAATCCCTGTCTCATCACAAGCTGCAGTCAAAAAACTGATTCGGAAACAACACGGCTTCGCCATGACGATTCACACATCACGACCTGCCATTCGCAGCCTGGTGGAGTGAGAAAGGAGGGGAGAAATGGGGACACTTTACCAACCTAATTAAGCCTGTGGAAGGATCTATATGTCCAGGGTTAGCCAATTACAGCCTCATCCATATGAGTGTGTTAAAAGGAGTTCTCTTGGGAGAACTGGGTACGAGGCCAGAGGAAGCTCTGACAGGGTGTGCACATACAGCAGACACCGTTGGGGTGTGACGGTGTACTGGTCTGATGGCACATCAAGAGGAAATATGAAAATGGGGAAAAAAAGAAATATTTAATACAGTCAAGGAAATAGTGTTATTGGAATGTTTGGTAAGTACAGTGAGAGTAATAGGAAGGGCATGTAGTATGAGAGTATGGATGTACTCACTCACTAGTATATACATTTGGGTCCAAACGTCTGAGACCATGCTGAAAATCTGGGAATTTTTTTTTATTTAAAACTGGAAATAAACAACGTTTTAGAATTTTGAAAAATGTAGAACAAAAAATGTTCAATATCTTGAATATTCAACATTCTGCACAATTTCTTGGTCACCATTTACATGTAAGCAAATTTGCCATCCTGACCATGTTAACTCTTTGTATAACTCTTTGTATAACTCTTTGTATAACTCTGTATAATTCTTTGTAAGGTTGGATTTTCCTTGAGTCTTATCCCTTCCACTGAAGCACATGTTTAAATGACACTCTGATCTGTTCTAACATGGATCTTCAGGTTTTACACTTAACTTGTGGAGTCCAGTATCCAGCTCGAGTGCACACTGTCATTAAAACGAAAGTTCCAAATACTAAAAAATTCTGAAATTTATGTAACGATTCTACTTTTCACTCATGTTTTTGCAGGTAATGTAATTCATAATGAAAAATATCATATTAAATTAGGAAAGAATGCAAAATAGAAGCATTTTCTGTAGTCTCAGACCAGAGTGTAGGTGTGGCGTACTCCTTAATATGTTTGGCAAAACATAATAGCTTTCTATTTAAAGATGAGAAAAAGAGCAATATGTCCACATTTACTAATAAAATACTTCTCTAAACTTCAAAATGTATCTATTCTAAATACCTACCTCTTGAGACTTATCTGGGATAACGCTTCGTTATTTTCCTCTGCCCTGATTTTGCTTCTCTTCTGTAACATCTTTCGGTTTTCTAAATTTATTGGCGCACTTTACTCTTAAGTTGTACTTTTATGTTAATAACTGCCTTTTAAATTACTTATTGGTTTTCAGAAACTGCTATTTGTTCCTGGCTATCCTTGCTGTTGCTGAGGATAGCCCCACATGGACAGTCTAAAGATCAATGATATTACTGAGGATGGTACCACTTAAAAATCATGAAGATGGCTTTGGACAGCAATTGATATGATCAGTTTTGCTGCGATGGCTTAGGACTACAGTTGCTATGATAGCTTTGGGACTGCAATTGCCACAAACAGTTTTGCAGTCAAGTCTCCAACAGTGAACGGTTGAGAATATTAACAAAATAGACTTCATGTGAAAACTATAATGAATTTCCTGTTTACACAGTTGCACTTGTTGACCATGTAGTACATAGTTACAGAAGGGAATTATTTATAATTGCACTATTTGTTGTCACCCAGATGAGGATGGGTTTCTTCCTCATATCGTCTCAGGGAGTTTTTCCTTACCACCGTCACCTCTGGCTTGCTCATTAGGGATAAATTTATAAATTTATACGTTTAAAATTTATATCCTGAATTTATATATTTCTGTAAAGTTGCTTTGTCACAATGACCATTGTTAAAAGTGCTATACAAATAAAATTGAATTGACTTGAATTGATTGTGTCTATGAATGATGAATTAAACTCATAGTTGTCATCAACACATAGCAATTTGTAGCATGTTTTTTTTTTCGCCAGTCCTGTTCAACTGATAGATGTTTACACTTCATTTTGGTGTCTGTGAAGAGTGGTTGTTTCTGCATTTATGTATCTTACGATAACATGGATATGAGGAAAAAGAGAGTTGAATCTAGGCTCACAAGGCTTTTATATGGCCATATGATTGTGTCGGAAGAAGATGTCAGACAATTTGGAAGACAATATGAAACAAATCCTGATCCTTCAGAAAAATCACACTAGCAAATATTTTTTGTGACATGTCTGTTTGACACATGGGGTAAACCCAGAAAAATTTTGTAAAGCACTGCTTCAACACCAGCTTATAGTCACAGGGACCTCAGTACAGCAATAAAGTAGTGATTTGAACAGAGGGCACTGGTAAACGGAAAACGGCAAGTACTCTCCTGAGTCAAGCATAACGGTCGACAATAAAACATGCCACATACTGATTGGAATAATCACACATGTGAATGATTGAATTCTCCCAAATCCCCTATGTTAGCAACACTTATAATTTGTTTTGCAAGACAGGTCCCCGTGATCAAATGTAACTCAAAATGACTCTCCAGGTGTATCTGTTCGCCACTTGGCACTTGCCTGTCAGAAAGGGGGAAAAAATAATATTTAATTTCTCTGCCTGTCTCAAATGCTCCTGGAAGCTATTTGTACAAATGTTGAAGGAGAAAAGAAACGATTGCTTAGAGTGCGCAGTCAGCAGGGGGGTGACATGAACACAATAGGTTTGGTCAGGGGGGTAATTGCAGCTCATTGGGGTGTCAGTCTGAGGTGCGTTCACTCGCCACAGGCGTTCTGCAGCATTCTAAGACGAAGGGAGAGGAGTAGATAGCTTTATCCTTCACACCATCCACACATAATTGCCCATGGAGACCACTAGACAGACAACAGGGGGCAGTATTGAGTTACAGTAAACCGAGCTTTCATCATCCTTCACTCTTTCTCACCCTTCAGCAAGGTAGCCCACGGCAGCCGTGTGGCAATCCTGCTCTCTCTCACCACAACCAGATGAAACTGGCAGGGGTCCAGGCGGCCAGTGTGGCTGGATTAATTACACTTTTTCAATTAATGCTCTAACAACGAGCTGTTATGCGGTCCGATGATAAGCCTGTGCACAGTGAAGCCGATGGGGGAGATAGTGTACGCTGATGACATATTATTTGTAGAGAAGAAGAGCCACATGATTGCATGTCCATAAAGTTCTTCAGGGGGTTACACATCCCTGTGATTATTACTTACATCTAAACAGTACATGTGAATCATTCTCAGTAAATTCTGAAGTGAATTTTTCAGTGCTGTGATTTATTTTATCACCTTGATAATGAACTCATGCTGGTTGACCTGTAATAGGTGATGATGTTGTTTCTCACCTTCTGAACTCAAAGGTTATTCATTTTTCACTAACTAACAAATAGAAATATAAACATTGTTTATGGACCAGTGTAAGCTATTATTGTTAAAAATATATATTATCCAAAACTGTAAACATTTTCAAAATATAACCCAAAATATTTAATATAAAAGATTTGTCTGGACAGTGTATCTGTTGCGAAAAGAAATTCTACTTTCTAAATGATTTATAAATGTGTAATGTAAATACTGAGTACTTTGCTGTAAAAACTGTAATATTTGGACTAGTCTCATTTACTGCATTAAAAAAAAAAACAGTTCTAGCAGCACTTAACATGATTTTTATTTTCACTTGCCCTAATCAGAACAGTCCATTTCATTAGACACTCTTAAAGATAATAGGAATTAAAAGTGTGTTAAATTAAAATACAACATCATCGTGGGAGGATAAAATATTGAGACTTAGGGCTAGGTTTCTGTATGTTATTTCAACTCCGTCTAGAGAGAAAGAGAGAGAGAGTGAGAGAGAGAGAGAGAGAGAGAGAGAGAGACCCCTACTGCCCTCTATCTATAAGACTGAAGGGCTGAATTCAACCCCCCATTAAAGTGTTAAAAAATTTAAATAATAAAAAAAAAAGGAACGTACTTTTTAATTAAAAAGGATCCTAATAATCCACATCATATTATATGGCGCAGATTCATCGGTCAATTTAATAACATGGAGCCTTTTGGATCTTAATATCTTTGGAAACAGGTTTCCTTCATAACTGAGGGGCTTTGTTAATTACACACCGGGCCTAATGATTCTGAATATTCAGTGGCTCTCGATGTTTTGATAAATGGGCTTCCACCAAGATTTATTCCTAATTATCTCATTTGTCTTTCTCCATTACTTTTTATAGCTTAAATTTATGAAGTCATTAAGACGTTAGTGGCCCTGATAATGATTAGGAGAAAGAATTGTATGAAAGTGAATTATACGAAAATGATTATGGCTGAAGGAGTGTTTAAAATGGAGCCACAGAGGAAGTGGTGCAGGCTTTGTGTGAAGGTGCGGGGGCCCTGATGCGGGCGGAAATAACGGGGATTAAAACATCTTTGTCATTGCTTGCCTCTCTCTCTCTCTCTCTCTCTCACACACACACACACACACACATACTTCTTTCTTCTTTCTCTCCCTCTTTCTTCTGTTCTCCCTTGCACATATTCATCTCTTAATGTCGGCTCGTTCTGCTGGTAGCTCTATTCTCTTTGGAACCAGAGATGAGATCGTTCTTGAGCGGGAAAAAAAAAAAATTAAGTAGGGGATTATTTTTAAAGTGGCCTTTTGTGCCAGCACGTTTGTTTCATTTCAGCCCATCTTTGAAGATGAAATGAAACACATAAATACAGGCCATTACATCTGCATTTGGGCTTCTTTTATTATTATTACATTTTTACTGACTTCAAGCTTCCAGACCCACAAGCAAGCAGTGACATTTATTACTTATTTTCTCTCTCAGTTGCTTTTCTTTTTCTTTTTTTCCCCCCCACTTAATTACATAGTGGGTGTGACCAGGCCTTCCATATGTTGTTTCAGAGTCACTCTTCGTTTACACATCTGTTACGGTCAGCAGTTGGACGCGGAAATGCTGGTCAAGCAATGCGTTTTATTTTTGAGAATCTTCAACAAGCTCTTCTAATATTCACTTGAAACCATAATTGGCAGATGAAGAAGATAATTGCTGGAACACACACTGTAACATACTGCGTACTGGAAGACACACAGGATACAAAATGGGCCAAAAAGTAATATAAGTAGCATTGGCAGGGTCTTTAGGATGCGTATACACGTGTCTGAGCATGTGGGTGTGTTTTTATTTCTTTGTGGGGACCGTCAATATCCCCACAAGAATAGGAATATCTGACAGTTTTGACCTTGTGTGGAGATTTGGCTGGTCATCCCTAAAAAAACTGCATTTTTACCAAGAAAAAAAATGAACTAAGAGTGTCCAAATGTTTGTTTGTTTTTAATTACTGAGGTAAAGATTAGGGTTCGATGTAGGTGTAGGCATAGCATTAGTTAGCTGCTTTAATAATTATGTCAGTGGAAGGTCCTCACATGAATAGTAAGACAGATGTGTGTACGTGTGTGTGTGTGTGTGTGTGTGTGGGGGCGTGGATTGGTGTGTGGGTGGAGGGCAACTGGATGAACCCCTGTCCGCTGAGAGACTTCGCAAAAGGGAGACCAACTCATCTGTGGTGTCTATTCTCTGCGTCTCCCTCCCGCTTGTCCTCCCTCTCTCCACAGAGAAAGACAGATATGAAGAGGCTACGCAAGGCCCCTGCTTAATTAATTATTTAATTATCTAATCAAGGCAGGATGAAGAGCATCTCCTTACACCAGTGTTAATTATGGAACAGCTGGGGCAGGATGCTGGAGGAATACTGAAATGAGGCCTGGCGTGCTCTCATTTTTCTTCTTGCTCACCCACACACTCTCGCCCGTGAGCAAGCCGCTGGCCAGCAGGGAGCGCAGGGCCTCCGCTGGAACGATTTCAAAAAAGAATGGGACATGATTTTGCTGCCATTATCCAATAAGCCTATATTGGGCAGTGCTAGATCAGTGGGTAAGGTTCTGTGCTAGTGACCAGGTTATAAATTCAGACCCAAGGACTGCTCCTAAGCTCTTGAGTAAGGCCCTTTAGCCTCAACTGCTCAGCTCTGTACTTAGATTAGACTCTGTCTGACTTGTAAGTCACTTTAGATAAAAGTGTCCACTATACATATGGTTGTAAATGTAATGTAAAAAGTATTGAAATATTCTGAAATGAGGAGTAATGGAGTCCACTCACGTAGCTATTCCGCAAATTTATTTTGATACTAACAATTAAGGTTGCATAAGTTTTATATTAAAAT
The DNA here is from genome assembly GCF_027358585.1 of Pangasianodon hypophthalmus. Classification (NCBI taxonomy): domain Eukaryota; kingdom Metazoa; phylum Chordata; class Actinopteri; order Siluriformes; family Pangasiidae; genus Pangasianodon; species Pangasianodon hypophthalmus. The sequence goes on along the minus strand of NC_069729.1, from coordinate 7,549,290 downwards.
GTTACTTCTTCATGAATGTACAGTATATCCATAAATATACTGTTATATCCTCATCAATAATATAGAGATGATGTTACAATAACTGATAATGTCTTCATACAGAGTCAGCATCTTCAATTCTTCTCTTAACTTAACTTTTTAACCAATCAGAAGAGTGAGTGAGAGAGCATGAGAGTGTAAACAAACAGGAACATGAGATTATAAGAGGGAAAAAAGGATTCAGGACTAATGGGAGTGTTAGCTTTTTTCATACTAAAAATGGAAGAAAACATTAGTTCTCTAATATGATGGGAAGAAAGTGAATGATAAACAATTTATTCTCATTGGGACATTTGTATCATTAGCCAGTTGTTAAGCTGTTTTATTAGCCAAGTAGTAACTGATAGAGTGTGTTTGATGAGTTATGTGTAGTTTTGCATTTCAAACTCAGTTAAATTGGGCAAGAGAAAGTTTGTTGTCATTTCTATTGGCTCATGGTGAATGTCTAGCTAGAGTGCTATCATAGTCCAGCTACTAGCTAACGTGCATTTTTGGTGTGTTTTATGTTCTGTATTCATTTAAAACTTAGTTAGAGATTGGGTGAGAATAACGTGATCAAGACTTTTGCTGCCTTTAGTGTGTATATTTGTTTTATGAATATTTATGACTGTTCATTTGCTGCTCAGTTTTAGCTAGCATGCTACAATGGCTAATAGTGCATGTTTCGTTTTTCTCTGTTCTCTGCTTTTTTCGGTTATATTAGACAAATTAATGGATCAATAATCTCTATAAAGCTTTTATTCTCATAACACACAGCAGATAATTGTATTTTCAGAATCACAAATATTTTGGGTGTGTCCCAAACCACATTTTACCCTAGTAAATATTGTGTTGTTACACCTATGGCATCATTGCTATTTAGCTATTTAGCTATTTAGTGCATTAAATGTGGTTTGGGATGCAGTCCTATTTTCTCAATGAATGTGTATTACTTGCAGCTGTTAGATTATTCTGATGCAGGAAAAAATGCAGCACAACATGCTAGAAAATATTCTTCACATCTTTAACAGTGTTTAACTACCAGAGTGAACAAATTCCAACATCTTACATCCTACAGCTTTAAGCATTTAAGATGACATCTAAAGTTACTGTTAAAGTTACTGGCTAAACTAGCCAGACCTAATGTACAAGTGTAATTTAGGTTATAGTGTATTATGGATTCAGATAGTAAGACTGTGGCTTTTAACTGTTATGCACGTTCTATGCATTAATATGAAAATAAATCAGGTATTGTTCTTTGTAAACCACAAAACAAAACTAATATATGTTCAATTCCGTCAGGACAAACTACGTATGGCCAGATACACTGGTGGAAAGAGTACAAAACCCACTGAGTAAAAGTACTCCTACTGTAGTAATAAATCATCTGGTGAAAAACTACTTGAGTATTTACTTTGTACATCTCTACAATTGACACAACTAATCTGAAAATGTTCTATATGTGAGAACTACATTTTTGAACAATTTTGTTAACTAAGTGAGCTATGGCTATTGGGGTTTCAGTAGGTTGCTTACTGAAGGTTCCTTACTTTCCTTATAAGTTTCCTTATAGCTAGCTAATGTTAATTCATACATGTTTGTAACTGCATACTCAGCTATCTAGAAAAGATGCACCTTATACATTATCCTGAGCATTACCTATAAGCTGTAGCAGCACATAGATATATTTAACACATCAGGCAATCACTACTGAACAGCAAAATGACATCTGAAGTTTAATACAGAGCTTTTATACTGTAAAACTTCAAAAGATCTGGCTAGCTAGTCTAGCTCTCTCAGCTAGCTAATGGCTGACCTGTACATGTTTCTGCAGGTTGGATGTTGAGCCAAGAAATGGTGATATCTCCACGGGTTTTGGCTCGCGTAATTTGCGATTATTATCACACTGTTTCCTTTGAAGAGAAATGGAAGATACCTGATAAATTGGGCCATGTTGCTAATCAATCTCCACTGTCTCAGACATTGCTGCTGCAGACTAAAGTATTTAGGGCACTAAACTTATGGCAGGAAATGGCTTTATTTTCATTGGGTCTCGAACCATTATGCAACCTGTAACTCTGTAACTTTGATCAAAATAAGTGCAGTGATATTGAATATTTAAAAAAAAAAAAAACTCAAATAAATGTAATCCTTTAATTATACTTAAAAAAAGTACAGTTACAGTGAACCATGTACTCAAGTACTACACCAAGATTACATGGAGTTTGTTACTTACAACCACTGCCACAAATAGCACACAAACATTATGAGGTGTGTAAGTCACATCTTAACAAAGTTAACAATGTAGCTCAATTACTAGTCGGGAAAATGTTGCCACAATGCCCCTTTTGTTAATGTCTGTTCTTAATATTCCACTTTTTCTTGCTTAGACCACTCAGAATACAAATTCACTTGCTGACTGTAGTCAGTTGTGTTTCTTGGCTAAGCAGTGACCCAAAAATTCACAAATTAAATTCACATCGGTCTTTCCAGATAAATCCACTAAAAGCGTCTATGCTGGAACTGAGCGGCCCAATGGGCAGTCACATTTATTTAAAATACATATAAATAAAGTCGAAGGAAACAAAGTCTGTAAACCTAGAGACAGTGAGTGATGCTTTTTTGGAGACTTGGAGACAGGTGTGTGTGTGTGTGTGTGTGTGTGTGGTGTGAGAATGGTCTAGGCCCTTCTGAGTGGTGTATCCCTTCTTAAAAACAAAAATTGGTGAATGACACCTTTGGGAACCACTGCATAAAATGTTCATTGACAAACACATTATAATCATATAAAACACGCACACTGAGTATATAGAGATAGATTACAGTGTAATAGCAGGGCCTGAAAGAGTTCACTGCAACTACAGACTGGAGTTAGTGTTTTGGGGAAATGATTTGAATGATCTCGTGACTTTAACTGTTTAGTTTAACTGCGATGTCTATGCTATTCCAAAATTTCTTGCCAGAGTTGATTAAATTTTTTTCCCCTAATTTTACCAGACAACATCACTGAGTAGTGTGTGTGTGTGTGTGTGTGTGTGCGTGTGCGTGTGTGTGTGTTTAAAATGTTTATACTCTTTTCAGTCTCTAGGCTGAGCAGATTAAGAAGGTTGAAATGGCTGCCATATTGGTGCGTCCTTTTCTATTTCCAAAAATATATAATGAAACTTCCTAAGTTCCTTGTATTCTCCTGCAACAATTCCCATATTTAACTGTTGTGTATGAATCCATGTAAAAAAAAAATTTTTTCTTTTTATTCATTGTCCATTTATACTGTCTAGATTTACTTGGAAAAAAATCAGCAAACATAGAAGCCAGCAACTGGGCTTGATAGGAAAAACACATTAGTTTTTTATTGTTTTGATTTAGTCTTTAGTTCTCAATTTTTTTGATCAATATGTTAGAATACTACATTTTGTTGCAAGTGTCTTCAGGACAATTTGACCTTGTTACTAGCAATAAATATCATTCTCCTTTTAACAAGACAATAATTATTATATTTAGAAAATCTTTCATACTATAAAGTACCTCAACTCTCAATTTTATTAATTGTAGTATTTATGGTACAAATTAATAACACTAATGACATTGATATCTGGACAAACGTACGTGTTAGGTTAAAGAAATTTTCCTATATGCTAATAACCAAGTGACATCTAAAATAGAGTGCTTCACAATAACACAGTATGTTGGACACTTCGGGGAAGTACGCATTAGTTAAAACTGCATATTTTAAAATTACATACATAAAATTTCACTTTGCAAAAAAAAAGTTCCACATGTGACACAATAAATCATGGTGGGTGCTTTAGTGCTGAGATATGAAATTGCTCAAACAAATCTCATTTTGATTAACAGACCTTGAGTTTATTACTGACTCACTATTACTGTAAGTTATTGTGTGTATTACATATTGATAATGGTTTTCTATGTCACATCAGCATTGACTAAAAGTACAAACGTATGCTAGCTTGGCTGAGTAAGAGCCACTTTAGTGTTCTGATTATTATCTGATGGGAATATTTCCCAGAATCCTTCAGCATCTTGTCTGAGCCAGGCACTTAAAATATAATGTAATGTATCCAGAAAGATGACGATGCAAGAGAGATCTTTTCACAGATGTCCCCCCATACACACAAACACATGCACTTGAATTGTTTTCAAAGTCTGTCGAAAGCATGCAGGGACATGTATTGTATGCTCTTTTTGACTCCCCACAATTGATCCATTCTTTTTTTTATCTCCTCCAAACAGGTGGAGTGGATTTGTGCTGTCAGTTTCTCCTCATCATATTGGGTATGGCATTGCTTTTCTTTTTCCATTCTGCACAGCCAAGCCTACCACACAAAGATACAAAAAGCAAGTCAAGCCTTCTGTCAAAACAGCAGCTCTGTCTGTTTACCTTGGAGACAGCATAACCCCCTGCCTGGTACAATACAAATAAGCACTGGATTAAATCATTTTTCAGTTCTTGAAACCAGAACATCCCAGCTATGCTTCACTACATGTACTTAACTAAAAGCATGTCACTCACTTGGAACCTGATGCTGAATGCTATTGTCATTCGCTGGAAGCAGAGTGGATCCTTGTTTGTAAGGTGGTAATCTGTAGGAATGATAATGGGCGTATCTGTTTAGTACTCCAAATGTGTGTATACTGTATGATTATACTCAGATTTAAACCTGAAATGAAATATGAACCCTACCACTATGCCCCTAGAAAACCTGGAAAACACTGAGGGAAAAACCCAGCGGTAGAAATGCCAGCATCATCAGCATGGTGTGTGAATTCTGGCTCTGACAGTTCCTCAACCTCAGCCATATCAACCGAATTAGTAACAATCTCAACTAGAGATGTAAGTGGGACAATTTTTTGAAAATCCTGCTCATGCAGTTATTAATTCTGTTTGTACCTGCCAGCAATATTTTCCACCAAATTTAGTTGGTTCGATTTTCCAAAAATATAAACAAACTAGTTGCCTGATTTAAACCACCACAATGCGCAGGCAGTTACTAAGGATGGTAACACATTTATCTTAACGAGCTTCATTGCTAGCATCTATGTAAAAACTCCCACTCACTTGACTTTTTTGTTGCGTCCCACAATCCTAATAATGTATTAGTATTCAGTTACATCACTAATGGACAATGGAAAACAGAGTAAGGTCTAATTTGGAATTGTAATTGGGAATCTCAGAATCTTTCTCCAGTTCATTTTGTTGAAGCAAATTATTTACATACTCAGTTCAGCACCAAACCTTAAAGTTTTGCGAAATCGGTTTGGCAACTGGACTTTGGTATATATGGTTATCTTCACAAACTTGAAGTCAAACACTGCAACCAACGTCATTTCTGCCTTTCCCTGAAACAGTTAGCCATGGACGACCCGGTGAAGCACTCTTGACGCCGCAGAAGTGATTGCTGTATTAATTGCCTCTCTCATTCCTTCACAAGGTCACCCTCTGTCCACTGGAAGATAAGACAAAGCAATTCTTTTGTCCTACACTGGAGCACAGCACATCACAAAGTTACTCAGGCTGAACCAATGGGTCTGAAGTGGGGGTTGAGAAGCAGAGGGCATGGAGTGGCTCAACGTTCAAGTGTCTTGACAGTTGCAATAATACAGACCTCATTAAAAAGGTAGGAGATGCCTTTGCTGGCCAGTGGGAAGTGTCTGGAACACCACACTCTAAAAGATAATCAGCAGCACTGAAACATTTCATAAGCAGTTCTAAAGCACTGCGAGGAGTAAGAAATATATATTTCAAGGTAAACGTATACTCTAACATCCATTATATAAGCCATGGGTTGCAATCTGGCATACTGCAGCCTGGATACTGACCCAGACAGGTATCAATCCAGGTCAAACCGTACACTTGAAAAATATACTGTAGCAGAACCGATTAATATATGAGAAAATATTTTTAAAAACTGGCAGTTCATTGAGAAAGCAATGAGTTTTCATGGCCGCTTTTTTTTTTCTTTCATCACGTCTGATTATTGACATGACGATATGACTTGTTAAAAAAGTTGACGATGAAAACAAAACAATTTTTAAAGACACCTGGACAGAGAAGTATGCATTTCTTCGTCTTCAGATCTGTTCAGAGTCTTCAGTTCAGAGTAAAATTGATATCTCTTATTTATAGCCATGAACTAATCACTAATGTTGAAGCATTAAAAGGTAACCGTTTTCACCATTCAGTCATGTTAGCTGCTTATCCGGACCTTTGTAAGCAAGGAATTTTATGTAGCTGAACCTTCACAAATTTCACTTGAATAGCCCTGATATAAGCTTATACCTAGGATATTCCACCTCAATGGTTGCAGGCTTTGTCCATGTCTTTTGTAATAAAGCATTTCAGCGGACTTCGAAGGCAGAGGAAGATCGTGTATGAAATTCCTACCTATTGAAACCGGACTAAATGTGCGAGACAATCGCAAGTCCACATTGCTCCTCTTAAGACATCTGAGTTATCTCTTTCTCTCTCTGCTCTCTGGAACTCATGTCTGTGGGGAAGTGAGAAAATCCTAATTCCCACCTGACAAAGGGGCATATTGGACATGTTCTTCAGCTTAGTGCAGATAGTGCTGAATATCTTAGAGCACTTATTTCAGAAGTGAAGATGGACAGTGAAGGTCATTACTTTTGAAGACCTGAAGACTAGAAGTTTAGAAGACAGGAAATGCTGCTCATCCCTGGGTTTTAGACTTAACATTAGGTAAGTGCTTGAATATTTGTGTGATATTACACAGAATATAGAATTATGTATTTTTTTAAAGCAATCCAACATGGAAGGGCATATCCGGAATAACTGCTCATGTGAGAGTTCGTGTATTTTGACTAACTTAAAAGTTTATTTAAGAAATTTAATCCAATGAGAAATATGCAGAGCAAAACAACCCAGAACTGACACTCAAGGCCTCCTTCCTTCCAGTTTAACAAGGTGTTTCATGTCGGTAGCTTTCTACATTGAAATATTATTCAACTCTTCGTTGACAAAAACATTTCCTGGTCCACCCATTTGTCTTGGCTGCATTATGTGAAAAGATCAAGTAGCTGGTTTATTCTGGGAATGTTCCAACTCTATTGCACTTGGTTCTTTTTTTGAGTTCAGGAATTTTTACCAATGGGATTATGCCAGGAAGCAGTATTTGCAGCATGTACCTTTTCCACGTATAGATATTCCTTAAATCATGGTTACGATCATCCAGGATGTGCAGTATTAGGATTACCTGATGTTTCAATTGTAGCAAAAAATTTCAATTCCAATTTTTTTTTTTACACCCCATTTCTTTCTCTGAACATATAATTTGCAATCAATCAACTTATTCTAGTCAGCAGCGTATCTCAGGGTGTGAGGTCGGAGATCACAGAGCATTCTGCATACACACATTTACACACTCATTCACACCTAGTGGCAATTTATTATGGCTAGTCCACCTTCTGGCATGTTGTTGGGAGGTGGGAGGAAACCAGACAACCCAGAAGAAACCCACACAGACAAGTGGAGATCATGCAAAGCTGCACACAGACAGTAACACAAGCTCAGATTCAAACCAGGGACCATGGAGCTGTAAAAGCAACCCACTGCACCACCGTGCAACCCTTTACTTTATAGAATCTAATTCTACTTTGGTAGAAAATACAATTTTGTTAAATTTATTCAGCCTGTATACACTCCTTTTTGCTCTCATTATTCAATTCAATTTAGTTTTATTTGTATAGAGCTTTTAACAATGGACCTTGTCACAAAGCAACTTTACAGAAATATATAAAGGATATATAGGATATACATTTTTAATTCATGAATTTATCCCTAATGAGCAATCCTCAGAGGTGACAGTGGCAAGGAAAAACTCCCTGAGACGATAAGATGAAGAAGCCTTGAGAGGAACCAGACTCAAAAGGGAACCCATCCTCATCTGGGTGACATTATGCCTTGTTAAAATATTTGCCTTTTTGGATCAGTAGCTTGTATAGTACTTTTTAACTGGATAGGAAATGTATAAAAAGTGCTAGATAAATAACATTTTTAATTATTACACCAGTGTGCTGTCCTACAAACCAAGAGCGAAATTTCATTTGAAAGAATTAATGTTTAAATGGCGTGTTTCTTTGCAGACAGATTATGTACCACAGCATATTCACACTTCTAAGAGCCCAGTGGATGAATGCCCAGTGGCCCTGTAGCATTTACTCTGGTAATAACCTAATTTTCCCCAGTGGTATTCCATTCACATTGTGACCAGGCTTTTTATCAGCTCTAGTGAGAGACAGTGATAAATTGGAGGATAACCAAACTGATAGTTACATGATGTACTCTACTGCAACTGACTTGAATTTAGTATGAAATCCTACTGAAAATAACTGCCTCTACAAAATGTACCACTGTCAACATGCTAGAATGGAGTGCAGTTTATTATCTAGAAATGACAAATGACAAACAGAATTTTCCATATTATTCATTTGTCAATGAAATCTTGCCTGCATGGGTTGCCATTAGATTCTCTGGTTTCTTCCCATCTCCTAAAAACATGCCAGTAAATGGATTAGATACCTAGGCGTGAATGTGGGTGTCCAGCTCTCCAGTCCAGTGTTCCCAGGATAGACTCCGGCTCCACATCGGATCCACTTAGCTTAAATCACCTACTAAAGATAGATGAATTACACCAGGTTAGCACAATCCATTAGTAGTAGCTCTCCCATCAACCCTTTAAATCAGCCTAAAATGAGCAGGATTAAGTTAATATTATATAAAACCTGCATGGAAATGATGATACAACACAACTCCTCACAGCTCTCCTGAAAAGCCACTAGCAAGCAAGGTTCTTTGAATCTTTCTGAAAACCTGAGGTCACGTTACACAAACCCAAACACACAGACATCTAAAGCACCTAAAGGAAACCACAGTAAAATATTTTTACACGACTCCAGAATTGTTGGCACCCTTCAAGAGAAAAGGCAAAAAAAGCTTTCCTCTAACAAGAAAAATAACTTTTTTTAAGGGTTTGGTAGCATTATTGGAACCCCTAAAATATATTTAAAAAATAATTAAAACCAATCGTCAACATTAAAAAAAATTGAGCACTATTTTCAAGTTATTCTTACGGATTGCTCCTGCTTCTTTGGGGTATAAATACAAATATGAGACAAAATAGTTGTTGGCCTGCACCAGTGAGATAATGCTAAAAAAATACATACACAATGTATTTTTAAATGTATTACACAACCAGTTATAAATACAAATAAAACCAAATCAGGGCATTAAAAAAATGTTCCTTTGCTAGCATACTCTCACCCACACAGTGAGAAGGATAGAAAAAAAATTGGGATTGTCAATTACAAAATCACCCATTATATGCCACGTCTATAGGAACAAGCTGTTTGGAAACATTGCATGCAATAAGTCCCGACTAAAAGTACCCACAAATTCAGGGCCTGAGTCTCACAAAGCGTCATTGGAGCTACAATAGTAATTGTGTTTTGTGGTTAGAAGAGACTAAAATCTAATGTTTTGGCCATACACAACATGACATGATCAGCAAAAAAAAAAAAACCTGCTGCTTTGTGGCCAAGGGGTGGATTTAACAAATATTTTAACACTTTTGAATCCAGTGTTTTGTAGTAAAAAAAAAAAAGATTTTATGTTTGAAAATTATGTGTTTGAATAACACTCTACAGCTGCACCATGTGTTCAAGGTCAAAATATCCTTCATTGTGTTGTTAGTTTTATATATTAATTTTCACTGAAAGAGTCAACATTTCTGTTGTTGACTGTATAACCCAACCCAGGCCAACTCTTAAGCCTCTTTTAAAAGAAAAAAAAAAGAAAAAGCTGAGAGACAGAAAGAGGGAATTTGTGTATGCTCCTGTACAGGATACTCAGATAGTCCGTTGTGTTTACACACACCTGCAACTGTCTCCATCTGAGCACTGTGGACCTTCAGACACTGCTGATCTGTAACATATCTTCACAAAGCTGTACAAATACATGCTCCATTTGGGGAGTGAAAACCTGCTGGATATGAAGTTGCTTTCATGCTTCCAAAATCAATACCCAGACCTCCAGTCAACAGTCGGGCCACGGCTCCAAACCAGCCAGACGAATGCTAATTTGATTAAGCTGGTACATTCTGTGCACTGTCCTCAAGCCGTGCTTGAGCGTTTCTCACAGTGGGACATTTCAAATCAAGCATGGGTAAATATTAGAGGAGACAAAATTCTCCAAATGTTTAAGATGAGCTGGAGATCGGAGAAGCAGTTAGCTGTGAGAAAATGTTTACATGTGGCAAGCCTCCGTGAGGGGCCGCTGCATGGTACAAGGCCACAGTGTGTGTTCGGTGTTTGTCTAAGTAGCTATGAGTCAGCATCGGGTGAAACGGCAGTCTGTTTTGGCAAACGGTTTGTTTGACATTTAGCACAGATACCCAAAATGCTGTGGTTCATTTTGCAACAGGATTCTAAGCGCATATTTGAAAGGAAGCATCTGAAATCTCAAATTGAAGCTCAAACTATAACAAAAAAAAACTATAACACTTTGTGCATCTCACCTATATGCAGCATATTTCCCTGTATGTAACAAACAAAACATAATGGGGTATGATGTTATAAGAAAATAGTTAAAGGTGGGGTGGTCTGATGTCCCAAAGTTACCTCCCTGAAGTTATTATTATTATTATTATTATTATTATTATTATTATAATGTTTTATTCCTATTATGCCACATCAACTGTCGGAAAGTTTTTGTCCAAATTTAATTAATTAAAGATTGACATTTTGTACTATTTAACCATTTAATGGTACATTCAATGTTGTGGAATGTTTGTGGAATGAGTTAGTTCCTCTTATCGTTTACATTATAGCAGCTAGAAACTGTTGTTCCCTCACCAGGCTCTATGTTTCTCTCTCATGAAGTTAAATAATAAAAAAAAATACACAGCTTGTCATGTTACTGAGAAACTGTTAAGTGCAAATTCCTCTGTCCTGAAGAGTTTCCCATGGTGGAAAACAGCACGACACAAACTGTATTTCAATCCTTATTTAATGCTTAAATATATGCTTACACACTCACCAGCCACTTTAATAGGAACACCTCTACACATGCTAATTATCCAATCAGCCAACCATGATTGGATATCACCAAAACCGGACCGCTAAAGATTGGAAAAAATGTCACCCAGTCTTTTTCCAAAAACTGTCCAGTTTTGGTGAAACTGTTTCCACTCTACCCTGAGATTCCTGTTCTTGGATAACAGGTGTGGAACACAATGTGGTATTCTGCTGTCGTGGCTCATAAGATTTGGGGTTTTGTGATCTGAGATGCTTTTCTGCTCACCAAGGTTGTAAAGAGTGATTATTTGAGTTACCATAGCCTTCCTGTCAACTCAAACCCGTCTGTCCACAGCAAGGCTCTAGCACACTCTCGGAAATGAGGAAACTGAAGGAAGGCTTGGGACAACTCACAAAAGGTTCTTTAAAGACCGTGTCACTTTTACTTGCTTTTTCAGCAGTTGTGTTTTAAGCACACACGTGCACACACACACAGACAAAAACACACACACAGCTATGGACTGCTCAGTCCTCACTCTCATGAGGCACTCATCTCTCCCCTCTTTATCATCATCACTGTTCACTGAAACACAGAACATTCATTAGCAACATTTCCCACAGGTGTGTAATCCTTATCACCCTCTCTGGCTCCACCCTCCATTCACAAACTAGTGCTCGACCAACCATCGGCCTTGGGAACCAAGACCACCGAACTGGACCAGTCACTGTGGGATTCCTTGATTACACCCATATCGAGCATGGCCGTGAACTCCTCCTGAACCACTTTTTTGTGTGTTTGGGCAAACGATGGCTGTGTAGTCTGCGGATGGTACACACTGGTGTGTATTGATTGAATTCCCCAATAATTTATACAGTTTGTGAAGTGTCTTTGACATAAAGGACATGCCCTGATCAGTCAGGATCTTTTTTGGGATCCCAACTTGGGAGATGAAGCAGAAGAGTGCAACATTGCATGCGGCGATATTGTGGAAAGGCACTGTTCCCGGGTATCGCATTGTGTAGTCCACTAAAATGGAAGGAGCCACAATAGCACTTTTGGGGTGGCTGGCGTATTAACCAGCTGACATTTGCGACATGCCACACACCGCCTGCGAACATCACCGTGAAGATGCACATGTCTCCCCAAACATGCATTTCCCAATGCCTCACCTTGAACCAAGCAGTGGTGAATTGAGGTCTGGTTACAGCCTGAATCTACTAATGCATTGTATGTACCACCTTGGTATCCGAACCAACTTCCCCACCATCAGGTGGCATTAGTCCTGGAAATGCCTGTGTTCCCCGCAACGCCGGCACACCAGCCCAAGCTTTACTCACACACCTGCGGCCCCGGATTCACCCACCTGAGGGAAAGAAGAGAGAGACACAGGGGGAGAGGGAGGGGGAGGGAAAGCACGGGTTCGGGTAACTGGTTTCAAGGGCTTTGGTCCCTATTTCTGTGGTGTAGGGCGGGGGAAAGGGCAAGGAGGAGGGGCAGAAGTACGAGAGTGAGAAAGAGAAGGGAGGGGCTCACCACCAAGTGATCCTCTTCCAGCTGGACTGCCTCCCTGAATGCTCATATCTTGGTGCATTTCGAGGAGGGCCTGATGTTGGGCCTGGTGGAGGCTGACAAGGGACTTGATGATCTTGGCCAGTGGTGAGGACTCCATGATGGCGGTTCTTCCTCAAATCCTAGGTTTGGGAACCAGTGCAGGTGTAGGTGTGTGAGTAAAGCTTACTCTGCAGGTGTGTGAGTAAAGCTTGGGCACATGTGTGTGTGTGTGTGTGTGTGTGCGTGTGTTCGCCATGACCATCTGTGCTCAAAGCTAGAAGGCAGAATGCAAATCAACACTGAAAACTGACCACAGTGCCAGTTCACAACCACTGCAATATTCTCTCTCAGAAACACACACACACACACACACACACAAACACACATACTGCTCTGTTCTCACTTGCACAAGGCACTCGTCTCTCCCCTCTTTATCCACAGTTCACTGAAACACAGGGTTGCAGGGAGCCTGGAGCCTATTCCAGGGGGACTCAGAGCAGGGGACAGGCAGGGGACAGGCAGGGGACAACCTGGACGGGGTGCCAACGGGGTGCCAACCCATCACAGGGCATAATCACGCACACACACACACACCACTGGCAATTTATAGATGCCAATCAGGGACTGGGGAAGGAAACCAGAGTACCCGGAGGAGACCGCCGAAGCACAGGGAGAACATGCCAACTCCATGCACACAGGGCGGAGGTGGGAATTGAGCCCCCAACCCACGAGGTGTGAGGCAACCATGCTAACCACTGTGCCCCCCTTAAAAACCAATAAAACAGGAATCCGTTTAAGCTTTTGCAAAGTGTTAACATGTAAATAAACTTTTCAAAATGGCAGAATGATTCCATAATACAGTGCAACATAACATTGATTCTCAAGCCTGATAAAGTGAGACCAAGGGGCGTATGTATATCTCTTCATGCCTATGGGTGGGATTACCATCTGTGCTCAAAAATAGAGGCATATGGTTTAATTCCTGGTTGGCGTATTAAGGACAGGTGCTTTCCTACACTTAAGTGACATAGTTCTACCTTGGGAGTGTTATAATTAACCCATATTCCCACAAAGACAACTCTCTGACTCTAAAATAATCTAAAAAGAGGGTGTCCCAGAGACATCTAGGATTCAGTGTCATACCTGCTATACATTGATACATCTTGAGGCATCCCAGTTATGAAAAAGAAGAAGATAACATGAAGATAAGGCATTAAAGTTTCTACTGCCGATCATGGCTTAACAAACATCATTACATTCAAAACAGAAAGGAAATGTACTAGTAGCTTGGTGGCTTAGGGTGCTTTCACGCGTTTTTCCTGACACTCCAGCACACGTTTTACATGTATGGAAGGTGGCCTCAAGGTGGATGGAATGAGGCTGCTTTTAAAAAGTGTTAGTTATAACTTAGAATACTTGCAGTGCAATACTTTCAATACTTTCTATTCACTCACTAACAAGGATAATTTTTAAAGATGCTTTCTGAAAACAAAAACAAGCAAATGAAACAAACCATAAAAAAGAAATGACCTCCTGCTTTCATGAAATCTGCTATTGTGGTGAGATGCTTCTAAATAGAAGTTTGTCCAGAAGATACCCTGCTATAACACAGTTGTATATTGTTTTCCATACACTTCCATACACTTCCATCGCTACTAATGACAGAGTGACTGGTAGGAAATGGCAGGCAACCTCACGTCCTTGCAGCAGCATGTTCCCACCCAAAGAGATGAAAGTTGACTCTAAACCTGCTTTCACACTGAGACTTATTTCAAAGCATGCTTTCTGAGAGATACTTAAGATGGCCTTGAGTATCTGGTTCATGTGTGGAGTTCTGAATGTTTCATATCCCTGCTAAAGACTGGATTGATGCTTATACATCTGATCTAAGAATTTAGAAAAGAATTTATCTTAAAAAGTGTGAAGTGAGCAGTACAGAAATACGGAATTGTGTTCCATGCAATGTTATACAACTAGCAGCTCAGCTCCATAGGTTTAGCATTATGAGTAGTGTTCACTTTATTCAATGTTGCATTATGCATATACGACAGGTTCATTATGAAAGCCACTGGCTTCTGCAGTATCTCCTTCATCTTTTAATATTTCCCTTTTTAATTTCTCTCTCCCTCCCTCGCTCTCTCTCTCTCTCTCTCTCTCTCTCTCTCTAAGACATGTCTTTGATTAAATAAGAAGCCATGGGGGTGGATGTGGCTGTTAATTGTGCAAGGCTGTAGATGGAGCTGAATCAACACCACACAGAGGTCATTAGAGCCTCGCAAGTCCACTCGGCTCTGTTTGTTAAAACCCGACTCCCAGCTGCCCCCCACATCTGTTGTGCAAATTCTGCCTTTAATTTAAGTTCACCCATGATGCTTGCCACAGTCCACTGGAAATAATCTTCTGCCTTCATCTTCGAACCGCCATTATCCTCCCCGCCTTCATTGTGCAGTCGCACGTAGCCATTGTCCAACTAGCAAACTTCAATTAAAAAAAGAGGAATATATCTGGACATTCATCAATTGATTCATTATTCCGCAATCTGTCTCCCACCAAGGATATTTGGATAGGCTGATTAATCTTTCTGTCATGCATCTATGAAGATGCATGGAGATGATTACATTAAAAAAATCAGAGTGAAGAGGAAAAACCTACTGAGATACTGAGGCACAGCCGTAGTTAACGTATATATATAAAACTCGTTTTTCAGAATAGCACACGAAAAAACAATCATTTTGATTTGAAGAGGATGGGGTGCATTATCATCTTTGATTGCTTTTATTACCAACATTTGTTGGGTATTCTTACACTATTCTTTTCTGTGGCTTACAATAGGAGTCCAGACGTGCATGTGTTCTGCAGTTTTCTGTGTTTTCTGTGTGAAGAGGAACTCAGCTCAACATGTGTTTCTCATGAAAGCCTCCACGCCACACGGGACTGGTGCACGACCACAAACTTGAAAAACAAGAGGGAGGAGGACGAGGGGTAGCGTTACAAAGGGTACCATGGCTGGTATGTCATCTCAGAGCCAAGAGCATTGATGAATGACACTGTGGATTGGCACGGCCAGGCATTATTTTTTAAAAAAGAAAAATTCAGCTATCTGTTTGCCTCAGCATCGCAGTGGAGTTCATCTACGAAAACAAGAACATTTATCGTCCTCTTCTTTGCTCATTTGACAAAAAGCTGAGCTTTCAATGTGAACTTCATTAATTATCTAAAAACTCTGCATTTTGAGTAATAATTCAGACTGGGATGCTGTCCCAGGGTAATCTTCTACCCCCACGCAGAGTGGTGTCCAGCACGCGTTTGCTTCCGTGAGACAGGAGTAGTAACAAATCAAGAAGGCAGAGCCAAAATTTTTTTGAAACCTTTAGGGAACTTGTGCAAGCAAGCACTGTGGTTCAAATTGTCTGACTGGCAAAGATTTCACTAACTGGAAATATGCATTCTTGTAATGACTCCAAGCTTGTTGGCTTACGGTGGTTTTGGAGTAGTCGTGCATACCAAGCTTTGAAAAAAATCACTATGATCATTTGGAAGAAGTGTTGGATATGCTATTTCTTCTCTCTGTCTCTGGTTCATCATATGCTCTGAGCTCTGATCATCTGATTGATTTGCTCGTCTCTCATGAACAATTTGGATTAAATAAAGTGTTTCACGATCATAAAACAGCAACGCCTCATTCTTCAGCCAATGGGCAATCTGAGGAACAGCTGTTTCTAATAAAACCTTTTTTTTTACAGTGAGGGTACGAGTTAAACAGCTGATTGCTCACAGTTTTGTTTTTCTCTAGCTGGCGACTTTGAACAAGAAAAAAACAAGCAATTGCAAAACAAGCACAAGAAACAGGATTGTGTTAGCTGACATGCACAAGTTTGAGCAGTTTTAAATTCCCACATAAATAACCACAACAGTGTGTTATGAGACAAAATGTGGCACTGTCCTCAACAATAAGCCAGTGTTTTGTATATTGCAAGAAAGATTAATAGCTTTGCCCTAATCCAGTTGGCAAAGGACTGCGTTCCAAATGACAAAAAGGCAGAAGGTTTCAACTTTGACCTATTTTCACCCTAAGAAATTTAGCAGTGTGGAGAAAACAGAGTCATTTTGTATTTGTTGTTTTGATCTCAATTGCACAGTTAATCTCTAACATATTTATGTGGTCTGGCCTGCCAATGAGTGCACTGAGGTTGTGTGCGCATGTAGCCTATGTGTTTATAAGCCATTATGTGCAGAAAAGAGAGCGAGATAGAGAAAGAGAGAGAAAGATTGGGATGGCTCTGAAACAGGCCTTGGGGTAGCTAACGTCTCTTTAATGTGGGAAGCCAAAATGTTCAGTCGTAGTGAGAGACTGGCTCCAATCCCACAGCGCTTGTGTCTCATTAAGCCTCTTCAAAACTGATCTGCAATGGTGTGTGTGCTATTAAGTGTACAGTACATGTGTAAAGAAGCCACAAAATGACAAAGAAACCACTAGATATGCTGGATCTGCGCATATTAGTGGGAACTGAGGAAGGTTCCGGGCTATTGACTGCAGTCCTCATTTGCAAAAACCAAAGAATTTCACCAAATGTTCATGTCTTTATTCTTCCCAGATGGTAGAGTCCATTTAGAAATGATGTGACCTCTATTACACATATATGCAGTATGATGTTAAGATTTAGTTTCCTTTCTTGAAGCCGATTCTACAGCAAACTCTTCTGAATGGCTTTGTAAAACATAAAGAAGCTGGCACTTCATCAACCACCTCTCATCTTGGTTCACGTTTCTGAAAGGTTACAGTTCACCCTCCACTTCTAAGACCAACGGCCTTCTAGTCTGAACTGGATTAGTTGAAAGACAACAGCTCTGTGGACGCCATTGCTCTCTGTTGACCCCTACATTAATAAAGTGGAGGCTGTGTTCTGTGTTTGGAATATTTCGACTTCTGTAGAAAAAGAGAACTCGAATTTCTGTGCGCCAAAGGCGAGTTTTATGTCAGGAGTATTAATTTATGATTTTCATCACAGCTGGTGACCCCATCACCTCGATTAAAATGCAGGCTTTGTAATTTCATGGTTAATATTCAATAGCCACTTGTCCTCTCTTCCTGAAGTGTGAGAATATGAGAATATCTTGAGGGGATTGCTGGAAAGTATGTGTGTGAATACCAATGCACTGGGTGTCCAGGATACTGGACGCTGTTGAACTACATGCACATGTCCAAAGATACTCTTGTTAACAGTTTCCTGAAGAGTGGACGCGCTCTTGAAGAGAAATGAATGGTTGCTCTGTCTGCATCCGGTCTTCTGCATCAAACCAGCAGATTCCAGCTAAGAAACTGGTGAGGACCCTAGATCTGAAAGTTTTACACTAGAGGGTTAAAAACTCCTGAGAAAAAGAGAAAGAAGGAGAAAGAACCTGCTCCTCCCTTACTAGCGCATTGGCTTGGACAGGCATTTCTCCTCAGCCACTTTGGCAGCCTATAAAGAGTGCATTAAAGTTCACTGTTCTCTGTTTCGCATCAAAAACCGCTCAGATCAGAGTGAAGCAGCTGAAATGGAGCCCTAAGACAACATGTCCAAGTTTGATCATCATCTATTACCATCTCTGGGAAAATGGTGAACTGTTGAGGACTGATTATACTGCATATATAATCTAAGTACTGCTAATGATCATTTAAATATCGACCCAACTGGCAATGAATCCGATATTGAAATACACTATACATATGGACAAAAGTTTGTGGACGCCTGACCATCACACCCATATGTGGAACTTCCCCAAACTGTTGCCACAAATTTGGAAGCACCCAATTGTGTAGAATGTCTTTGTATGCTGTAGCATTACAATTTCTTTTAACTGGAATAGAGTCTCAATCCTGTTCCAGCAATGCCCCTTTGCACAAAGCGAGGTCCATGAAGACATGGTTTGTCAAGGTTGGAGTAGAAGAACTCGAGTGGTCTGCACAAAGCCCTGGCCTCAACCCCACTGACCGCCTTTGGGATGAACTGCAGTGCTGACTCTGCCACAGGCCTTCTCACCAAACATCAGTGCCCGACCTCACTAAAGCGCTTGTGGCTGAATGGACACAAATCCCCATAACCACGCTACAAAACCTAGTGGAAAGCCTTCCCAGAAGAGTGAAGGTTATTATATTAGCAAAGGTGGAATGAAGTCTGGAATGGGATGTTCAACAAGCACATATGAGTGTGCTGATCAGGTCCACAAATGCTTGGCCATATAGTATTTAGTAAATTACTGGTACTGATAATTTGAATATCAACCCAATTGGCAATTGCAAATTAGATATTTTTGAATGGCAACTTTCAAACCACAATCAAAGGATAATCACAGTCACAGTGCACAACACTATAGAAATGAGAAGACTGGAGGAACAAAATGGTACTAGCACTATCTGGTATCAATCAGAAGAGGAGTTCCCTTCTGAGCCTGGTTCTTCTCAAAGTGTCTTCCTCATGCATCTCAGGAGTTTTTCCTTGCCACCGTCACCTCTGGCTTGCTCATGCTACTGTATTACGTGTTGCACCTTGGTCCTGAAGAAACAACATTTCATTCCAATGTATACAGGATATAGAGAGGAATGAAATAAAACGCACTTGACTTGACTAAGATATCTAAAGCTGCATCCTGGGTTCTGCATTCAAGCTACTTTATGACAATAACTATTGTTAAAAGCACTATAGAAAGTACTGTGGACAGTGAAGAAAATATATAGAGAATATTCCAGGATTCTACTGAAATCTAAGCACAACATTGCTGAAAGTCTCTAGGTTCAGAATTATTTCTCAACACAAATTTCAAGGTTAGTAAGGATATAAAATTAAAATCTCTTATTAATTGTCTATGCAAATCAGCTATATTGCTGTAATTTCACATTAATTTTGGCCAATAACAAAAGGATGAATGATATTAAGTCAGAGGAGGCGCTACAATCATCATGGAAATAAGAACACTCTGGGAATATAATGGTTCAAACACAACAGAGTTTCAACACTGCTCTTTTATTCCATAGTTTATATGAAGAATTTTACATATCTACTCTCTTTGTCAAGTTTTACATTTATTTTCGATATCTTTTATATCCAGTTCCTTTTTTTGTAGATTGAAATCACGATGTAAACATTATTGACTAGTAACTACAACATGATTTGGTAATTTGCTGTTCTTGACCTTTGGTTAAACTGCAAAAACAAAACAAAACAAAAAAAACCCTGCATCAACAAATAATAGGCTTCTCACAATTACAATTATTACCATATGCACTGACTTGATGAGCAGGCTAAATTCAAATGAAATTCACACATCATGTTAAAAACTAAAAAGCTGAAAAATGTCATGAGAGAATCTATAAGAACAAATAACCAACCAACAACTTATTTCAGTTATCATCATTAATCAATAAACTAATGCATGCTAACTGATAACAGCTAATTTGAGCATTTTCATGGTCAAAACAGACCTATACTGAAAAAGTTAATAAAGGTTGCAACCAAATTATAAAGGAGCAAATGACAGAAAAGGTCAAGGATGTTGGCATTTAGCGAGTGATGCACCAATATTAAAACTATTGGCCGAAACTGACATTTCGGGCACTCCGTACCAAAATCTGAACTTGAAAATTACTTAAAATTATTATTAATTAGTTTTTTTGTGCATTTTGTTAATTATTGGAGTTAATTCTTTTCCATTTTAATCAATATCATTAATTAAAAGCATTAAAATAAAAGTTAAAGTTGAAAGTGACATTTTTGCCCATTTCCTGCCCCTGAATATTCAGTGGCCAAAACTAGAGTGCATCCCTACTTTTGCTTTAAAAAAAAGTTAATGTGTACTTAATGCTTGCATAGCACTTTTTGAACAGGGTTTTAACAAACCTCCAGCATTAAAGAACAATTAGAAATCAGAAGAATTAATACTTGATAAAACTGAATCAAAGACAGAAAGAAAAGGAAAAACAAAAACAAAAAAAATCACAGGATGGGATAAAGAGAGTAATACATCTCTCTGTTCACATGAGTAAATACAAGGCATCATTAAGCCTGTGCATTGCATGAAATATTTAAATAAACGCAGCCCTTTCTCCAGCTCGTGTCCTTTTCAGTCCTGTGCTCACTGTTTATGAACAGCAGAGTACTACAGTAACTGTGCATATATAATAGGAACTCTTTTGCATTATGTGGTGTCTGCGTCTTAGAACACAGAAAGTGCCGTCAGCGTAGCCAAACCGATGAAGTCAAATCTGGTTACAGTTTCCTGGAGAATATAATTTGAAGCTGCTTCAAGATGACATCATATTAAAAAAAAAAAGGTCAGTGACTTCTCATTCAAGCATGATTTTTTTTTTGGAATTTAAACAAAAAAATAATAATGTGCAGAAAAAAATCCAAATCAATCCTTAGAGGTTTTTAAACGCCCTTAAAGTTGAATTGTGTGTAGTCAAAAAACTTCCCCCATGATTTGCTTAACTACAGTATGAATTTTTACATTCATATTGCATTGGGATTTGGTGCACCAAAATAGAGTAAAGCAACAGTGGTGAGATTCATTCTTTGAATAAATGTGTAAATTGAAAAGAACTGGAATTTGAAGAAAAAGGAGTGAAAATGACCAATTTAACCTACAACTTCTGCCACCATTAGCAAGCTTCTATGTCTTAAGGATTTCTCTTCCGATCAAGTTGAACTACTGAAGATGGATCAGGAGGAAGAGTCTAAAAGCAGACTGCAAAAAACAGCGAATGTCCCAGAATTCTTGCAAAATCTGAGGACAAGGCTAAAAGTCTCTGACTTCACCCACACTGAGCTGGAACCCATTCGCCAAGCTCGGGAAAACGGAACTGGACCTCAGTCGCGGCATTTCACATGCTTCTCATTGGCAACCCAGCCTTGAAGCTCAGTAAGGAGTCTTCTGATCGCATTTCCCACCTAGAACTTCTCTCTAGAACTTCTCTCTAGAAGTTCTGAGTGAATACTGCAGTGCCCCCTACAGGAAGCTCAGGATGAGAAGCAGAGGCCGCAGCACTCCATGCAGATCTCGAGGCAGTCGGCAGACTCGCAGCAGGCGTCGATGATACCGCAGTCCATGTCGCAAGGAAGCTCACAGTCACCGCATTCTTCCGATCCGCAGCAGCAGCAGAAGCACGAGTCATCAGAGGAGCATGAGCCACATGTTGCACAGTCCAGTACGATGTTGCACAGCATTAGGAACTCGCAGAACAGGCAGGCCAGGATGCAGTGCACACAGCAGTCTGACACACACAGAAAAGACATTAGAGATTTCTGGAAAATCAATGAGAGTGTAAAAGTGTAACACTGCACACTTGCTAATGATCATTAAACCTGTGTTCACACCAGCAGCGATGCAGAAGCTTGAAGTCTTTCATTTGCATTGAGAGTAGGTGATTTACAATACGATTTTTTTCTACAACAGGAATGTTTATATATATATATATATATATATATATAGATAGATATATAGATAGATAGATAGATAGATTAAAACCATTCACAGGTGAAGTGAATAACTTCTCATTCTGACATTTAGTGGGCCGTGATGCGTAACTTATATACAGCGTGGCACAGAGGCAGAGCTAGTAGTGTTGCTGCCTCACAGCCTCACAGCTCCAGGGTTCCTGGTTTAATCCTAAGCTCAGGTTACTATCTGTGTGGAGTTTTGTATGTTCTCCCCGTGTCTGTGTGGCTTTCCTCAGGGTTCTCCAGTTTTCTCCCACCTCCCAACATATGCTACATAGGCTACATATGCTAAATTGCTCCAATGTGTGAACATGCATGTACATGGTGCCCTCTGGTGCCTTTAGATATAAACCAATAACTCAAGACATTAATGCACACTAGTGACCAACATCAACTGGCTTGAGATACAAAATGGCTGACAGTGTGAACACAGAGTAAAACTCCCTGTTGAAGCCATGAATCAATAACATGGATTTATCAGTGTAATACAAGAACTTAAATAAACAGCAAAGAATGTCAAATAGAGTTAGGCAGTGATTAGAATTTTTTGATGTTTGAAGGATGTTAAAATTAATAGCCATCTCTGTTTAACCTTTTAAGTGACAATGAAGATGATACTGTGTATGGGCCAAGTTTCCAAGAAAGGGGAAAAAAAAGGGAACATTATTTTATAATAATTTTGCCCATTTTTTAAAATTAAAAATATCTTCTGATAGAGCAACATTTAATATTTATAACCAGATACTTCCAAAATGTTTGTGCAAGGCACCTAGAACCTACGGAGACAGATTCTATGGCTGTATTTCATGGGTACTTCTGGTGAATGCTTTTTTAATTGTTATGAGATATTGCTTATGAGAAATGGCCATGTGACCTTTAAAAATGGGTCGAGGTCAGTACAAGTTGGTTAGTATAATTAGGTTGCCTAAGGTTATACTATGGTGCATTTTAATGAAGATAGCTCAGAAAAGTCCAAAGGGTCCAATAATACTCTGGACAGATGGCCAGACAGAACAAATGCTGTGTCCGATTGAAACAATATAAATAAATGCATAACCTTGCCTACATATATACCGAAATTTTGCTCTCCTGATCTTATTCCAATATTCTATACTATAAAAAAACTGTTTGCTGTACTAAGTCTCACACTAACTACTCTAACTAGTAGGGTTTTAGTGTTGGTATTCTTAGACCATGGTCTATTTGTACTAGCGTGAGAATAGGTTTTTCAATTTCAGTCGATAAGAGCATCTGCTAAATGGTGTGAATGTAAATGTAAACTGTACCCACCATCCTGGGCCTCTGTAGGAATTTGCGAGCTGTTGGACTTTGAGCTTCCTTTACTCTTCTTGCTGCTCTGGCTGTTGATTGACGGGTTCGACTGCAACTTCTTGGGGCTCTTATGATGAGCGGACGAAGATGAGGATGTCGAAGATGCCGCCCGCAAGAGTGCTGCCCCATTCTTGACGCCGTTGCTGTGCACCTGGTGTTTCAGAGACTTGCCATTTTTCAGAAGTGCTGCAGACTCCGAAGGGCTGGTTAATGACTTCTGCAAGGGCGTAGACCTGGCCTGAGGTTGACCTAGAGGCGAATGATAAAATACAACAAAGATGATCGTCACTGTGGCCAAGCACTTTGTTAAAATATGAGGTCTTCCACTGTGCAGTTATTCTCCTCTTATAGTTTAGGGACCCAAAAATAATCCCAACAGCTGCATTTTTGTGGACTACACACTCATCCAATATTTTGTTTCCTGCACTAAAACTTTCTCCTGGAATGCTAATGAATACTAAAGTGAATGCTACTTACGGTATTATTGACAGCAGAGTTGCTGAGTTCCTAAGTCCAAAACCTTCACGTAAACACTCAAGTGTGTGCTATATCACAAATGATGACTAAACATGTGTATGATACGCTTCCCATGAATATGCATAATCCACTGAGAGCATAGTGGTGTTTTTCAGAGGAAGGTTGTGGGAGATTTACACCAGTTCAGGGACCTTCAGCTTTCAGTAAGGCCATGTGTCTTGATGGAATAAGTCCATGTGTTTGTAATATCCATCCCACAATAACTTAGCAGACATTAGCACTATAATTAAATTTATACCACAGAGCTGCTGAATTCTCAAATCTGAAGGTGTTGATTAATTTTTTATAACAGCACAGCTCTGATAATAGTTCCGGCTGTAATTCAATTTAATGTGCTCATTGTAATATGTTATAGTTTCTGAAGTAACAGCTCATTCACAGGGACTTGTATGGTGGATCGAAGCCTAGTAATGAATGTATTATGTTAAAAACTTTTAATCGTTGAGATGGTGAAGAGACGTTTAAATAACATTTATGGTATATAATATTATATAATATATAATATATAATAAAATAATGAATAATAAATAATATTTTTTAACTTATTAACTTCAAGAAAGAGAAAAAAGAGGAGCTGCTGTAATGCAAGTGATTACAGTAACTAAACTGTCTCAGTTACAAAGCACAAAATGTCATTCTTTAATAAATTAAAAACTGGCGAATTGCTGTGGTGTAAGCAGAATGAAACACTTCGGGACATGCAATAATAGGACAATAATCCACTTCGAGGTATTAACAGTAACTCCGCTTCGCATTTAGCTGTATCACACCACCTCATCATGGATTATTTTCCTTTATACAACAGTTAGTTCCAGTCCACTAATTTGATTGGTCAAGCAGCGTTCCAAGAGTGCCTACATTTCCTATAACCACACTAGGACATTTCACCATGTGTATCACTCCGTGCATGTGTGTGTTCGACCTGTAAAAATCCACTTCCTGGTTTGACACGATTACTACAGTATTGTTAGCGACATCATCAGAGGACATGGCAAACAATACTTTTCAGGAATATAACTTTTGACATAAAATATGAAAGCTTGTCAGATGAAGATGAAAAGGAAGAAGGGACACCAATTTTACTGGAAGTACCTTTAACAGGAATGTGCAAATCATTGTGAGCTAGCTAGCCAGTGTGCTATAAAGTGAGTGTGTTATAAAGTGAGTGTGGCTTCTTCGAGATCTATTTCCGCTACTGGCCACATTGTGTCCGAAATGTCGCTTACTAGATATTAATTTCTTGTTTATAAAACTGTTGTATAAAAGCAATATCACGTGAGCAAGAGTGTATAGTAAGAGTTATACTGAATATCAGCAGGGCTGTGGTTCGCCGCAGGCCTGCACCACCATCTTGCTTAAATAACAGCACACCTTCTACACTCTGCTTATCTGCAAGCACAAACTGTCCTCAGCTTCTTCTTTTAATTATTTGACTTCTTTTTCCTTAAGAATTATTCTTATATAAGCTGGACCACTGTTCTGTGAGGCAACAACACACACACACACACACACAAAAACACATAGCTAAACAAACATGCATTAAAGAAAATAATATCAGGCATGAACAGATTAGCATATCATTAAAAACTCTGGATGCATTTGTGTAAACAATAAAATAAACAAGGAGCTTAGAGAATTCAAATTTTATTCATAGGACTATTCTCCTTTACCTGAAGGACACACAAATAAAGAGCAAAGAACTTTGCTGCAGAATATAAATAAAGTGCAGCATAAATAACTAAAATCAGCTCACAAAATAGATTATGAATAGTTCATGCTCCAACTGAATTGCTTTTCTTCATTAGAAATGCTACAAATACTATTTGGCTAATATAACACACTGTGTAAGTGTATGCCAGGGGTCATCACCTGGCGGACCGCAGTCCAGATGCGGACTCAGCAAATTCTTTTAGCAGCTCAGACTGAGTACTTGAAAAAATAGTGTAGCTCAGACAATCACTGTCTGAAAAAACTGACTCTATTTTTCTAAACATGAACCACTGCAGCTTCTGCAGCTCTAAGAGACATTCCAGGAGAAGAAAATAATATTTTGTTGATAGTAATTATTGTGTATTAGTGATGTTGTGTCTTTGGTTGAGTTATATATGTGTTTCCTATGTAAAGCATTATAGATGTATCAGGTGATTGCCTCAAACAATGGCTCCCGTCTGATTGGGTAACACTTTAATAAGGACCATAAGTTTCACTTCCGCGTTGTTAGTTGACGACGCTACTGAGTCAAAGGAGCACACAAGTCCTTGACCGTGTCTTTATTTTGTTTTGTACAGTTTTCAATACCCAGTAAATAGTAAAAAAGGAAGAACTTGGTTTCAAGAGTCTCACTGAGTCATGTATAAAATACATGCTTGGTCTCAATAGCTTAAGTGGGCATTTTGGACCATTAGAAGGAGCCACACTTAGAGCAGCAGATTCTCTGTTGTGGCTTATCCAATCCCATGCATTATTGTAAATTATTTAGCTGAAGGCAGCTCATCAGACCAGCTACTAGCTACAGAGAGAGGTATAGAGGTCAGAAAGGGATTTCATCTACCCATTCTGGTCTGATCAGTTGATAACATGATTGGTTAAAATAGTCAATAAGGAAAACATTGAAACGATGAATGTACAGAGAAATGTGTTTATTCTCTGATTCAAGTTGGCAAAAAAGGGCAAAAAAGTTGTGGGAGTGCATGTTTTTTTTTTAATACAGATGGTCAGAAAGGCCACGTTCATTAACACGGGAATATACACATTGCTCGAGATGCGTTTACTGTATTCATTCATTCATCTTTAGTAATCACTTTATCCTGGTCAGTGTCGTGTTTACATTTTAGGAAATAGCACTAATTAAGTTTGTTAGGAAATATCAAATATCAAATATGGGTAGGTACAATCAAAAGTAATAACTGAGGGGATGGGCAGGAATGAGATTTAAAACCAGTGTGATGAGCGGTCAATGGCGCTAGTCAAAACTGCTAACGTGAAGCACCGGTACAAAACAAAACATAAACACTTCCCCTACAAATTGTCTTATTTATCGCAATAAACTAAATAAACTAATCACCAATGGTAAAGCATTAAAAAGTAACTGTTGTGCCCATTCAGTCATGTTAGTTGCTTTGTACATTCACATATTTTAATTACCCCTAGAGTATGCTTTAAAATCGTTTATCAGCATAACACTGGAAAGCAGTGAAGAACACTTTGCTCAGAGAAATTCTAAACCGAATACTTCATCGCTGGACATGATGTTGTTGGCAATTGTTCTCACTCAATTAATTAAAAACTCACATCCTGACTAGCACTAGGATTCTTTATTTGATTCTTTATTTTTATGGCGTATAGCACGGGTCAGTCCCTCCAGTTCCTTTCTTTACTTTTTGAAGTTCAGACATAAACTCCCTTTAAGTTTACAGCCTACAAATGTTCTAGTGTTCCTCTGCAAACCGCTTGGCGAGTTGTTCTTGGCAGCTTATTGCCAGACCTGCATATATTTTACTCCCGAGCACCACATCCTAATTACACTGAATGAAAGAAAAAATAAGTGAAAAGCACACCTTTGCTGCCAAAAGAAATACCCCTTTAAAATTTTAAATGAGAACCTAAGATAAGACTACAGAATCCTGTTGTAGCACTGATCATTTTCGTGACCTTAACATACTGGTTATGGGTCACACAGAGAAGATCCTGAGAGGGTACTGAAATTTGGACTTCACTAGAAGAGGTATTTTATCCCAAAGCCTATGAGAAGACAAACACTAACACACCTCCCTCTATTGCCACACTCTGCAGCCTGAAGCATATGAAATAGTACTTAAAAAAAAAGCATACATTAGACCAGTAGAGCTCTGTTGTTCTTGGGAAGCCATTGAGGTCATGCAACAACTAATCTAGTGTGACTGAATATTTTTTCATTCAGCCTTTTCATACTTCCAGATGTTTGACCTGTTAGAAGAAAGATGGAGTTCTTTTTTTGTTTGCATTTATGCATGTCAAATCCCTCAAGCTGCTAAAAACTCACAGTAGGCCCTCGTCTCTCGTTCTCTCCATTGTAACAAAAACAATCACATGACCACATTTCACTATGGGATCCATACGTTTAGACTTAGAAGGACTGAGTGCTGGTAATTGGCTACCACCCCCACTGTTCCGTAAACCCACCTATAAAAACCAGAGCTCTAATGTATACACGTCTGGCTTTGCCACGTTTACACTGAGTGTCAGTTTTCTGCAAAAATGCACAACACAGCTCACATTAGAGAAAGTGAGATAGATAGGAGGATGAAAGACATCTGGAGAATGAAATGTAACACAGAAAGTAGTAGTACTCAGATTTGAGCTTGGTGGCAAGGATATCCTTAAAGGCAATTTCTAACAACCATGCTTATTCTAAGTTAACCTTGAGACAAGTGGCTTAGCAATATTGAAAATAATAATAATAATAATAATAATAATAATAATGATTACTATTAGGGTCATTATATCAAGGGCGTGGAATTCTTTTCTTCTTCTTTATTATTATTCTGATATTGGAGTTTATCCCAGCCTCCAGGATCCACATGGTTTTTTAAAAAAATAAATAAATCAAACTTCACATGGTTATATTTCCAGTCATGCTCTAAAACAACTGAGAGAACCAATCACTAGTGGATCGAACCAATCACTTGCAAAATCGCTGGCTGTTGTTCAGTGACTAATTTTTTTTTAAAAAACATGAACCATCAGGACTTCTGTAGCAGATCCTCTTCTGGTGGTCAATCTCATGTCTAAATTCAGTCAAAATCACTAACTGAAAGCAGTTGATTGAGGAAATGAAGGATTTGCGCAGACTTTTCTAGATTTCTGACAATGAAAACAGAATGTTTAAAGACAACTGGACAGAGAAGTATGCGATTACTCTCCAATTCAAGTGCAAAACAGATGCCTCATCTGTTTAGAGTCTGTGCCTGTAGTCAGTAGTGGTAATGTGAAGAGCCAGTACAAAAACAAAACATAACCACTTCAAACTGATGTCTTATTTATAGCCAGAAAATAATAATTAATTGGTAAGCATTACAATGTAACTGTTGTAGCCTTTCAGTCATGTTAGTTGCTTATCTGGATGTTTATAAGCAAAAGATTTTATGTAGCTGAACCTCCTACATACTTTAGCTCCAAAATCGCTCTAAAATCTCCCATGATTGTAAAACGTTGAAATCTGGTGACTGTGAAAACCACAGAATATGATTTACAATGATTTACTTTATTTTCACCATTATCAACCCATTCAGTGAGCCTTCATGCCCTGTGGATGGGGGCGGGGTCATCCTGGAAGAGACCACTCCCATTAGGATAGAAATGTTTCATCATAGGATAAAGGTGATCAGTCAGAAGAACTGCATTGATTTGCAGTGATTCTTGCATCTACGGGGGAGAAGTGGACCCAGAAATGCTTCCAACATTATAACAGAGCCAATGAAGGGGTAAGGGGTCAAGCATTCAGGCCTGTATCATTTTCTTGATGTACGCCACACATGCACACATCCACTTGTCAGCAATATGACGAAGGATGACTCTTCTGACCATATCACTTTTTTTCCTTCGCACATCAAGCTCCTGCCCCAATAATGAACCCTCTTTCCAAATCAAAACTGAGATCAACTGGGCTTGCTCAGCATTTTATACATGCCACAGAGCATGACATGATGTTAATTGCATAATAGTATCATGCTGTACCTGTCTGGAAGCATATGCATTCATTCTGTTGCTCCACAAATTTATTCTAACCAGTCCTCTATTCAACTTCAAATATGACCAGTGAGAAAAAGCCAATTTCTCATTAGTATGAGAAAAGAAAAACACAAAGTCATAAAGTCACACAGTTATGGCTTTATACACTAACTAGAACCAGTCTTAGAAAAACCACAATGCTTTACAGTTTTAAATTAAACACCCTCCACATTCTCACACACAAATAGAACCACCCGCTGCTTACACGCTTACCACCGAAACTTTTTTGGGAATCAGTCTAACAGCATTTCCATAATCTGGTCCATTTCAGGCTTTACGACCGCAGCAAGCCAAGGTGATTTAACCTTCAGTGGAATTGTGTTGATGACATTAGGAAATTCAAACATTCAAACATTTTGTTAAAACTGTATTGCATATAGTTACAGTTTTGTAACTGTGACCCACTTTAAACTCTTAATGGATTTTTTTTTTCGCAGTCTCTGACATTGTGACAAGTGGAGGAAAAAAAAAATGTTTTAAAAAAATTATAGCCTTGTTCCAGAATAATTTGAAAATGATCCAGGTCAATATCTAAAAATCAAGACTTCAACATCAACATCAAAAATGGTCAAAAATCAGTGACAAAGCTGCAGTTTTTAAAATGTTGGGGTTTTTAATGTGTTTTCATATACTATTTCTGTTAATGATTTGGACTTAAGATTTCTGAGCAACCTATTAAGAAGTTGCTTACTAGACAAAAGACTGTCAATGGTGACTAAAAAGGGGCACATTTTCAAATATACTGTCTTACAGTGATTGTGTGCATGTGTGTGGTATGTGTGTGTGTGGGGGGCCATGTTATTATATCTTTGTGAGGACCAAATGTCCCCATAAGGATAGTTATATCTGAATGTGTATGAACCTTATGGGAATATATGGCTTATTTAAAAAAATAATAAATTGCCAAAAGTTTTCTTTTTGTTACTGAGGTTAAGGTTAGGTTTTAATTTAGGTAAAGGCATAATATTAAGTAGCTGCATTAATAATTACATCAGTGGAAGGTCCTCCAAAGGATAGTAAGACAAGTGTGTGTGTGTGTGTGTGTGTGTGTGTGTGTGTGTGTGTGTGTGTGCGTGTGGTCGCCATGACCATCTGTGCTCAAAGCTAGAAGGCAGAATGCAAATCAACACTGAAAACTGACCACAGTGCCAGTTCACAACCACTGCAATATTCTCTCTCAGAAACACACACACAGACACACACACACACACACACCACTGCAAACCCAGGCTTTGCTGTACAGTCAAGAGAAAGGAGTCTTTGTCTGGCTTATGGGTCACACATTTCAAAAGAGACATGCTGTGCATCTCTCGCCAACTCCCAATTGTGCACTATGGAGAGAAAACGAGCGTATGCATGTGTGTGTTTGTGTGTGTGCAGGGTGTTAGATAGCAGGATACAATTCTTCATACCAAAAAAGAACACCTTATTGCAGGCCTGATCCGTGTTTAGACATTAAAACAAATGAGATTCAGCCCTCAGGTGGCTAAAAATACACAACTCTGCCCCTTAATGACAGAGAACTTCACAGACAGGGTGGATAGAGGGACAAACAGTTAAGAAAATGCTTAAAAAAAAAAAAAAGAACGACCGGAGCAACTAAAAGAGGGGTGTGGACATCTGCCTGGCAGCCTAGTAGTCTAGCATCAGGGAGCTAGAGGTGAGTCAAAGGCAAGGTGATTCAACCAGTGATGACTGCTCCACCCTGAAACAGCACATTCTAAAACACACACACACATACACACACAAAGAAAAGGGCCTTTTCTACCACTACACACAACCCCTAATCTTCTGATGCATCCAAAATACAGTGAGTAATGGCGCCCCTGTTTTTCAGCCACATGGCAGTAGAGAGCAATGACTCAGTGCTCTCAATGCTCTCTGACTCACACTGAAGAGGTACAACACAAATACACACAACTACTAAAAACACAGCCACGCAAAGCTAAAGATGCATGCGTAAAACACTACGCCTAATGTTAAGGCTTGATCCTTTTCATTCGCCACCACCATGAAATGGTGATATGTATAAAGATTTTCATTTTGTGACAGATTTTTTTTTATAAAAGAAGATCTAAAATCAAGTTTCTCAGTCAAATGATATAGGACTATAGCTGGGATTCTAAAACTTTTCTTTATTTTTTTTTAACCAAGGACCCCTTCAGCTGTAAACTAAATTCCACTGACCCCTTCAGTACAGATTTATTTCATAAATAAACATTATTTAATTCAAAGAGTCAAAGTTCAATTCCATACATAGAACACATTAGGTCCGAACTTATTTTCGAGTTATGGAGCTTTGGATTAAAACTACTCAAATTTAAATATCATGGACTATATCATGGACCCCATAGCTATGTTCCATGGGCCCCACTTTGAGAATGACTGGCTTATAGCACTCCTAGTGAACAGAGGTACCAAAGACATTTAAGGTTTTGAGTCAGCATGGAAGATTGTGGCTAAGCTACAGTTTCACTTTCCATTGGATTCTGTGATCCAACCAGCTATGGGCTGAAGTGTGTCCAACTTTGGCCTGTTGATAGCACAAGAGGGATTAAGTAGCACACCCAAAAACTGATGAGAAGATTTTTTTGCATAGTACAAATCAGCCTGCCAAATCTCATGAAAAGTGTGTGATCTGTTCTATGGGCTGTTGTTGAGTAGAAAAGAATTTTATCCTATATAGGGGTGCTGTACATATGTTGCTTGGACCCCTCATGATGATCTGAGCCCCTAAGAGGACGAACCTTTTCGTTAAAAAAGACGGTGAAGGAGTTCAAATCGGACTTTAATCCACACTTGCCCTGGCCCATTTCAATGACAATCTCTAGTGATGAGAAGTCTAATTAGAGAATTTCAGAGCTGAGGCTTAAGCCATCATTTTTCACCTGCTTTAAAGAAGTGTATTTCCCCTGATAGGGCCCTTCTGAAGGGTGATAATGGATGAATGAAAAATGGCCGGAATTGAGCTTTAAGTCCTGTTGAGATTGAATAAATGTTCTCTTACGTCTGAGCCAGAGATGGAGATGAGAGAGCGAAAAAGAGAAAGCATTCCATCACATGAGATGAGCATATTCTTAGCCAAGGATATAAATCCCTGATGGGCTATTAGACGAAGGTCTTAACATAGGCCTTTGTTCTGGCTTTTTCAGTACAGCACACACACACACACACACACACACACACACACACACACACACGCTCATATTCATTCCCACACAAGGTGTGTAATGCGAACCCACTGTATCTGTATCTGTTTATCCTAACATTTGTATCTGTATTTGTATTCAAATTTAAAATGAAATGTGTGTGGCCTAAACCGGATTTTTTTGTTTTTGTTTTGCCCCGTAAACACTGGATAAAACTGTCAGCAGAGTGTGTGAATTCTAGCTCTGACAGTTTCTCAACCTCAGCTACATCACTAATTTTTCACGAATTTAGTTGGCTCTATTTCCCAAAATATAAACAAACTAGTATCCTAATGTAAACCACAGGGACTCAGACCAGGAAGTTACTAAGAACTGCCCCATGAAAAACCTCTTGAGTATAACATATTTAGTATTCTGTCTCACACACACACACACACACACACGCACACACATACACATACACACAAACACATGATGCCTGCATACACGCAACCACACTCAAGAATCAGGGTCAAAAATCTGAATGTAACAAACACTAGGAAAACTTCATGAAGAAACTGTGATATGAAGGAGGGCAGTAAAGAGTGAAACAACAAAGTACAGACCATTAAAATAATTACAGCATGCTAAAGCATCTGACTAAGATCGATTGCTGTGTGGGTTATCGATGATGTGTGTGTTGCTGTAGATCAGTGGTTCTCAAAATTTTTGCAGAAAAATAGGCTCATGATTTAACTGTATACAATAATATCTGGGTATTTATTGGAGCCAACGAGATTTTTATTTCTGAACTTTTCACCAACAGAGCCCATTAAGTGACATTACTGATGACATTATTTATTTCAAACCTATTGAGGTTTGGTCTAAACTTGTTTAATTTAAATGTCAAGTCAAAAAGGCTAATAATCACAGCAGCTTAATAACAATTATAATAACTTCAATGATGGTGTGTTGTGATCTGCTGTAACAAAAAATATTTCTTATAGAGAATATACTGTATATAGAGAATCAGGAGTAAAGTTGCATGAGGTATTGAAATGATCAAAACCTTTTTCAATAATGTGTAAAAAAATTTAATTATTATAAAACATTTAATAGTTTGCTATATTTAAACAATATTTAAACAATTTAAACAATGCTGTATTTAAACAAACCAACACTAATCTGAGATTTAATTCTGCCTATACGCAAATCAAACTGTGCCAAGTGCGTGGTGGGAAAAGTGGCTCAATCGGCAAGTGTATACCTAAGAAAAAATGGTTAAATGAGCAAATTATGTGAATAGTTCCATGGTTTAATAAGGTCAGATAAATTTAGCCTATTCAATTGTGGCTTAAGAGTAATGGTACAGTGACATGTACTGATTTCGTACAGTCTAGATAAAAAGATAAAAACAATTTTAGGGTTTAGGTCACACAATTGTATGATTACTATTGTCCTTTATTTGTACTTATTCTCATTGTGACAGGGAAAAATTGTTAAATTTAGCAAATATTTTTTTAAAAATAGTCAGTCGAGTTTATCAGTTATACAATAACCAAAGTTCTAATGTATGGAAGACAGTTAAAAAATCTTTCTTCATGTAACATTAGTGTAGCAGATCATGGGAAATACAATTTCTTAGCAGATATTTGTGAACAATGAGGCTGCTGAAAACCAAGATAAGCTGAGTATCTGTGGCAATGTCTGCTGTAGGTTGTTAATGGCAGAATGGCAAACATGTAAACATGCCCATCAGTGCTATTAAATATTGTAGGCAAAGAGCAATACATTTAGATGATCCAAATTGCTTCCGTGTTGGTCTTGGGCAAAATACACTACATGCTACTATCACAGGTGTAAACACCCGGGAATTGAGGTACATGACTGTTTTATTATTCCACCAGACAAATGCGGGACATATGGCTGAGGTTTGAGGATAATCTTAGAAATGATCTCACACATGTCGGGAAAATATGCACCTCCTTTACGTCAGGAAACAGCAGGATTACTGGAAAGATGTGAGTATATGTTGATAAATAGAAACAAATGATGCAGATGTGAGGTTTTGTAAGACAAAACCTCTGCTTTCTCTTATCCACATGACTACATGTGGGAACTGATGTTCTCTCACAGGCACACAAGAAAGAGCAGTTTAGCAGCATTTCATGGCTTTCACTGCATTTTGTTCACAGATATGCCGGCCGGAGGCACTTTGTCCAGATGCATGGAACCCTCATGACATCATCGCTCCAAGCCCGAGCATCTGGACCTCGTGGAACGTGATATGACCTCAGGGTTTTTGCTGTCAGCATCAATCTGACGCCCATCTCGATAACCCATGCTGATTTCCTATTTTCACTGACCAGTCATGTGATGAATGGGTCACACAATGTACAAACCAAATTTAAAAAAAAAAAAAAAAAAAAAAACCACAAGAGTAAGCACATGCCTCAGAGAGTGAACGGATCTATAAAGAGACGCTCTCCCCATAAAGCCGATGAAGCAATGGTGTTCACTATTTTACAAGCTCCACACAGACACTTCTCATGCGTCTATATTCACAGAAATACCAGACGGGAAAAGGAGTGCAGCCGCACATGTGGTCCACGATATTACACAACTCTCAAATACCATGAATGGCTTTTAAGGAGTCGGAAATTTCTAATCTACTACAGTAGATTTATAAGATTTGGCAGTAATTGGGATCTGGGCTGGTTGGAACAATACAATCAGAAATGCAGGTCAGAGAGACCATATGAATAAAAAAAATCTGATTATTTGTATTGATGTTAGATCTGAATGTTTTTATATCAGGTATCATTATTTCATGGTGAACAATGTGGATTGAACATTTACAAAATATGATCTTATATATTCTGTCAGTGACAAAAACACATAAAAAAACACTATTTAAAGGAATCTTGTAGCACAGCGTAGTTTGGTCACTACAAACAAAATATAAACTATACGCAGTTAAAGAGGGCGATCATGTCATTCATTAATAAAAATTTTAAAAATCGAATCATTGGCAAATCGCTATGGTATAAGCAAAACACTTTATGGTGGTAGCAGCTCTTCGCTTTGTGTTGGGTCATATCACACCATCCTAGTGTGTATTATGGTCTGTTGTTCCTTACTTATCACAACTTCAGCCAGGGTCTTTTGTTTATAGCCCACTTGGCTCATCCTGTCATGAAAGTTATGGAGTGTATGGAGTGTATGGAGGGTTGTATGGAGTATGGAGTGGTTGATAAACTGGTCAATAACTGTATAATGACTTCAATGTATACTCAAGTGGTATTAAATGCTTGTAAACCCAAAGTTTGCGGGAGATCTCGATAGATCTTGGGTCTTAGAGAGAACCTACAATCCAATCCCTGATGCAATCACACCTCTATCCTATGTCTGCTACTAGTCTATTTACTCATTTGGTTCTGTAAGTTTTCTGCATTTCACTTAATATATATGTTGTTCTTGTGCTTTAATTTTACTTTACTAACTAACTTTTATAAGTAAATGACTTATTCCTAAAGCCTGTATACTGTATATTACTTCTAATAAAAATATAGGTACATATTAAGCATATTATTGAATGCAGAGATATTACTCTTCCAACATTTTATAAACATTTTTCTATAAATTGCAGTCAGATATAAAGTATATGTAACAAAAATAATACACAGATTAACCTTCACCTATTTCCATTACTATTTTTTTGGGATAGCAGAGGATTAATCCTACAATTTGGGCATAGTTCTGGACTACTCTATTATAGATTATTGATATCCTTGCATGCTTTTATACACTCAGCAGCAGAGAGTTTACTACAGTTTAATAGAAGTCAGTGTGGAGTTTGTTCTGATGGATAAAAATGGCTGGCTCTGACTTAATATGCCAATATAAATACCCTCATGTACCTTCTGTACTCAAAAATGTAAAAGTTAAATTAAAACCCTGAATCAATAGAGCTAACCTGGTTCATTAGTGTGAATATAACTTACATAAATTCTCATTACCTCCAAATTTGCCTGATTTATCCTGATGCTTTACTTCTGCTTGGAAATGGTGACTCTCTTTCTGCTGTTGTGGTCCCAAAAGAATACTCTAAATATTTTCGCTTCCCAAAAATAGCCTCAACTCACTTTTCAGTGTATAATCTCATCTGGGTCCTGTAGATTTGTACCTTCTAATAACTGCTGCTGTAATCATTAAAGACTGTCCTGAGCTCATCCCAGGACTCTTATTCACAATATGCTGAACGACATACTGAACAAACTTTCAACACACTTAGTGCTGTTTGCCTTTACTCTTCTACACCTGAATACTGTAATGAGTTATAATCCAACTAATCCAACCAGAAGAGGATGAATTCGCGAATGAGTCCGCTACCTCTCAAGGTTTCTTCCTCATGTCATGTCAGAGAATTATTCTGACGCTGCCTGAATAAATAAGTGTAAAAAAAAAGAACTGTGTGTATGTGGCCCTGACTGATATATTTCTACTGTATTTCTTTTTGGTATTTTCAGGCAGTAACCTGACAAAGGAATCAAGAAATGTAGTTGGGTGATATTTAGTCAAATCAACTCCTCTTATTTCCTCTTGTTTGACTCACATTTAGCAGCCAGCACTGATCTATAAGAAATAGAACAGGACATGTATTTTGTGATGGATAATAATAAGAGAGAGAGAAGAAGAAGATATAAGCGAGAAGATGTTTTTTCAGTGCCACCAATTTAAACGAAATTAGTTAAATTATATATATATATATATATATATATATGAATGACTCCTGCACTACAATATACCCACAGTCTCGTGGAGTGCTCTGGTGGATGACATGTTCCTGTTCCTGTTCCTGACTTATTGTCACAAATTCCTCTTGTCGGCGTACAACACAGATTCCAGGGCTACTTGCGTGCCATGTGTTTTGTTCTTAGTTTTCCATGTGCTTTTTTTTTTTATTAGACCATGTGCCTTTGTTGCTGTTTTAGTCCTGTTTCTTTCCCCTGCTCTCATTGGTTTGTTACTGATTGTCTTCACCTGTTCTGTGTCCTCTGTGTGTCATTGTTCGTATGTTACCACACCGGAGTTCTTGTATTCTAGTTCATGCTCCTTATTGTTCTGACCCATGTGTATTAGTTTATGTATTTGAATATGCCTGTATCTTGACCCCTGCTATGTGTCACGACCAAGATACACTTCTAAATCTTGAATTATTAAACAGTGATTGAACAAAGAGCTCTTTTTAGGTTCCTGATATGAATTTGAATTTTTATATCCTCTTAAATAAAAAAATAAGTGAGACACAAAAGTGTATGCTTTTGGTCCAAATCCACAATGAAGAAACGCATGAATGGTATATTAATAGCAACACATGTTTAACACAACTATTTAGTTTCATTACAAGTTAAAACTACTGAGTTTCAGTGGATGACTAAGCTGAAGACTTCAAGAAGGAGATAATGGAATAGGGTAAGAGTTAAAATACTTCACTGGCACCAATGGAATGAAGAATAATGTGAGAGGGTGCCATTTTTATCAGCTCACCCAATATCTCATTTCATTCTGCCTCTCTTCATTTGCCAATGCACCAAATCAGACCACCTCCACCATCTCACCCAATCCACCTCTTTCCCCCAGGCTCTGTCACATTCCACATGCCTCTCCCTGCTCCAAAGTTCCTAAAACTCACTGACAGTAAATGTTCAACAATTCTAACCATTACAACTATGTTTAGTTTTTAGTCTTAGGAATTTTCTTTCTACAGTGATTGCAACACTGCTACTTGGACACCCTTCTCAGACATTCTGCATGATTAGCAATTAGCAGTTTGGACAAACTGCTTCAACACAACGTATTATTATTATTAGGTGAATAATTTGTAGTAAAGATCTGCAGTGTGTCAGTGGGACAAGCTTTGGCTGCACAAGCAGAATATGACCTCATCAACGACACCAAGTACATGTCTGCTGGCTTATACTGAATGTGTGTTACTATTACATAATTGCTAGGGTGACTTACAGCAGCTCATGAACATTTTTCCTCCCCTTATTCAATGACAACGGTGGACAAATCAGTAGCGCAGGAAACTGGGACAGATTTCTCATCTGGGCTATTCGTTTTTTTTACTCTTATTTGCCTTGTAGGTGCAACAATCAGAGAAACTTTTGCAAAACATATTTTTAATTGGTTTGTATGGTTAAACCTAATGAATTTTATAGTTGTGTGACACACCTCAACACTGTAACGCACAGGTATGTGGAAACACTGACAAAACCGAGAAAAAGTGCAGCAAAGCTGTCACGTAACACTTCGGCTAGCACAACATGCACAAAATGTGATCTCGCGGTTAGACATATGAAGAGAAAACAAGTTACTTATCATTATTAAATAAGATTTTTACTTGTGTTGCCTGGAGATAACACTACAGCTCATAGCTGAAACTTATAGGAAATAATCTAAACACTATATGGCCAAAGGATAGTGGACGCCTGACCATCATACTCGTATGTGGTTTTTCCCCAAACTGTTGCCACAAAGTTGGAAGCACCCAGTTGTATAGGCTGACTTTGTATGCTGTAAGATTTCCCTTCACTGGAACTAAGGGGCCTGAACCTGTTCCAGCATGACAATGCCCCTGTGCACAAAGCGAAGTTCATGAAGACATGGTTTGCTAAGGTTGGAGTGGAAGAACTCCAGTGGCCTGCACAGAGCTCTAACCTCAATCCCACTGAACACCTTTAGGATGAACTGGAACACTGACTGCACCTCAGGCCTCCTCGCCCAACATCAGTGCCTGAACTCACTAATGCTCTTGTGGCTGAATGGATAAATCCTCACAGCCATGTTCCAAAACCTAGTGGAAAGCTTTCCTAGAAGACTGGAGGTTAATATAACAGCAAAGAAGAGACTACATCTGGAATAGGATGCTTAAAAAGCACATATCAGTGTTATGGTCAGGTGTCCTTTGGCCATATAGTGTATAATGACTAAGGTGACTTTATCATGAGAGGATAAGGACTATGGCTACTCAGTCACCCTCTCTCCAGGACTTCAGAGACTCATTTAATACCTCAGTCTTTATTAATGATTTTAACTTACTGTTATATTATATATATATATTGTTACATTATGTTCGCTACCAAATAGCCTAGGTCATCCAAAACATGGACTTACACACTGGAGCTTCCACTTGCCCAATGGGCTAGCTAAAATATTTACCATTTGTCCATCCCTGCAGTAATTTATTTTTTTTTTTTTTGAACAAAACACACTACAGCTTCAAATGTGTCCAAAGTACAGGTCTGTGAAAAATCAAAGACCAAGCTGCAATCATCACAGGCATGCAAGTAGTTTCCTGTGACTGAAGGAGGAGTTAAACCTGAATGTCTATGGTCCATATCCTGCTGAATGATTGAATAATAAATCAAATGTAACATAAGCTTACACTTTATGGTCCAAAGTGAAATGCAAACACCAAACATTCAACACGAACGATCATGTGCTCTTGAAAGAGCGGAGCGAGTGATTGAGCTGAGTGCCAATGGCATAACACCATAACTCTGCTAGTGCCGCTGGCAAGGCAACATCATAACAATGGCGGTTACCACAGAAAACATTCACATTTGAACATGATCATGAACAAAGTGAGCGGTGAGGGCTATTTAATTATTTTATTTGATAAGTCAAGCATAGTGATTTATTGCCAATCCAGGTATGAAAATGTGAAAATGACAGACATTCATCTGCTCTATCATGTATACACATATGTGAAATATATTTCAGAGGTGGATAAAGGAGTAATGAATAATATACAGCATTAATAGACTGTGTGTGTGTGTGTGTGTGTGTGTGAGAGTGAGTGAGCACGTTTGAACCTCAGGTCCGTGCTGGCATAGACCAGACTGCGGAAATTCAGTGTGATTCAGTAACAGAATCATAACGTCAGTGCATCTTTAGTCAGAACAATTAGTCACAGTCTAGCGGAGGTCTTAACCCAGCTGTCGACACACACTTACACACCTAAACACACACACCCACCCACACCCACATTTAGTCTAGTTCAACTCTATAATGACATGCTCTGATTTACTGTAACTCAGTAAACAACACACATCTGGAACTGTGTGAGAATGTCGCAATATCTCATAACACAAGCTCACCTTTACATACTTCCTTGACTAAAGGAAGTATGTATCTCATAATTTACAGCATGTTCTATACATGTTACACACATTCTACTGTGTAAAAAAATCTGGAAAAAAAAGCCACCTTCCCTCCATGCCAACAGTTTCATATATAAAACAAATATAAATATATAAAATGTTTAATATATAAAACAATTTGCTATAGCAATCCTAAGAGCACAGCAAGCTAGCTATGAAGCCTTAATTACATCTGGAATTTATATAACACATAAAAATTGCTTCAGACACACACACATAGCACTGACAGACGCTGGAACCCAGCGGAAGAATCAGGTTTCTTCTTGGTGGTACTGTGCGTGAGGGAGAAAAAAATGCACGATCAGCAACTTCCTCCACTAGCTGTCCCACAGGGTGAAAATACATATGGTCTTAGCAAGCGCTTGTGTACTTTTGCTAAATCTAGAAATACAGCACACAAAGCTTTCTCTTCATTCTATTTGACTTTATTCCACACTCACATGGCAGTTTAACAAAACTGAATTATGTGAACATTTACATGTCCATTTATGGATAAAAATGTACAAAACAAGAAGATATACAGTTGGGTCCATAGGTATTTGGACTGTGACACAATTCTTGTAATTTTGCCTCTGTACACCATCACAGTAGATTTGAAATGAAGCAATCAAGATGTGATTGAAGTGTAGACCTTCAGCTTTAATTCAAGGGGTTTACAAAATATTGCATTAACTGTTTAGGAATTACAGCCATTTTTACACAGACTCTCCATTTTCACAGGCTCAAAAGCAACTGGACAACTGACTGACTTGTAACAGTCAAGAACAGAAAGGCCAGAAAGCATCTAAAAAAGCCTGCCCAGTTCCCGGAACAAGATTCTTTGGACAGATGGAACCAAGATTAACTTCTACCAGAATGATGGGAAGAGAAAGGTATATAGAAGGAACGTAAGGGCTCATGATCCAAAGCATACTGTACCACATCATCTGTCAAACATGGTGGAGGCAGTGTTATGGCATGAGCATGTATGGCTGCCAATGGAACTGGGTCACTGGTGTTTACTGATGATGTGACTGCTGATTGAAGTAGCAGGATGCGTGTATCCTGTGTCTGAAGTGTATACAGCTATACTTTCTGCTAAGATTCAGTCAAAACTGCAAAACTGATAGGATGGCGCTTCACAGTACAGATGGATAATGACCCAAAACATACCACAAAAGCAACCAAGAGCTTCTTAAGGTAAAGAATCGTATGTTCTTAAATGGCCGAGTCAGTCACCTGACCTAACCCAACTGAGCGTGCTTTTCACTTACTGAAGACAAAATGGAAGGCAGAAAGACCCACAAACAAGCAGCAACTGAAGGCAGCTGCAGTAAAGGCTTGGCAAAGCATCTCAACTGAGAAAACTCAGCATTTCGTGATCTGCATAGGTTGTATTTATAATTACGTCAGTTTGTCCAATTACTTTTGAGCCTGTGAAAATGGAAGGACTATGTAAAAAAATGGCTATGATTCCAGTAAATGCAATATTTTTGTTAAACCCCTTGAATTAAAACTGAAAGTCTACACTTCAATCACATCTTGATTGCTTCATTTCAAATCCACTGTGGTGGTGTATAGCGGCAAAATGACGAAAATTGTGTCACTGTCCAAATATTTTTGGACCCGACCGTAACTCAAAGATAAATTGTAACACATTTAAAAAACAGTACATAACTCGGCATTCAGAATTCTTATTAGAGATGACAAGTGATTTTCTATATCTTTCCGTCATCAAATTGTAATCTTTCTGGTTTGCCTGAATGACATCTGGGCGTTATAGAAAGGCAGGCAGTCTCTCAAAAAAGTACTGAGTAAGCTGAAGGCAAATTCCCTGAACAAGTTTTTTCTTTTCTCTTGGACAGTGGACAATTGTTTTAAAAAAGTACATCTTGATGAGTAGGAGTAGACTTTGCCAGTAATGATTCAGCAGGCACGTTTTTGAACATGATGCCTGTATTCTTCAAGTACAACAAAGTGCTGACTTATAATCATCAAGGATGGGCCTAAACTGCCAACCATTGGCCTCTGTCTCCACATGTACTCCTAGCAATCTCATAGTCAATAAGCAGGTAAGTTCACTAAATCTTCAAGGCCATTAAGAGGCTCTCGCAATAAAACCTTCTGACATTTAACAGTTTTTGGGGATTTTTACCCCCTTTTTGAACTAATTTGTCTAGGTCAACCAGTCAGTTCTCCCCTATCAGACAACAGCTACCAACCAGGGAGGGTGAAGGCTAACACG
Source organism: Pangasianodon hypophthalmus (assembly GCF_027358585.1). Classification (NCBI taxonomy): domain Eukaryota; kingdom Metazoa; phylum Chordata; class Actinopteri; order Siluriformes; family Pangasiidae; genus Pangasianodon; species Pangasianodon hypophthalmus. The sequence continues at coordinate 7,505,977 of NC_069729.1, read as the reverse complement.
TGCTTCCAAATCTTTTTTCTACTTTGGCTTATGCTTCATCACAAGGCAGCATAACACACCTGAAGAAAAGCAGTATATGCCATGTTGCGTATACATAAACTCACAGATGCTCATGATTGGCTAGTGTTGCTGTGACTAACAGGGCAGATAGAGTATGTCATCCCTCCTACCCATATAGCACGACCAGTTTTGCTCCTTGCTGGGATCTGGATTTGAATGCTTTACTGTTGTACCACTCAGGAGCCCACAATTACCAAAAACTGTTGAATACCAGGAACAGATAATCTCCATGGGTCTGAGCTATTCTTCTCACCTATGACTGGATAGTGATTATATTTTATCATTACACTGTAGTGCATTGTTTATAGGAACTTGAAACGTGATTAGGAAAAGACGATAATAACGTTTTGTTAAATGCAGCAGGGCACCTGACATTTCATTTTGACACTTGAGGCAGCACACAGTTTGATATAGCTGAGTGGATTACATTTCCCAATTCAGCATTTTGTCTTTCATTCAATCTTCAGTAGATGCTTTAAACATGTCAGGGCTGTGCACCCAGAGCCTCTTCCTAGAACATTGAGTGCAGGGCAGGAATTTAGCCTGGATTGGATTCATCCTGCTCAAACACACTTAATTGAAGATCACCAGTGTACCTAACAACCCAGAGGAAACCCATGCGGACAAGAAGAGGACATCCTCAGCACAGATAGTCTCAGCACAGATAATCTAAGCTCAAGATTGAACCGAGGACCCTGGAGCTATGAGGCACCAGTACTACCTTCTGCGCCACTGTGCCGCACATACAGATGTGACATGTTACAACAGATGTGATATGTTACATCTGCCTTTCTAAGTCTCTAAAGCATCTTTGAAACTTCCTTTAAACAACCAGTGTTTAAACAATCATCAAAATGTAACCCCATCTATCCTGATACCTTTTTAATGCATCAAGTCTGTTTTTTTTTACTTGTGTGCAGTGTGCAAGTGTTGACTCCATAGAGATTCATTCAAATCACACCTGCAAAATTTCTATATGTTTTAAGTACTGCTTCTGTAATCATAAAGACTGCCCTGTGACCAACGCAGGACCCTCATTCACAATATGCTCATACTGGACCTCCTTCAAGACACTCTATACTCTATATATCTATTACTCCTCTATACCTGTATACAATAATGATTTATAATCCCACTATCAGGTGTCTCCCAGTAAAGCATGAGTTCTCTTTTGCGTCTGGTTCGTCTCAGGGTTTCCTCCTCATGTCTTCTCAGGGAGTTATTCTGCCACTGTCATCTCTGGGTTGCTCATTAGGGATCGAAATCTTCAATCAGATTGCTATAAAGCTGCATTGTGACAATGTCTATTGTTAAAAGTGCTTTACAAATAAGACTGAATTGAACAAAATTGTGAACTATATTTAAAGTCATAATCTACAGCAATGTTGTGAATGTGACATTTGTAATTACAAAGCAACAGTAATAATGCTCATTATATCAGCAATTGTAACCTACACTGTTTATTCATTGTTTGACTCAGCCATAGCATAGTTTATGTGAGAGGAGGAGAAAGTCTTGATGTCAGAGGCCAGACTGGTTCAAACTGAAGGCTACAGTAACTCAAATAACCACTCTTGACAACCACGGTGAGCAGAAAAGTATCTCAAAATGCACAACACGTCAGATTTTGAGGTGGATGGGCTACAACAGCATAAGACCACATCAGATTCCACTTCTGTCAGCCAAGAACAGCTAAGGCTACAATGGGCACAGACTCACTGAAACTGAACAGTTAAAGATTGGATAAAGACTGGATAATTCTATGAATGAGCAGGTGTACAGGTGTTCCTATTAAAGTGGCAGGTAAGTCTATGTACAAGAAATCTCCTGATAAAATGAAGCATGGGGTTGCACTATACCAGCCGCAATTAAGTGAGAAGTAGCATGCGTGGAGTGTGATTTCTAGGTCTTATATGGTATGTACCATATATGTCTCATGTACTAATAAGGAGCTTACATGTGATGCTTTTGCTGGGTGGGTTGCTAAAATCCAGCTGTGATAGACTGTTGTTGTTGTCGACGTTGTCCGTGTTTGTTGTTTCCTCTATCCGTGGTTCCTGCTCGGCGTGCTCGCTGCTTCCATCCCCGCCTGAGGGTAAGAAAACACAGGAAGGCACAAAACACACATTAAACACACACCAGTTTTGACTCCAGATCGAGTTAATGAGTTCAGGGCAAAATGAGGAACACAGTAAATATTAAACTCACAACATTTTCAGTTGCTAATTTTATGACAGGGAACAAACGGTTTTGTCCTACTGGGAACAGTGTCTGTTTAGAAAAATGCAGTATGGCACGAACGTTTGTGCGTCCAAGACGTTTCTGCGTGGTCATCACTTTTGTAGCCACAACAGTACGTGCTTGTACATGTGCGAGTGTGCGCATGTGGGGTGCACTGTGCATGTTTATATTCAAAGGAGCATTCATGCGCACTCTCTGTGTGCGTGTGTTTGTGTGTGCGCGCTTGTGTGTGGGCAAGCATGTGTTTTATACGCAAGCGCTGGAGCCAAGCGGGCTTATTATGCGGCCCAGTAATTACACACCGCTGTCTGAGAGAGCCTGAGCTGGGCAGACATCAAAGTGGTGCAGGTTTGGGCTTCGCTGAGGAGAGAAGAGTGCAGAAATGGAGAGGAAATGAGAGGAAAGCATGGGAGGGGAGAAGAAAAGTAGAGCAGCGTAGAGTAAAGTAGAAAGGAAAGGAAAGGAAAGGAAAGGAAGAGAATGTGAAAGGATGTGAAAAGAATGTGAAAAGAAATGATGCAAGGGGATAACGAAAATAGAGGAAAAGAACAGGAACGAAAGAAAAGAAAAGGTGACATGGGTGTTAAGGAAAGGAACAAAGAGGACATAAAAGAAGAGCAAAGATGAAAGAAAAGAAAGAGAGAGAAGTAGAGAGTAAATTACAGGAAAGAATGGAAGACGAGAGCAGAATAAACAACAGGACAAGAGCAAGGATAGAGACAAGAAGAAACAGAAGGTGGAAAGAATATAAGAGATAAAAGGAGAAGAAAAAACAAGATGAGAGTTAAAACAGTGCTACGCTGCATTTTGCTCAATGGCCTCTCTCTCTCATTCTTGGCCAAATGGGAGCCAGCTGGGCTTTATTTGCTGTCCGGTAAATACCCAGCATCCCCCTTTGCAGCTCCACCACTCGCCTTTCTGTTTATTTGCTTTAGTCACTCACGCTTGCTGACTCCTGTTTTTCTTCGCTCTTGGCAGCCTTCACTTGCGTTCCTTATTCTTTTCTGGGCGACATACTTTTTTTTTGTTGCAAACTTGAGGACAGGAAGGACATTTTTTACTGCTGGTGGAGCACAGGAGAGGGGTCAAAGAGTTATTGTACTTCTTAAACAATATGGAGCAGACAGGCGTAGATGATGACAGCATGACATCCAGACACCAGAAGCTATTCCTTCATTTGTTATTCCTCAAGCCAGTTTCTCCTTTCAGCAGACGCACACACACACGCACACGCACACACACACACACACACACACACACACGCTTGTTACCACGACAACTTATAATGAACTTCCTCCCCATTTCCTCCCCCAAAAACTCCAACAGCTGGACTATCCATGGGGACAGTCTTTATACATACACAGCTTTCTACATACAGAGCTTGATGGCATTTCCTAGCATTTTAAGACACTGGCAGAAATTTCCAAGAAAGCTTGAAGTGTTGCTGAAGAAGCATGTGATAATAATCAGCTACATATCATGATATTCAGCACAATCTTGTAAAGGTGGACAGTTCAAAATATGTTCATTTACTATAGCAGTATCGGCAGTACCATTGGTATTTCTGCCTGGAAGGTTAGAATAAATTTTTGGTCTTTCTTTTAAATGTGGTACTATTGTTTTGCTGGAACTTTGTTATCAAACCTAAATGTGCAGTGACTTTGTGTATCATGAAAATGTCTTCCGGTATCTTGACTTTGCCCGAACAGATACACGTATTATTTTTGCCATTGTGTGGTACATTACACACAGACCTGTGCTACCTAAGAGTAAGCGTTTCTCTGGACCCAAAGCTGAGAAACTCCTCCAACTACTACTACAGGACTTACTGCCTCTCGCTCCCCTCTCTCTGGATATTCTCACCATGTGGACAACATTTCAAAGAAACCTCTCTCTCTTTCGCCATGCCGCTTTCATTACCACCAATGTGAGTGCCAGGATCTACACGAAATTCATTGTCAAGGGACGCACAAATCTGAACGCAAAGCCTGTTGCGGACTGGATGCCGTGAAAGTATGAGCGTGTGTCTTACATCTTACTGTGAAGACGTTAGCAAAAAGACAAAGACAGAGAAACTGAGACTGAGAAACTTCCTAGAACTGAATTACAGGGTAGATTTAAACTGTGGCTTTCTTTGTGTGCGGTACAGAGGAACTGGAGCTGAAAACAGACTGAGATTATGTTCAGCGTCACATGTTCGGCTCCTCTTCATGACCCAAAAACATAGTCTTCATTACCCATGAACGCAGTCTTCACGGCTGCTACAGTCCCACTGGTCTGGATCAGTGGGCATTAACGACTGGAGCTGAGCCATTATCAAGTGCTACGCCATAATACTCCATCATAATCCACTCCTAATGCAGTCCGTGGAGATCGCATAAACCCAAACTATGCTTTCAAAAAGGCTTCTTTCACAGTCAAGAAAAAAAGCAGTATGCATTATGAGGTATCAGATCATTTGGTCTCTGTGGGACTCGCTCAGTATGGCAAAGCCAGTATGACAAAATATTCTCAATAAAAATGTTTTAATTTAGCTAAAGTGTCTCCTTTTGCTCTTTTATGGTCATATTCAGAGTTGAGCTAAGTGTTTATAGTGGAAGTTAACGCAGAAAGTCGTGTATTTTTTTCCCCTAAAGGTTTGGTGCATTTGGTGGACTGAAAGCTGTTTTCAAGCCCAAGAGCGGAACAGAGAGATCCCTGGTCCTCCTGAAGATAGCGGTCTGGTGTTTGCTTCAGCCGAACCCTGATGTAATCCGCATCAGCTGTGGAAGCTATCCACGATCAGCATTGCATGCTGGGTAACTTGTCACGCTAATTCCTGTTTCAAGTTTGATGGGGTAAGGATTGTTATAGTCAGAGGAGGAGACTGTGCAGCTTATCAAAATCATAGGACTGGAGCAAGGGTACTGCAATCAGTTCACAAGTGCTTGCACCGAGAGCACCGTAAAAAACACGTCTCACGCAGGCCTGCGTGGCTAAAAATCTTAAACAAGAATGGCTGGCTACTCGCTACACGGTGACATGCTACGCATCCAAAAAATACTCTTCTTCGCCACATGAATGTTGGTACCATAGGAAAATAATAACAGCAAAAAAAATCAAATTTTAACCACATTATCATTGTTTTTATAATTAGTATGAATATTCTATGAAGCCATTTCCAAATCCACCTTTACATATGCACCTCAAATTTGGAGTTCTCAACCCCAGTTCTGTTGATCCGCAGCTCTAAAGTACATTGCTCACAAACGGACTAGCTATTTATCAAGTTCTTCATGAGTTTCATGAATGAAGTTGGGAACAGGATAATTTCAAACTGCAGTATAATCAATCTCCAGGACTAATGTTAGGAACCCTACACCACAACCACTTTCCCAGGTGAAAGATACATACTAAAGGTAAAAGGCTTACCCTTAAGGGAATCATCTCAGTAACATGCAGTAACATGTAAAGCTATATTTTATTGCCATTTTTTTTCTGAGAGTTTAGAAAAAGCAACTGTCATCCAATGCAAATTGAAACTTGCACTAAACGGTACTGCTCAAACTCAGGAGACCAATCTGTTGCTTCTGCAATGAGTGAACAAAAGTGACAGGAGAACATCTTACACTCTTGCCCCCATATCTGCCTTTCCAAGACATGTGTGAGGCAGAGTTAATTAGAATCAGACTGAAGCCACGGTTTTAGGATGCACCACATGCATGCTACATGCATGAACTCCCGAGGTGAGAAACATATGGAATTTTTACTCAACTTGTAAACACAGCTCATACGTTTCCTCATAAAAAATGTGTATGAATAAAAATATACTGTTATGGCTGTTGGTCATAAAGACCTGGTAAAGTAAGTAACATCCTGTTTAGACTTAAGAGGCCCTCTGAGTTTTATTATATTTTTCCCACAATAACAGGAACAGGCTAGTATCTTAGATTGCTGTTTGGAAACTATAAAGTAGCAACTAGCATATCACACTTTAAGATATAATGGGTACCACTTGCACTGGATTGCAGAGTTTAAGAAGCCAACAATATAGAGATTTATACTACACTCAAGGCATAGTACTTTCCACTCTGTCGTTGCTGGAGGGAAAAAAAGAACTGGATCTGACACAGTATATACCCATATAAATGGGTCAGTCTAGAACCAGTACACCAGTAAGATAGACCATTATACTTTTTTATTGGATAGAATTCAGATTTGATATAACTAGATTTGTTGAAAAAGGTACCACCATAGTATTACGTACATTATGAAACAAAGGGTTCCTCAAGGGGTCTTTGGAAAGCTGAAGGTTCTTAATCTCGTAAAGTTGTTCTAATCAGGATCCTATCCTATCAGACAGGTAAACCATCTGTTGTAGGGTTCTACATAGAACCCTAAGAGAAACAAATCAAATCTTTTTGCAAGATGGAGCGTAAAAAATGAGAGCTAAGTCCACTTATTTTGAGACCAACTAAAAAATTGATTTAATGTTCCAATTGCTCCACAAGGGATTTACCCCCAGCGATACATGCCCACACTACCTAGCCACTTTCAAGCTTTCCAGTTTTGCCCTTACATGCAAATTTTCTGGTTCGATGGTTCAATCCGCAACCTCCAGGGTGTATTCCTGCCTCACGCCTAGTGTTTCCAGGATAGGCTCCGGATCTAGCTCAGCCCTGACCAGCCCTGACAAAGCAACTGCTATGAGCAATTGCTCAATCTTTTATTTTTATTTTTTGAAATTTTCCCCATTTTTCTCCTCAATTTGGTCACCTGCCAATTCCCTCCCACCCACCAGCCAGGTCTCCTCAATGATACTACAACAGCTACCAACCGGGGAGGTTGAAGGCTAACACATGCTTCCTCTGAGGCACATGAAGCCAACCAACCACAATGTTTCAAACTGCTGCTCATGCTGCGTCACATAACAACATAACACACTCAGAGGAAAGCGCAAACTGCCATCTTCCACATACATGAGCTCACAGATTCCCACGACTGGCTAGTGTTGCTGTGGTTGACAAGGGAGAGAGTATGCCATCACTCCCTCCCAGACAGCATGACCAATTTTACTTCCTTGGCATTGTAGGGACTCAAACTCACAATCTCCTGACGATAGAAAAGAGAAAAGTGTTTGCTCTATCCTCAGGAAATAACGAGTTTGAAACTCAACAATTACACATTCTCTCTGTGTCTGGGAATCCAAGACTGGCATAAATAGTCCCACTCTCTGGGTTGGAGAGATCACAGGAAATGAGAGAAAATGCAAGCAAACACATACGTATAGCAAATATATTGATGGATGTCCCTTATAGTGAAATTGAGGTATGGAGGTATGGAGTATGAGGTATGGAGTATGGCAGTAGAGTTATTTAGCTATGGTCTTGAAAAAAAGTTACATTTGAGAGACTTTGGCTAACTTTAACATCTCCTCTTTCAAGTTTTTTTCTGGTTGACTTTATACCTGCAGGGAGTGCTCCCTTATTTACTCTCTGGAGACGTGTGAGAGCACAGTCAGTCTTTTAGGAGCTTAGAGTAGGCAGGTATGAGGTCTGGTATTAGAGGCAGAGGAGCCATTTGGCTTTACAGGGACACTTTGAAATTCTTCCAGTCCCTCCAAACCCTCCCTATCCCCCTTTCTGTGGCAGAGTTGCTCTGTCTCCTAACAGCTCCTCACTAATACCTGTTCCAACGTCAGTCAACCAAGCGAAAGAGAAAAGAGTACATTGGTTTAGACGTCTCGTCTCAACAGAAAAAAAAAAAAAGAAACTGACAAGAGACTTAGGGATGTTTTACACCCAGCTGAAACAGTGAGCTTGGCAAGAGTGAGATACTTAAATCAAAAAACTTTCTCAAAGTCTTGCAGACACAAAACTTTTACTTAGCCTCCACAAGACCTTCCTGAGAACACAGCAGCTATTAGATAACATGTTGTTTTTACTGGAACACAATTATTCACATTAATCAGAAAACCTTTTCAGTTAATTCCCTAAAGGTCGCAACTGCAGTTTCATACCAAGGCAGGAGAAGAGTCAAACTATTCATTCTCTGCCAGAAGCAAAAGGCGGACCTTGAAGACCAATGTACTGGGCGTTTGCAGTGGAAGTTAATTAGTAGACTGATTAAAACCATCATTCGTTAAAAGCCACTGAAGGTGATACACACGCTCACACAAAGCAAGGCAGCTTTTAGTCAGTGATCTTAATCAGGATGGCAGAATGCTGTGTATGTGCATTTCACATAGGGTAAAGTCATCCATTTATTTAGTTTTCCAATAAAATGTAATAAATTTAATTCTAAATATAATTTAGTTATTCATTCATACATTATCAGTCATGGTTTTATCCTGGTCAGGGTCACGGTGGGTCTGAAGCCTATCCCTGGAACAGTGGAAGCAAGAATACACCCTGAATGGCACACCAGTTCATTGCAGGGTACCATGCACACATCCGTTCACACTCTCACTCACACTCACACACTCATTCAAGTATTTCATCTTGCTCACTGAGTATTAACACATCAATTACTGTATTAGCCTGTTGTTAGAATAATCAATCCCCCAAACGTTTTCAAGCTGGCATTTGAGACTTTTTGAATCTGGGAAAGGTTTATCTTTATGACCAGTGAGACTGAATAAATACAAACTTACACCAAATATATTTTTCATTTCAAAATATTCATACTTAGGTTCAGTCCGAGTTAGAAGACATTTGTTATTTAAAAGAAAAATAAGAAGAAGAAATGATAGAAGAACATGATACACTTTTTCAGCAAGGTTCTATTTGGCTATATGATAAACAGCAATATTCATTCCACAATATACTACAGTGAGTGATATAAAGTGTCTTCTATTCATCTCTATCAAAGAGTTCTCCTTTATCAGTCACAGTGCTCATGTTTTGCAATAGCAATTGAAGAAAAACAAATTGCTTATTTTAAATGTTAAATAAAAATGTAAACCAACTTTCCTAATGCATTCAGTATTTAAACATAAATAAATATAAATACTCACTCGCCTGTCAATCACCTTTCCATTCATTGCACTTTTAAATACTGAAGGCATTAATAGAAGTGATGTGCTTTTTTAATTTTTTTTTTTAATACAGTGTCCATGTTTTGATTTTTTTTCATTAGAGAAATAATTCTTTACATTTTCTTGGTAATTACACTTTATAAAAATTAGCCCAAATTGGCCTAAGGTGTCTCTGTTATTCTTTTTCTTTGAGGTCATTTTTCCTAATAGAGCTATATTTTCTCAGATTATTTTGGTAACTCTGTAACTTGCAAAACAGTCTTAAAAACCAACATTAAAAGAAATTGTTAAAATTGATAAAATCATAGATCGATATTTTTACCAGATCCTTTAAATCTAGAAAATCTGATTTTTTTTTTCTATATTGTTCATCCCTAATTAGTTAAACAAAGTTACACCAAAGTACACAAATTTCTGATTTTTGAGTATCTGTTAATTATGTATATGTGACATGTACATGTGTCATCTGTAGTCTGTATTAAAGAGTGTGTGTAGTGTGAAAATATTTCTACATGTGTTTATCTGTGTGAGCATGTGTGTGTGTGTGTGTGTGTGTGTGTGTGTGTGTATGCACACGGGGCTGTGAGGGAATGTAGTGGATGAATAGATACAGTGAAAACAGCACTCAGCGATTCTAGAAGGGAAAGTGCGTCAGTAAAGCCCACTGACTCTCTCTCCTGCTCAATCCCTCTCTCTCTCTCTCTCTCTCTCTCTCTCTCTCTTTATCTCTCATTTCATACCATCTCTCCATTCATCCATTCAGAAATTAGGATCATGTGAAGCCATGCAACCCAACCGTTCAACCCTAGTTCTCTGCATATGCTTCATCTTCAATGGTCCCTCACAGCATTAACATGCATCATATAACATTTTACATGCTGCAATGCCCCCCCAAGCTCTCCTCAGATGAAGAAAAAAATAATCAACCCATACAAAATGACACCATTTCTGACAATCAATGGCTGTCATATAATTATTCCTATCCAGCTGCAGGATTGTAAATGCAGAGCAGTGGACTGTGAGAAACAGGTGGTGCTGCTTAAACGAATGTCTCAAATGGATTAAAAGATAGACGCCGTGGCTGGTATCGAGGTGTGCATCCATCTTTCACCCCTCGTTTACGTTTTCCACAGATCTGTTGCAAAATTTTACTTGATTTCGCCACTATGACCCCTCAGGGGTACAGTTAAAGGGTAAAGAGAAAATAATTAGCTGCTCTTCCATGACGGATCTGCCAGTTAGATGCACTGATAACCGTGTCGATGTCTTCACTAAGCCTCAGGTCTGAGACAATAGGCTCCTAATCGGCACTTGTAAGCCAGCCAGGAGTGAAAACAGATACCCGAAGAGAAGCTTCAAAGCCGCATGCTGGAATTTGTCCAAATACGCTGATTTAGTGAAAAGAATAGGGATCGAAGGGCGGAAGACAAAGTGGAAGCTCATTATATGAGAAACTATGTGGCATTTAACAGGCTTAAGATAGATTTATTCAAGCTACATGTTGAGTTTGAGGCCAGGGGTGATATCTGCATTCAAAAACACACAAGCAGAACATGGTGCTTTTCAACCATCTACATCTACTTAAAGACAAAAACATATGCTTGTGCAGTCGTGTACCTTTTGGCAAGCACGGATCAACAGGAAGCTGAAAATGAAACAATGCTGGTGAATGGCCAGTCTTGTAAGTTACCACTGATCCTGCTCTCTCCTAGCTTTTCTTTTTCTCTGTTGTGTCTCCAGAGGTTAAAACACACTTCAGGAGAGACTAACAGCAGATTGAGTCTGCCACCTTGCATTTGGAATAAAGATACTGAGAGATTTTATTCATCCCTTGGTTTTGGCTGTGACTCACACGCTGACTAATTCCTCTCAAAATGACTGAAAACCATCAGTAGGGCATGAAAGACAGTTTCGAATAATGAAACACTGTTATACTTTCATGCACATGAGACATTTATATGTATCACAGATGGATGATATTACCAGTAGTACTTTAGTGTCTAAAATGGCCTCCAAATAAACAACAATAGAAAAGATTCTATATCTTTATGCCTGAATGAGAGCAAATCACTATTTTCTGTCTGATGTAAGTGAGAGAGACTGTTACTGGCAGAGCAGCTGATTCAAACCTCTGCTTTTTGTATATCTGAATCATCATGGAGTGTTATTCTATCATACATCTGATCAATATCCCATTTTTAATAATGAGAATATTATTCAACCAATCATTTATGAAAAAGTTACAGTATAAACCTTAAATATCTCCATGTTTAGACTTACGGAAGTTTGTGCAAGTTTACTACAGGTATACTAATAGTGCTGTAAGTGTCTAGTATATGGGTTTACTTTTGGCATATTAGCATGTCTGTGTATACTTGGAAATAAAAGCAGTAAGTATGCTTGTTGTTTACTTCTAGACATTCAAGTCATAACATGGCCATGAATTTTACATCTGAATAAACTGAATATACAGATCTACATACGCATGAGCTGCACATAGATGATGTATTAGTTTATTGATGTATTTAAGTATTTGGAGAATGAACTTGATTTTACTGTGCAGCAGTACAGTAGCCGACACTTTTTTTGTCTTTAAATGTGCTAAATACAGGTGACCTGCACCACACAAGTGATGAAACTAACCGGTACACAAGAGATGAAAAACATTTTTACAAAAGTCAGAATTCAACAACTGCTGCAAATGTAAAAAATTCATTCAAAACACCAAGTGGTTTGAGAGTAAGACACTAGGCCCTTGGTCAGGATGTTGTATCCTGATGACACTATAGCACAAATGGCCTCCTCTCTTAGTTAATAAAAATGCTGATAGTATTTTTATATATATGAAGGCTAGAACTAACTAGATTTTGTATATATATATATACATAAACATACATATATATAAACCATTTTTCAGAAATGAGCTTATGTAATTTACTTTCTAGTACAATTTTAAGTACAGTATATGTCTATACTACTAATAGTGCAATGTAATGAGGATATATATATATATAGTATGTGTGTGTGTGTGTTTTCTCCCAGTTTATTCTGAAGCAACTACAGAACAAGCACATGAATAGTATATACATGAGAGAACCATATGTTTTCTCTTTTATATACTACCCATATATACTAAGCTGAGGTAAAACCTTGTGTGATAAGTATGAAGCTGGTGTGCAAGCCTAAATGCACAATTTAAGCAATTTGCAATGTGCACTTCTCTCACTCATACCTGTTTATCTGAGAGACGATCATGCAAAAATGTGAAATCAACACAGAAAATGGTGGGGCTGATTAGGCTGAATGTAATTTGTTCAATGTACTAAAATTCGGGAACTTAATGGCAGTTAGTTTTCTTCATGATTTTGTTTACCCTTCCAAAACCAGGCATAAATTAACCCCATAAGCGTTGCTCAGAGTGTTGCAGGCAGTGTTGCCAGGTGCATGGTTTTCACCAGAATTGGGTTTGGAGTTTTTATTCAGTCTCATAAATAGTTATGTGTATGAGAAAATACTAATGATACAAGACTATTTTAGGACCTTGTTGAAAGAACTATTAGGGAAACAATGTCTTTTAATACTGCTTGTCATTTGGGGTCACACAGATCTGGCAGCCCTGCTCACAGAGCACATGTGTCCTGAACACATGAATGTGAATTCTGCACAAAGAATTTCAACACATTAAACAGGACTTTTGTCACATTGCCATTTATCCAAGTGTTATAGAACCCACAGTCGACCACAAGAAAAATAGAATACAGTTTAACTGCACACTTTTATATGAAGTAGCTTATTCTGTAAACAGCAGCTAGTTAATTGAAACCAATAAATAGCCAAATGTCATATCAGATGTACTATTGCCCTCAGCAACATTTATATGTTTTGGCAAGAGAGTCTTTATTTAATAAGAATTTTATTGTTCATTATCTTGCATTTCCTCTTTAGTCCTGAGCTTTTTCACGCCTCTGTGGTTGACCATTTTCACCACTGCGCAACAACCGCAGTTAGCTCCTCATGCAGTGTGCATTAACTAGGTGGTCCCAGTCTCAGTTTGCATGATGAGATACAGCCTTAGTAATGTAAACGTTAATTTCAGGCACACTGTGCCAGCATTTTGAGTCTGCAGTACATTTTGCCTTGCACCTTCTGACATATGCACATCTGGCCCTCAGTATACTATGATATTCAGACAGGTGACAAATTAAAGGAAAAAGCAACATAACGTGTCTTAGTAAGGGGTTGGGCCACCACAAGCCACCAGAACAGCTTCAATGCACCTTGGCATAACTTCTACAAGTCTCTACATCTGTATTGGAGAGATGAACACCATTCTTTCAAAAGATATTTCCTATTGCCCTAAGTGTTTTAATGATGATGGAGGAAGAGAGCGCTGTCTAAAACTACCATCGGTTTTCAGTTCAGATGTGCTAACTGCAAAAGCCATAACATATGATTTACATCATTTTCATCCTCATCAGACCATTCAGTGAACTCTTGTGCCCTGTGTATGGGGGCGGAGTCATCCTGGAAGAGACCACTCCTCAGGATAGAAATGTGTCAGGTGATCATTCAGAAGAACTTTGTACTGATTTGTAGTAAGACTTCCCTCTAAGGGCACAAATGGACTCCAACCATGCCAGCAAAATAAATGCCACCATAGCATAACAGGCCTGTATCGTTCTCTTGGTTTATGCCACACACCATCCCTCACCCTTGCCTTTGGACTTTATGTACTGCAATGCTATTATAATATCCCTCTCTAGACTGTTCTTACAGTCTGACCACACCCTACACTCACATTCTGAGTCACCTGAAGAACAGTTGCTCTTCTGTTTTTCCTTACATATCACACTAATGCACAAGGATCATGGTCAGTGTGCTTTCGACCACAATTTCCAGCCCGATTTTCCCATACATCCAAATGCAGCTGTCACTTTATTCACTCCTCCTATTGAAACATTAGCCACTTGAGCAGTCTTTGTGAATTAGATCTTTTGTTCTTGATCCAAAATCAAGGTCAAATAGGTCTGCTCAGCGTTTTATATATGCCACAGAGCATGGTAGGATGTTATCTGCTTAACTGTATCACAAATTTGCACTCGTTCTGCTTCTCTACTCATTTATTCAGGTTTTTCTTTTAATTTGTCCCCTTACTGCAATTATAGAAAATATTTTAAATGTACAAAAGTATACTGTAATTTCATTAGGTTAGCCTTGGAAAAGTATTAGGAAAGGTCATATGTGCTATAAATTCTTATTTCAAGACATTAAAAAAATGTCTGCAAAATATGTTCTGATATATATGCAAAGATTTCTGCAGAAGGATCCTGATCTACACAACTGCACAACAAAAAACAAATCTTATTTTTAGAAAGCATGCAGAATTGTTTCCTTCAACAGTAATCTACTCAGACCACCATCTTTTTAACAAATCCAACTATATAATCAGTACAAATATTCAGTTTACACTCACTATTGTATTGTTTTCCGAGAACAGAACAAGGTTAAAACATTTGTTAAACAATTAATTATTCAGACCTATTCCTACAAATGTGAGATTCAATTTATAATTGAATAATTGAATATAATTCAATTGAATATAATTCAATATAATCCATGGTGACTTCACTAAACAGGCAGTATACTGCTTTATAGTCAACACATATTGCCCACATCATAACTATCTAAAATTAGGAATATTACAGCTATCATTGCATCTAAGCATCAACATTCACTTTTGATTTTCAGTGTGACGGCAGACAGCAGACAGACACACTGCTGTGAAAGCAGCACACGCCAGCTAAGTCAAAGGACTCAGTGTTGAAGCTCAGACAAGCTCCATATTCTCAATCGAGCTCTGGCCTGAAGCCTGTACTTTTAGTGTATCTCAAAATAGGCGCATTTTTATCCTAATGATCTGGGATCAGATCTACTCGGCGTGCACTTATCTGAGTCACTAATAAGAACAGATCTAGAAAGAGCACTCTATACTACGCGATCCTATGAGGTCAAGCAATGAAAGGACGCTTTTGTACATGTGTGAGTTCAGTTCAGGTGTTTGCCTGCAGAAGTAGGCCAAGCTAGCCCACACAACTGATGCAGAAGAACAGATTTAGAAGAATAAAATGTACCAAAAATGTATAACAGCAAGAAACATGCAAACGTCAAAGAAAGGTGTCGGTTCTTTGGGTGTGAATCCTAAGCTTCATGTTAAGACAAAGCCTTAGAGAAGAACAATGCATAGCTGAATGTAATTAGTGGGTACGAGGCAGACTAAAACAAGGCCTAGTGGGCAGATTTTTGACTGTGGTTGAGTTTTCATGGCCCACTGGCTGTGGCAGCCGTGCAGGAACTGACTCGCCTTGGCTTGGTGCAAATGAAGGACTGGGCCAGGACTTGCTAAACTCCGCCTGCTAAGCTAACTCCTGTAGCAAAAAAAATGTGGCAGGCTTTCTGCACTCAGAGGCCTGAAATATACACACACTTAAATATACAAGCACTGATGCAAGAATGCACGGATGCACAAACCCACACAGAAGACCACATACGTGCTTTTCCACACTTGTGCAACCCAGTGGCCTTTGGTTAAGATTAGGATGACAAATCAGGCACCACTCCCAGCAAGATGACAGCAAGATCAGTCGGTCATTCCCAAGTGGATTACTCCTAACTGTCCTATTCCCAAGAGTCACCTCTATAAAAAAAAGACCCAAAAATCCTACTCATTCCTCCATTCCTCTGTTTTGTTCAGGTCTGACCAATACCCAATGTCCAGAGCAATGCTACGTATGCTAGCCAGTCTTACAGGCCACACTTCTTTCAGTAGAGAGTCTGGTATTTTTCATCACTAAATACGGCCAAGAGCCACCTAGTTTCACCGAAAGTCATTTGACTGAGTGCAAACTGCCACCCACGATTACGTGGCACTAACTGTTTCAAACAAAACTCTCGAATAACCTTGTTTAAAATGAGATGCCTACAATTTTTTTCAAGCCAGTATCTGTACCCTGCTCCAAAGAAGTCAAATGTTTGTATGGATTCTGAAGTTTGTGGTGAAATGTACAGAAGATATCAGCAGTGGCGGCTCATCTATAGGGGCAGAGCCCCACCATACATATCAGCAGTTCAACAAATGTTTAAATGTAATTTAGTTCCATAGAGTTATTATTGCACGTAATGGAACTGCAACAGGTGCTAACAGCGGCCCACTGGGGAAGGGATCACGCTGCCCCATGCTTGCTCTATGAATATATTCAGCAGAGGAGGAGTTGCAGACAGGACAGTTAATGACAGGGTTGCCAATTTACACCAAAATGGGCTAGTTTTATATTCCAAAGATTGGGAGAGGGGCTTATGAAGTGGATAATGAACATGTATCAAATATACGTACATCAAAAATGCATGTGCACCAAATCCCTTTTCCAGTGCCTGATTTTTTTTTTGGCTGAGTGTTTTTTTGGCTCAGGTCTATTGTGTGGTTTAGAGATACAGTTAGGTTTAAAATTTTGCAGAAACCTGGCAACCCTGGTTAATTATATTAGGTCTTCTGTGTGTGCTTCAATGGTGATGGGAAATTCACCTACTATAGTGAACACATTGAACAAAGGTACATTTAAAACAGCTCAAAATGAGTTGCTAGACTGTACGCTGATTGACTGTAGGTTGTCGACTTTCAATTGTCTATTACGAGGTTATTTGATAGTATAGTAGCTAGATAGTATCCTATAGCATAAGTCAAGTATGATTAAACCTCTCGATTTAATTTTGTTTGAGTTTATGTCATTAGTATTAATGTCATTCTGATGCATCAAAAGCTGTGGGCACAAGTCACTGCTGAATGTCTGTGAGCTGCGGGCAGAGGGTATGAGACTGAGCCTATATGCTAGCAAACACGGCACAGAAAAACTCCAAACATAGCCCCAAATAAACTACATTCAACTCATGCCCTTAATGTGATTGTAATCAAAGAAATATCCAAACATTGTGTATCTTCTCATCAGGTACTGGATTGATCCATCTGTCACCAATCTGCAATCCACGCTCATGCATTTGAAAGCATTCTTACCCTAGCAAAGTACTATAAACATCCTACCACAATAAAATAACAGATGAGAATTACACCACTCACTTCCGACTGCCTGCATCTGATTACAACAGCGTGGTTTATTTAGAATAGCAAGAATTGTGTCTGAGACAGATACGTCTGAGTTTGATTCAAATCAGAAATGTGGTTTCACATTCGTTTCACAAATACCCAAACTGTTGCTCTCGCATGAAATCATAAAGCGATATTTACACAAGCAACAAACCAGCACAATATAACTAGATGTCAGTGGGAGCTGGTGGTGAGAAGATTTTCTCCATCAAGTCTACCAGTAAGAGGAGTAAACTGCTCAGAGCTGTTCAACTTGTTAACAAAATGATCAGTCTACGCCTAATAGAATGAAAACTGCTCTGACAGTACATTTGTTTTGTAAAAGATACATGACTCAATTGATTTAGTTTGCATTGCAAACTCTTATTTAAAACGCTCAACCTACTTTTGTGCTCTGATACATGTGTGCTGGTCCCGACACATACCCAGACATATTTCATGCTTCGCATTTAACTGTAGAAAATGCAGTGCAGTGCACACTGCAGAAGTGCTATAATCTGCCATGCCCTGCCATTCCTGTAAATACTTTCTGTAATTTCTGTAACATGGAACAGATCACATCCACATTCCCTCATACTTATCGCAAACTAATACAAATTTACGCAGATCATGCTACCGTTTTATGTACATTTTGGAAATCTGTATGTCCTCACTGAGCATGCTCAAGAGTGCAGCACGACGTGAGGAATGTACACTTTATGTAATCCAAACAAAATATATGTGCATGCATGGTATGGCATTTAGTATCCATGTTGCCATAGAAATGAGAAGCATGTGAGACGTGTCAGAATGGTTAATGTTATTTTTCAGTCACCTTATTTGTGTCTCAAACTATGTCTGTTTCAGAAAAACATATTTCGAATGCCCTAATTAAAAAAAAAAAGAAAAAACTTTATACACATTCGGCTACGCAATTAGTTTTAAATCTTGTGATATATGAAACACAAACTTTGTTGCCTCTGAATTAGATGTTTACATTAAGATGTTTCATTATGATGCCGTTTCCTGTCAGGTTATTTACAGATCAGCCTGCATACAAACGCGGCTGATGAAGTAGTAGATTATACAGGCTGATTTCAATTGTTTTCATTTTTGTGTTCTAGTCAATCATGCTCAACAGAGCAGTAGACTTTGTTGATGTGCCCACCTGAGTCGGGGCCATTGGGATACTCCACTGGCGAGCTCTCTGGGCCAAGATGGGCACCATCTGGAGACTGAGGCGAGCTGGCATCGGGGCTACGGTCCTCCTCCCACATCTGCTCTGGAGCTGAGTGCCAAGAGACCAGAATCTATCCTGCACACACAGACAGCCAAGAACATGGTTCACCAGAGACCTTGCCAACACAAGCTCTCCTTGTATTTGGCATTTTAGGCAATCCAACTCACAGTGCTGGAAATCTCCCATATGTTTAAAGCAATAGGCTCCTTAGGGTGTGATGACTGGCAAGATGTAGTAGAATAAGCAAAAGCATGGGCACAAGTGGGCATAATCTGAGCCAAACTTTGATTGGACTGAGGCTGACTCAGAATTTTTATTGTGGGCAAATCAGATTTCTGTTTGTTTTTCACATTTAATCATAATACTAATCATTTTCGCAAATTATATCATTTAAAATGTTGCTCTTGAGAGCATGCTGTTTATTTCAACATGGGTTTGCACTTCATTACACTTCACATTACATACATCAGAGATAGATCAAGATATGGGAAGGTTAGATTTAGGGTCAGGGTCAACATTTGTACCTTTTCTTATGACTTGGTTTGTAAATCGGACGAAATCCAAACACCGCCTTCATTTGCTGGAATTTCCTGACTTTAGTATTATAAAGTTATTTATGTTCAACACACATTTGACAGATGGAACTTTACTGTATTTTAAAGTGCAGCTTTCTCATGAGATCTGGAAGACTTTTTTGGATGATATTGACTGTGAGCAAAAGAGCAGAAGTTCTGAATTGAAAAACAAAAAAACAAATCTAGATGACTTTAAAAAGCACTTATTTATAGGAGAGAATGCAAATGAATAAAGTAAGTATTATATCCAGTTTTTTTTTTTACTAATCTCACTCTCTGACAAGTCGAAATAAGTTCCCAAAGTCTTAAGAAGAGTGAAAACCTGTTGAACATGTCCAGATTCAAGCCTTACCTTTGAGACAAGGCGTTGTTGAGCTGTTTCAGTAAGTCATATTGTTCCTCCGCAGAGACGGGAAGCGGAGCTCAGAAAAGTCCCGTTTGTGCGCTGAAAAGTCGCGTCCTCGTCCTCGTCATGTTCTAGCAGCATGTGTGTCAGAAACCTTCCCTCTGAACTGCCCTTAATGACAGTCTGCAGCACACAACGCTCAACCTTCACCAACCTCCAAAGACCTGACAGCCCTCTCAGTCCCGCAAACTTCCACACAACCAAAAAAAAAAAAGTTCACGTTATTCCCAGGAAGCGTTAAAAAGAAACAATTTTTTTTTTTTTTTTTTTTTTTTTTTTTACAATTTTTTATCCAGTGGAGATCCTCGGGAAGCTCAGCATGCTGTGTTGTTTTCGGGTCTCTCTGAAGTTTCAGCTTGAAGACTTTCAAACACACACACACACACACACACACACACACAGAGTTTTCAACAGGAAATTGCATACGAGTCTGATTACTGTGCTGCTGCCTTCAGGCAAAAAAAAAAGAAAAAAAAAAGTGTAATATTAGGGGGAAAAAATTACTGCTGTGTGATTGTTGTTGTGGTTGTTTGTTTGTTTGTTTGTTTATTACTGATTTATTTGTGATCACACATCAAAAACTTTTTCCCCCTAATGGTGCCCTGTGAGCAATAATAATAATAATGATAATAAATTTATCCTGATGGTGCCCTGTGATGGATAATAATAATAATAATAATAATAATAATAATAATAATAAATACTGGTCAGGGACACGGTGGATCCAGAGCCTATCCCGGGAACAATGGATGCGAGACGGGAATACATCCTGGAAGGGATGCCAATCTATCGCAGGGCACCATACACACACACACACACATACAAACACACACACACCACATTCAGACACTTATTCACACCTAGTACTCATTTACATACTGGCGTGTTTTTGGGAGATGGGAGGAAACCAGAGAACCCGGAGGAAACCCATGTGGACACGAGGGGAAAAAGTGAAACTCTGCATATACAGTAAGCCAGGCTCAAGATTGAACCTGTGACCCTGGATGATGATGATGTCTATTATTATTATTATTATTATTATTATTATTATTATTATTATTATTTCTAAGCATTTTGTAGTTGTAGTTACATAATCATGGCATCCTTCAGACCTCATTTTGTCTCTAATGCAAGATATGAGAATGAAATTTGTTCTTATTTCTCATGACATCAGGTTGCCCATAACACACCCTACACTATAATTAATATTCTTATTTTTTCCATCATACAAAGAGCTACGTTTCATTCACCTTTTAGAAGCAAAACCCTTTCAAACACCCTATATACATATAATATGACACAGGGTGAACTTGGGTGTGAACAGCTTTCCAAAATTCCTGTAGCCTGTATGAACCCTGCAGTTTGTATTCTAATTTTTTGTAATTGTAATATTTTGTTACTCATTTCTAATGGTTTATAGTTATGCAAGAATCAGCTTATCCCTCAGATTTCATTTTGTATCTAGTTCAACAGATGAGAATCACATGTGCATTTGACATGATAAGAAATGGCTGGTGTCTAGTGATTCGTAAATCAGTTTTAGCTGCTGTCGGCGCTTCGTTTTTATCTGGGTGATTTTACGCATTCCAGTTTATACTCATTTTGTCAGCTTTAATCTTGAATTCCTGTGTTTTTACTAGCACCGATATTTCTTAGGCCACCATCAAGTTCATGACAAATAATTTAGACATTTGCATATATATATATATATATATATATATATATATATATATATATATATATATATATATATATATATATATATAGGGTGTTTAAAAGTTTTTTGCTTGTAAAATGTGAATGAAGAAGAAATAAACAAGAATATGAATTGTAAAGTGTGTTAAGGGCAAAGTGATCAACTAAATGAGCAAGGGCTATGGTTGGATTTGTTTGTTTGTTTGTTTTGTTTGTTTGATGCATATTAAGTGACATAAACTTTTGAAACTTTTCAAAAAATTGAGTGGTGCAAATTTAGGGAATGGTTATGTTAAGTTGCATGTGTGAGACCATGCTCATCATGGGCAAACCTTGGAGTTTGCAATTAAGACCAAGACAAACATAAGTAAAGATTACATTATTGCCTCCTCACAGCTCCAGGGTGCCTGGTTTGATCCTGAGGTCTCATTCCTGAGTTTTCTTTGCATGTTCTCCCTGTGTCTGCATTGGTTTCCTTCTGGTTGTCTAGTTTCCTCTCAGTGTACAAAGGTGGCGTCCCATCTGGGATGAAATGGGCCACTTGTACCCACGGTTATGACGTATTTCCGTTTTGAAATCTTGCATATATTCATTTTTTCAGTCTTACAGTAAAGTCATTAGAGTTTGGGGCTGTATTCCTATTAAAGGATTTTCTAACTTTCATAGTTGTTTATGTATAATGAAGCATACAGTCTGATGCTTTTCTCCAGCTTACTAAAAGGAGCTTTGCAAACATCATTAACATTCATTTTTTGGAGCTTCTGAAGACACTGTGTGTAAAGTAGCACCACTGCCATTATAGTGAAAAACTCTAAAGCAGAAGTGCCGCTTTAGTTATAATGCAGGAGTGTTTACAAGGATAGGCTCTGGATCCATCACGACCCTGACTACAATAAAGTGATTACTGAAGATGAGTGAGTGAATATTACAATGTAGTCTCATTTGTATAGCTACCAAACATTATAGTTCACTGTAAAAAAAAAAAAAAAAACTCTTTAGTCTATCACTTTGTCAGTTCAGGGATCACATACACTTGTCTTGAGAGACACAGGGAGAGGGAAAGCAAGAGCGAGACAAAAATAAGCACTATATCCCACCATAATGCATACCAAATGCATTTTCCTGCTGTGTTTACAGTATTACTACAGTTATGTATGACCTAGTTTAACACGTTGTTCCATGGAGACAGTAGGATGCTATTCCTCCCCATAGGCACAGTTTTAATGAAATAATATGACCCAGACCAGACCTAATAGTACTTGGCCAACCTCCAGCACTGTTATACATGCTATCTGCTTAAACAGAAGCTTAAAGAAGCATATGTATCAACATGTTTGTAATTGGGAACTCTAGATAAAATATGCAACATGTAAGTCCAGGTTTTGTCCAGAGACACTTGGGAGTTTCTCAGAAATTGGCAAGTCTATGATAAGAAGTGGAAGCCTTCCATTGAGGAAATTAAAGGGTGAAATTAAAACAGATCTTGTTTTGGGTAGAGTTATTCATTCAAATAGATATTATAGATATTAGCAGGGCTAAGACCTCCTAACTCCTTCACAAAAAAAAAAATAAGGGTCCCTTTTTGGCATACACATTGTATTATTTGCTGTTAAAAAAGACTTAATTTTTTTTGTTTAGTTTTTTTTTACTTTTGTAGAACCAAGAACAATAACACCACTAACCATTATAAGTAAATAACACAGAATGGTATGAAGTTGAAGCTGGGGCTGATTTCTTTCTAGCTCAGGCTGTAGGTTCACACACATTTGGCAAAAAAGGCTCCTACATTTTGTGTGCATTGGGGCTAATTTATTTAAGCCTGCTTTGATGCCCTGACACATACATAATATGTCATCATTAGTTATTGAGAAAACGCACATGAAATCCAATAGCGGTTTTAATAAACATGAATGAGGTTGATTCTTTTCTCGATCATTGATTTTTCAAAATGCCTTTGGAGGAGAATCTAGAAGTAAATTGACTAAGCAAGCATTGTTCAACTGAAGTACAATTACACAACAGAGACACATGGAAAAATGTATAGCTCAAATGGTATTGCCTATCTGTCTTTCAGTGTGTATGCATCCATGTGTGTATGCGATAGTTTTATGAGATCCCATGGTATAAGGCTCAACCATAATGGGTTCATAATAGTAATGCCAAGTAGAATTTTTCGCAGTCCCGTTCAATATGAAGACACAGCAAACAAATGAAGTGTATGAGAGCTTGGGATTGATGGAGAATGTAGAGAAGAAGAGGAGACTGATATTGTAGATGACAATTTGAGTAGCCTTTAGAGAAAGGCGCTTTATAAGAAAAGATAAAACGCAGAGCGAGCTAGTGCGAGAGAAAGGCAAAACATACCACAGATATCTAGCAGGACTTTTTGAGGTGTTATTTTAACCTTTTGATGCTGATTGTTTTCAGTGGCTTTGAGCAGTTTGGAATGGCACAAGAGTAAGAAAGGGAAGTGGATGAAAATGTGGTTCCAATCACTCACAAAGATGCTTTTGTTCTCCCACTCGAGTCCTGTATGAGCCAGTGATCCAGGCCAGTCCTGGTCTGTCAGGGACTTCTTAATTAGTCTCATTAGGGTGGCCATGAGTGCAAGGAGGATTGTGCAATAGAGTCTGGGACATGATGTGGACAGTGTGTTGTAAGATGGATTTTAATAGTCGTAGTCATTATATAAACAGCTCAGAGTCTGGGGTGGATGGTCTTACAGGAGCGCAGTCTATACTTCTTAGTCAGGAAATCCATGAGGGCTTTATACTGGTGTGCATCATGAGATCGGGGTAATATAGGTGCATTACATCAACTGTGAATTCATGTAACATCATTTTGTTTGCTGTTCAATGGGATGTTTGTCTCTTTTGTCAAACCATTCGTTCTTGAAAAATGAATGAAATGTAATAATAACACCTTTCACCTGCAAAAAAAAGAGAAGTCCGGTCTGTTTTTTTCTAGCCACCCCTTCTCAGAAAAGCACTCACTGCATCTTTTTTCAGGTTTTGAAGCCATTGATATTTGACATACGCCAAGATTGAAAAAGAGAACCCGATCCCAAGTCTAAGCAGGTTGCAATAACACTCCACACCCTGTCTGTGTGTAAGCATGAGATTTTCTCAGGAGTGTGAAAGGACTCTGGCTGGGCCTGTCCTACTCTGTTTTTTTCCTCTTGTTTTTTTCTTCTTCACACTCACTTTTTGACTGGTTTATTTACCCCTCCTGGTGGACGGAGCCTGAAACACAGCAAATGAAACTGAGGCCATGGGGCAGTCAGGATTTCTGTGTCGCGCTCCATGACATCACATCTCCATGACCTGAGGCACAGGAGAAGATCTGAACAGAAGATGCACTAAAACCATATACCATAAAACATATTGCTTACTTTAGCCGTTCTCTAGTTTTATTTATTTGTTTGTTTGTTTGTTTGTTGGTTTGTTTAAATTTGGATTAATTCATTTTTGATTTTTTAGGTTTTTTTTTTTCGAAGCTAAAGTTTCTAAAAAGCTTTACTTTATTCCTTCTTACCATTTTGACGTAATTGCTTATTCATTTTATAGTTCAGTTATAATTTTAATTTTTAATTTCTTTAGCATTTTCTCTACATTCTATTTGATTTCTTTTTCTTTCTAAAGCACTTTAAACTGCATTTTAATGTGTGAAAGGTGTTTTATATATATTATAAAAAATATTTTTATTGATTATTTTGATGATTTCATTTTTGGCTCTAGAAAAACTCATTTATTTCAACAGAAATTCAGACACAAATTATTGTGAAATTACACAGCATTCAAATTCAACATTTTATTTGTAGCTCAAACAATCCCATTTTCATTTCAATTCTTTATTCTTTTCTGAATCACCTTCATTGTGATTCACTAAGATAAAGCAACAGATTGCTGATATGTGTCACTTCCTGGGATCAATAGATTGCTGAATGTGTCACTTCCTGGGATCGGTTGATTAAAACTGTGAGTTTGCAATTTAGTATCTGCCTGAATTCTGAACTCATGAGTCATGCATCACTATCAATTTAACAATAGCTACCTATCATTTTTGTCTTTTGAGATGAAGGTCCTTGGCAGCAATTCAGACAGACAGCTTGTAAAAGAAGGGGGAAAAAAATTAAGGAGTGTGTGCAATGAAAGTAAAAATGAAAAGCAAATAACTATCATTAGTTTGATCCTCTTAGACAAAAGTGGCACTTGTAAACATTACCTTATTACTCTAATTTTAAGGAGGTCTGTTTCAGCCAGGCTTTGGACAGACCTCTCTCCAGATGTTTTTACCACAGAATGTTGCCTGAAAGCCCATCAAACGGATGTTTCCCTTCTTCCCCTTCTTCCCCTCTCCACTTCCTCTTCCACCGGTCAGTCGAGATCTTCAAATCTGTATAGCAAGTGTTGCGTAAAGAGCTTCAGTGCCTTTGGCGTGAACAAATGAGGCCCAATCATTTGCTCATGCCAAACTTGATATGGCGAAGTGTCACATCTGACGCTTTTTTCCCCCCTCCTTTTGTCTGCTGCTAATCAAGAACACATTTTTTTTCCTGACATAATGCTGCTTTTTTGCAGCTGTACAGAAAGACAGATGCAAGACATAAGCACTTCTCATGTTTGCCACATGTTTATTTCTAAAATCCATCAACCTAAATTAAACCAAAATGCTTCAAACATGTCTGTAAATGAGCACACAGTGGACACAGCTGTGGACAGTGTAATAAGTATTTTATTGCATTTTATAATGCCATTGTCAATAATTAGTACAGATTACATGCAACTAGAACTACTGTACAGTTTTTTTATTGTCTGCATGGGCAGACACAAGAAGATTCAGGTTACAAATACACAGATATATGTGTTTTTTTTTATACAGCATGAAGAAAAATGGCAGTGACTGGCATAAACACGGTCACCCCAGGGTTAAAAACAATAACGGTGGCTGGCTAGTTGCCTTTTTTTTTTTTTTTTCAATACCATCTCAGAACCACCATGTGTTCTTTCCCCTAAAGTTTTCATTCAAAAGTTTCAAACAAAATAAAAAGGTAAACAAAAAAATATATATTTATACTAAACTAAGTACATAGAAATCACTGCTGATAAAAAATGTACACACATTCTTAAGATGCAAATGAAAGGAGAGCTAAAGTGGTAGATCCATTTGATTGGCCCAAAAAAAAAAAAAAAAAAAAAAAAAAAAAAAAAAAAAAAAAGTTAATACCGTCAGGCAAAGCTCCTCGGCAACGATCCGTTTCCTGGATAACGTCACATTAAAGCTGTCAATCACACGGAAATGGAGCTCAGACAGGATTTTGGGGAAAAAAACAGGAAGTGACATACACGATCAAACGCAGATTACGTGTAATTCAGTGACACTGAAATCTTGTTTGGTATTCCACAATGGAAAAGCTTCAAATATCTAACCAATTAGCACTGACTATGAAGGAATTCCATAATATCATAAATAACCATCGGCAGATGTGATTCCTTCAGATTGTAGCAGAAATCATGGTCCCATTGTTTTAGAGATCAAGGTCAGCATATTGAAAGAAAAGAAAAAGTAAAAAGAATCAATAGAATCAGTGATGGAATGGAAACGACGACAACGCATCAGCTTATGTTTAATTACTAAGCCATTAATGCCAATTAAGCTAATGAGAGCCTTGTTGCGCAGTCCACTGGGCTCTGAGCCAACGTGACGAATAACGACAGACCCGCCGTAATATAAAACACCATTGCCAAGTGACTGACAGCTTTGAGACGTTTCTGCAAACTACAGGAATGATTTGGTTTAAAGGGAGTCTGTACAAATACATCTATTGGCACCTAAAAAGGACCAACAAACACCTCAAAGTTATTTTTTTTAAAGCAAGAGATGGCTACATATTTTGTTTTTCTTCAGGTTTTGTATTTTCCTCTTTCTCCTTGTTTGAGGTTTTGGTCCTGTCCTTTGAGAAAAAAAGTCCTTCTGAGGTATCATTGCAACAATGATTTAAACTTTTTAAATTTTGTTTTCTCTCTTTTTTTTTTCCTTAAAAATGCATAAATGCAATACAGACAAAAAAGAAAAAGTATCAAAATAGACCTAACTAAGATAAATATACAAACTGGTGTTTTTACCTAAACCACTTAACCTAATTTTGTAATCTTTAAGTCTTTTTTTTTTCTTTTTATGAGATAATACACTTAAAAAAAGCATTGTCCCAGATGTTTTGTGAAGACAAAGGAGAAAAAAAAAAACAAAACAAACAAAAAACAGGAGTGAAAATAATGATACCTGCAGCACATAATATGATAAATACATACAGCATAAGCAATACAGTATAGGAAGTTTTACAATAGCTAGAAGGATGTAGGAAATTAAAATTAAAATAAAAAAAAAACTGCAGAAAAATATATAAAGACAAAAAGTGTGGGGGAGAGAAATGCCCTTGAGAGCTAAGCCAAGCTGTAATATACAATAATACATCATTACAACAAGAATAACAAAAACATTATGGTGATCGCTAATACCACTGACGTACATCAGTCTACATCTTTATAAAACAACTTTGTTTACAGGTGTGTACCTTAAAGCACGATTGACGTTCGTTTCTTTCATAAATGCAGCAGTTCCTTATTACTGAGAGATTCAGCACAATTCCTGTTTATATGCCTTATCGTAGTCATCTTTAGCATGGACGTTTAAGCTCTATGTTTATCTTTGGGATATTTTGGTTTTGCCAGCACTACTTACTTAGCCGGCTTCTTTGCAGCTCGTCTTTTGAGTGATCTATAGGATGAACCAAAAAAAAACAAAAAAAAAACAAAAAAGCAAAAAAAAAAAAAAAAAAAAAAATTAGTTGTTAGTCACTGCTACACTCAACTGCGCTGCTTGGTGCGGGTGTCTGTGCTCTTTTTTCCCCCTGACCCAAAGCCACCATAAAGCCACGCTTTGCATTAATTGGAAAGCTGGGGGGGGGGGGGGGGGGGGGCGTTTGAACGAGAAGACCCGCGTTAATGCATTCTGCCCATCATCATTTCTGACACTGGCCCATTGAGCGCACTCTAATGACCGGCCGCCTCATTGGCTTAAAGCAGGGCCTGGCCCCTCGTTATGCATGCAGAATTAGAGCGCGCAATTAATGCCTCCTCGCCGCAGACCTGTACACAGACACTATGCTAATAGATCACTTAAAGATGGTGGATGCGCAATTTGGAATAGACCTTTTTAAATAACGTTGACCGTTTAATGCTTCGCACTTAACAAGACTCAGCATTTTTTTTGTAAGGGGAGAGGTAGTCATTACTTTTTTTCTTTTTTTTTTGTCAGCATGGTGTGTGTTGTTTGCTTGGTCTCATTCATGCAAATGAATTCAGGATCAAGGATCGCCAGACAAGCTTTTTTTGTTCACAAGCATATTTTGGTTCTCAACTATTTTTTTTTTTTAAGGATGAATGGGAAACAAGATGGTGTATATAACTATGGATGTTTTTCATTGGCCATTTATTTTGTGGACTATTTCAAAAAGGAGGTAGCAACATTTTTGGTTTTTATCTTTTTTTTTTAAAGAATGAAATGAAATATTTCTATAGCAGGTGCATTAAACAAACCTCAGTTAAAACAGAAGAAAAAGAATGAGTGTATTGTTTAAAAAGTTCCTCTCAGATTAAACACGATTTGAAGTGCAATTATCATTGAAGCTGTCCCTCAAATGTCTGTTTTTGTATAGCTTTTGTTGAACAGATATCTATTTATTTCCTGTCTGTTATCCTTCAGATGAATACTTTTGAAACAGTAATGTTCAATGGACTGTGTCAATAAAACCAAAGGCAATGTGAGAACAGTGAAAATGAGTGTTTTGTTGAAAAATAAAAATACAGTATATCTAATGAAAAATGAGTATTGGTGTATTGAGCATTTGTCATTCAAGTGCCTTATGTCTGTAAAAGTATTTATATCTTAGACCTTGAGGCATTTTCAAAGGTTGTGTTCTTAACACTTTGCCGTTGCCTGAGCATGAGAGGGTAGAGCTTTTTTTTTTTTTTTTTTTTTTTCTGTTTTTGTTTTTGTTAAGTGCTTTATCATCTAAGGAACTGAAAGAGGCTTGACAATACTGCTTCTTTTTTTGGCCTTACACCCCATAGGATTAACTCATTCACTTTACATACTATATTTAAACAGATTTTTTTTTTCCTCTTCTTAAACCACCAAATTCTCTTTCGCATCTCACACTTTGGTTTTTTGGAATGTTCTGTACTAGAAGTCTTTAACAGATCACTTAATATTCAACTTAAAAAAATAACAATAAAATAACAGCTTAATAATTTAAGGAATAACTGTTTTTTGGACAGTTTCTTTAGGAGGAAGAAAAGAAAAGACAAGAAATTTAAAAATGGAGGGTATTTGGTTTACTACAAATCTCTTTGGTAACCTGTAAATAAAATAAATTGGGAGGGAAAAAGAAAAGAAATTAAAACTTGAATTTGGCATGGCACTGCTATGAATTTTTATGTGTTTATCCAAGTTCGGTGAAAGCTAAAGTTTGAAAATCTCACATGCTGACCAGACATTTCGATAAGCATTTGTATATCTAGATGATGTATAGATCTTTGAAATAGTTAGGCCACAGTAAGAATCCCCCTGACGAGGCGAGGGAATACCGTGGATTGAGGTATTCTGTGACCACAATATCATCTCTTTAAAACAACGCTTTGTATCGCAGCTGAATTTCAAGAGGAATTTCTGAAATAAAATGATACATGCTAAAAAAAAAAAAAGAGTGCCTGTAGGGATCTTTCAGGGAACCTGCACATTCAAACCCACTTTGATCGAGCCCATCTTCCTGGTATTAAATGTTCTCCATTTCTTTTGTGGTCCTTGTTTCCGTTGCTATCTTGATGGTAAGTGCTCTTCTCAATAATCTTTAAGTAATAGGTAAAAGGGCATTTTGCGAAAAGGAAGGATTATTGATATCCTCTCCAAAATCCAGCCCATTTGGAATGATAACAATTCTTCAGTTAAAAAAAAAAACATAATAACAACAGAAAATCAACCTACATATTTATAACTAAAGTACACCACAATGTGAAAGGCTGATCCTGTAGAAGTCGCTGACTGTGAAAAATGAATGTGAAATAAATGTTTAAAAGAGCATCAAAAAGCTACGTCACACACGTTTGAATCAAAGAGTCATGTCTCTGAGCTTTGACGCCTCATCGTGGTTGCCAGTGCTGACACACCAGTTGGTCCTGGTTCCTTTTCCTGAAAAAGATGTCTTTTTTTGGGGGGGGGAGGGGAGACAATTTCATCTCTTTTTTTCTTAGACTGGTCTAACAAAAGCAGAAAGAGAGAGCTGTTTGGTTTCTCGTCATCAGATATCAGACGAAGACAGAGCGAGCCAGTTAGTGATCACAAAATATTAACACTGCTCCAAGACTGGAAAACTCCACCCCTTTTTTTTTTCAAGAGTTCAGAAATCTTAAGGTCAAAGGTCAGGGTAAGACAGAGGGAGTCAGTTGCTCTGGTCATGTTTTGATCCCTTGTTTTTTTTCTTTTTTTTTTTTTTTTTGTTCAGCAAAGGGGCATGACACCCGTGACAGAACCCAAAAGTCCAGGATAGAACCAGGCTGAAGTTCATTCTAATGGTTTAGTTCATGTTTTCCTTTGTTGGATGCGTGAACGTCATTCCGAGGTAAACCACAGCTGCAGTTTTATCCCAAAGCAGTTCTCAGGCCAGGCAAAAAAAAAAAAACAAGTAAAAAATTAACTAAAGCTGATAAGACGAAAGGAGCAGAGTGAGGCGCTTTGGGGGACTCGTGGTGCGTTCGCCCGTCAGTCTGAGACAGACTGTTCCCAGCACGAGATACAAACCGGCTGCACCAGTCTCAAATACACGAGTGGCTTAGAACTTGTCTCTGGGACTTTAAAACATTTTCTTAGTGAAGAGATCAACTGAGGAAAAGTAGAGAGACATAAAAAATGAGCTAAAAAAAGAAAAAATTTAATGCATGATGGACTGATGAGGGGTACACCCTGTTTTGGTTTCTTGATGTTGGGGTTGCTTCCGTATCATCTCTCTTTGTTTTTCCTCTTTGTGGTTATTAACGCCTTGCACAGGAAGGAAAGGCGGGGACCGCAAACCCCGCCCACCTTTACTCCAGCTCCTCTGTGGGAAGCTCCTCCTCCATGTCGCGCTCGTCACTGGGCATGCTCAGGTTCTGAGTGACAGACGCAATGAGGGACACGGGCCGGCTATCCTCCTCAAGCTCTGCAGGCTCCTCCTTCACGTGGATCTGATGTCTGAGGCACCGAAAACACACACACACACACACACATTCAATAACACTAGCCATATTTTATACACTTTGCTGCAATTCATAATCCATTATGAATTCTAGAAGGTAGCCCTGTTGTTCAGTTCATTACTTAACATTACAGCACAGCGCTGCCGAATTCTCAAATCGGATTGGTCAGAAGGTGCTGTTCGATTTTCTAGAACAGAATAACTGTCTGTAGCGTTGGCAAACCAATGCACTCGTTCTAAAATGCTGTTGTTTCTGTAGTAACAGCTAAATCCCTAGAACTTGTATGGCGTCTCCAGAGTCAGCATTTTGTTACAGTAAGTTTTCCACCAATGGAAAGTCTTCAGGACAGAGGACTTTGCACTTTCAGGTTTCTCTGTAATATGACAAACTGCGGTTTTTTTTCGTCTTATTAACTTCAAGAGAGAGAGAGAGAAAAGACAGGCTAGTGAGGGAAAGATTGCTTATGGCTGCTATAATGCAACTGATAACAAGAACTAACTTGTTTTGTGGCCGTTCCACTACATTCAATATAACTATAAATGGATAAAAAGTATATGCTGTCCTTTAATAAATGAAAAGTTGTAATTGTTGGTAAATTTCTGTGGTACAAGAGGATTAAAACATTCCGGGACGTGCTGTTAAACGAAAAAAAAAATAAAAATCAACTTCGAGGAAGTAACTGCAACGCTGCATCATACCACCTCATCATGGATTATTTTCCTATTACATCATATCTTGTGTTTAATTCCTTACATAGCTGCCTCGCTAAAGACCCAGTTTGCTGGAGGTCTTCTGATGTTACAGCAATAGAATTATAATTTTATGGCAATATATTGTATCTTCAATGCAAGGATTAGTGACATAAACAGCGTTTATGGAAATAAATCTACTTCCTGTGTTACAGGATTGCCCTTTGGATTACAGATGGGAGCGCAAATAAGAACTGGAGGTCATGTGACAGGGACTAAAATGAGCTTTTTGTTTAATTTTTCCTAAAACAGACACATGTATTTCACCTTTATACTCTCAGGTGACCTGTGATATGTAGATTCATAAACATAACAGTTAAGTGAAGTATTCAGAATTAGAATTTTGGTAAGACTAGGAGGAAAATG
Organism: Pangasianodon hypophthalmus; assembly: GCF_027358585.1. Classification (NCBI taxonomy): domain Eukaryota; kingdom Metazoa; phylum Chordata; class Actinopteri; order Siluriformes; family Pangasiidae; genus Pangasianodon; species Pangasianodon hypophthalmus. The sequence continues at coordinate 7,473,204 of NC_069729.1, read as the reverse complement.
CAGATTTGCAAGGTGTGTAAATGTATTTTTTTGTCTATATCTTGTCCTGTCTTACCCGTATTGTTGTGGAGACAGGCCAGGGCTGCAGCTGCCGTTGCTGTTCACCTGTTCCACGGTGCTGCTCACATCATCATGACCCACGTGCAGCATGTTGAGGCTGGCTCCTGTGCTGTTGTTTATCAGCGTGGGGCTGTTCAGGAGGCTCAAACTGCTCTCCGCCAGTGCTGCCTGCACACACAAATAAACATTCACACACAACTATCAGTGATATGCACCAATAGTATAAATCATATAGTGGCTGGAGATACCACATGCATAATACAGTATATCACAGTGCCTGCTTACGACTTCACATATGAGTGTGTGTGCCCGGACCAGCAGGCACTGTGAGGTCACACAGGTCAGAGTAGGCAGTGAGAGGATTTATAGCTGTATTAAAGCTGACAGGAGGTGGAGGCACGCTGTGATCAGGTAGTGACTTGCAGTACAGGAGCACACAGCTGGCCTGGTTTATGACGGACGCTCTGTACAGGCCTGAACATTTCCCCGCGTTAACTTATGTTCAGACGTTGTGTTTCTACTCTTGTATTACCTGTAATGCTGCATCTCAGAGCTTGCTCAGTGTACCCAAAGCCAACAAGAAAAGACATGGTGAAGCAGTTTTCTGTTTTTATGCACCTTAAAAAAAATGGAATGATTTACCAATTGAGATCAGAAAGGCAACTACAGGACATGATTTTCAAAAACAGCCAACGACATTTAGGCTTCATCACATCTCTTCTTGTTGACACTTACAATTCTGTTTTAATTAATTAAAAATGATTTCTCCTGTTTTTATTTAATCTCATTCTGGTTTTATATTTTACAAACTCTAGTTTATATGTTTCTCCCTGTTTTTACTCTTATTCTTGTTTTCTTCATGTTTTATATTCTTCTTCTTCTTATTATTATTATTATTATTAGTCCCTTTTGTATCACATGTCAATTACTGTATCAATAAGTCAGGCTTCCGTTCACTGCTTTTTAGTCAAATGGACAGCATGGACAGTGAACAATTGAAAAAAAAATCTTTTAAGTCACTTGAGGTAAAAAGTCCACAGGCATGCGCAAATCCACCCTAACTACTATGTCAAAAGATAGACGTCATACTACAGTAACATTTGATGGAGGCTGAGAGGTTTCACACACTCTTTACTACGTTACTTTGCAGTTTGCTGTGTAGCCCATGACTGGAGTCTGGTGGCCTTTTGATGGAATCTCATTGCACATGTTAATGTATTTTGAAAACAGTAGTTAATAAAGACACAAAAGCTGACTTTTGAGAAACTTTATATTAAACTCAATGCTAATTTAATGCCAGTACAATGCTTAAAGATTGATGAAGCTGAGTTGATGGGATCACTGGAAGTGCAGGTTGAGAGATGTCACCACTAGGGGTCCCCTCACTTCCACACAGCAGACGCACAACAGCTCGGGTCTACACAACGCCTTTGCTCAGCGATACGTCCTTTCAAATCGTGTGAATCCTCAGCTACTCTGAATTCTGCTGTTTTCAGGCACTCATACACATAGTCTTAAAGCATACTTACTCATGGCCTTATTATTATTATTATTATTATTATTATTACTTCAAACTATCTTAAAAAAGACCTAATTCAAGAGGAAAGTAAAAAATAAATAAATATAAGGCAACACATGTATATGAACCACTTGCTGAATTCTTATGATAACACATAAAATTGATTTGTTCCTAGTTTGAGAAATGGAAAAAGAGTTTAATAGGATAAGGGAAGTGTAAAGTGATGGTTGGCAGGATAAAAAAACACACATATTGACATTTTAATGCTGAGAGGAAAGGAGTTCTGGTCAGTGTCTCCCATTTTGGCGCAGTGGTTTCAGAATAAGTCGAGTTGAGAACTTTATGTGCATTTAGTGCCAACCCAAATGGATGAGAGTTGCCAAAACGTGAAGCCGAGAACGAGAGGGCGAAAAATAGGCGTCCGTTTCGTTTTCAGAGGGAAAGGGTGGAGGTGGGACATGAAAATATATAAACATAGTTTATATATATGTATAGTTTTTAAAGAAAATGACAAAGCGAGAAATGGGATTATTTATATTTATAGACATGGTAAAATGCTTATGAGTGTGTGCCATCTATTCATACTGACATGCTGATAATGACACCTTAACACTGCAAATCGACATCACAACTAAAATGGTGCGGTATAAACTCATATATTGGACGTAACAGTCATGCGCAGTATGAGGACACTCATGTGCTTACTTTATACACAATATGTGTGTGTGATATGTTCAGGAGGGCAAATTTTTAGGTTCTCTATGATTCAATGGTTTTTGATTCAGGGTGCCATTATAAAATGATTCTCTATGCATCTCGATTCTAACAGTAATGGCTTGTCACTTTTTTCATCACTTTTCACTTTTAAAGCATAACTTAAAACACTGTACCTCGGCTCCAGGGTGTGTAACACTAAGCCATAGCCTGAGTTTTTCACAACAGCATCGAGGCACAAATCTTTTTGAGAAGAAACATGCAGTTGACCTGCTAGTTCACTTTGCCCTTTCTGAATTGTGTAGAAGTTCTGCCGCTTGCTCGAGTGTTCTCCATTCTCCATTTCCTCCAACTCAGGAAGGAAACATGTGTTATGACTCCACATGTTCTTTGTATTTCTGAAATATTTTAGCTTGGTATGACAGATCTTGCACACGGCATGCCTCTTGTTCAGTTCTTTTTGTCTTTTTTATTAATAAAATCTGCAATGTGCCTAAACAGTTACTTTCAAAGTCAGGGCACAGGACTGAGTTTGTCAAATCTGCTCAATAACTTAACTAGTTTACCAGCCAATTTGTTTAGACTTGTGGTAAAAAAAATATTTTGGCCAAAAATATATTATTCTTAGATTTTTTTTTTTTATTTATGACTTGCCTCACATTGTGTTTGTTTTATTTCTTTATTTATTTCTTTAAAAATACATTTTATTTTTTTATAATTTTTTTTTTAATTTATGACTTGCTTCACACTGTGTTTATTTTATTTGTTTAAATCTACTGTAAGTATTGATTTGTCCGCCCTCACCACTAATGTTGTTTCACATATGTTGAATGTTCTTCCATTGATCTGCCAAGCAGTGAAAGTTTCATTTTTAAAAATAAAAATAAAAAAAAACCAAAAATGTAAAATGATATTCTTCATCTTGAACAAACTCTTGTAAAACCTAAAAGACAGCTATACTAATTCTACTTACCCAATGTTGCAAACTTAAGTACTGTGCCAAATAACAACGCTCCATTTACTATTTACAATTTTAACATGATGTGTGTCATAGTGTGTTAAAATTCTGTTTTAAAATGAAGCAGAAAACTGACATGTTCAGCACAAAGTGTTAAACTGTCCAACTTCTTTCACTTTTAATGAATTCTAACTTTCAGGGGATGAACCTTGCCTTGATGTTTAACTTTTGTAATAAAGTGAGCTTTACAAATGAGTCCGTTTTCTAGGTTTTTTTATGGTGTGTTTAGCGCAAAAGTGTGTTCATAGTGGTAATTATAACATTTTTTACAAACTGCATGTTGTAAAGATCAAAAAATGATCTTTTTTTGTTGTTCTTAACTGGACACTGAAATTTTTGTTTCTAATTTATTTTTAATAAATATAGAAAAGATTAAAAAAACACGTAAAGAAACCAGAAAAACAAAGAAAGTAACGCCATCTTTCTTGATGAGACAGTGAAATGTAAATCTTTGCAGCTCTTTTGTTTAAGGTTTGTTTATCTGTGGCCTTTTCAGATTGAGCAGTCCCATTTCCATAGTGATGGCCTGCGGGGTTAGTGAGGGACAAACTGGGCCGAGACGAAGCGTACACGTGTGTGTGTGTGTGTGTGTGTGTGAGTGTGTGTGTGTGGCCATGATTAGCTGGGCTGTTTGTTTTTCAGGCGCCGACATTGCTTGTCCTGTGAGGAGATGGATGGGCACAGACCTGACAGAGAGTGAGTGAGCAGGAGACACACACTCTCTCACACACACACACACACACACACACACACACACACACACATACACACACTTACAGACTGAGCACACAGGGGCTGACCTCCCAGATCCATCTCTGTTCCCTCACAGTGCGGGAAAAACACACACACAGAAACAGACACACACACATACACACACAAAGAAACACAAAGCCACACTCACTTGGTCACATGAACCCATGAACCTCACAGAACCTTACAGCTTCAGTACATCACGTACACACACACACACACACACACACACACACACACACACACGCACACAGTGCTGAGGTTTTTGAACACTGACTGAAATAACATAAGCCACATGACACAGTGGCTTTCAAATGGATTTTCTAGGACAGACACTAATTTTATGCTGTGACCTTAATTGACAAATACTTGATGCTATAAATCACGACTCAGTGTGTGTGTGTGAGTGTGTGAGTGTGTGTGTGTGTGTGTGTGGTGGGGAGGACATGAGAGGAGGTTTGGGAGAATGTGCTAATTAGTGGAGGAAATTGATATCAGCGCCCTTGTGTGCTCGATCCGGCCGTGTGTGTGTACAAGGAGCGAGCGATATCTAACAGGCACACACTCTCTCACACACTCACCTGGTAGCTGGCATTCAAGGAACCAAAGCCCAGTCCAGAGATCATGTTCTTCACCAGAGTGGGACTTCTGGAAAACAGAGAGAGAGAGAGAGAGAGAGCGAGAGAGAGGGAGAGAGAGAGGGGATTAGTAATCATAGGGGTGGAATAATTACAGCCACGAAGAAAAGAAAACTGACGAAAGGCAGTTTCACTCCAGCGTTTTGCATGCGTCCATGCAGACACGCAAACAAACTGAGAACTGAGCCGCTCTGCACTTATTCGCTCTGACAGCATATTGTTGTGTACTCACACACACATCATGTGTGCTACAGGACTGAAATCAGGTGGGTAATTTCCCATCGTCACTCTGTCAGGTCTCGAGAAAGCGCCTAACATCTGTTTGCTCAAATGCAAGCAGGCGTGCTTCTCTGCCGTGCATCTGCTTGCCTTGTGCACTAAATGCTAAAGACACTGAAGGGAAACACACACACATACACACACACAACACAAAACGGACCTTTGTGCTTACTCTGAAGTAAAATGGTAATGATAGGAAGCTTATTAAGGCAATCTTGCATGCCAATAATGATTACCACATTGCTACACCTTAGACTAGCACTGGACCAAAGAGATCCACGTGCAGTTTCAGGAAGAATATTCTGGATAAACAAACTTATTACTCTTATTACACTTATAAACTCAAAAGAACGGAAAGTGTATGGATTGGGAAGGGACCTCAGCTATGCTGCAGGAATGCAAGCGCTGACTTCAGGAATCAGATTCACTGATAGCTGGCATTGTTCCATTCTGCCTAAAGGCTCCATTTTCACGATCGTAACTCAAAATAAATATAAGAAATATGATCACAGTGTTGGCACCTGGTTGTGGCTGATAGATTCTCGTGTTTATGTAACCATCAGCAAAAGCTGTAGAATGAACACTTTATTATAAAATGGTGTGGGTAGGCAAGCAGCTGCAATAGCGAATCAAATTAGCTCCTTTCATTCGCACGACGGACTAAGAAATCGTAGCAGGAAGAGAGAAAAAACAGAATTTTATCACAAAAAAGTACATGTTTGTGTATGTGTTTGTGTGTGTGTATGTGTGTGTGTGTGTGCTTCAAGTAATAGTAAGAAAATGGCAAGGCAAAATCTGGTGTGAGGCTCCTTCATAATTAGTAGCTCCTCATTTGTTTTTAACCAATCTAAGAGACTCCGCCTTCTTGTTTCCTATTGGCTCACAAGACCAAGGATCTCCTTTCAATTTCAGTGAACTGGCTTTTCTTCCAGGTGATGTTATTCATATTTGTTCTGGCTAATGCTTTAACTTGAAAACTAGGAAATTGATTTTTATCGCTGTAGCAAGGGGTTAATGCCAAAGCTAAATCGTACTTCTTAACTCTTCTGACAATGACAGATTTCACTTAGAGATTTTTTTTAGACTTAGACTTTAGACTATTTTTTGTCTTAAAAATAACTTGGGAACTTCAAGCACTATAATTCTGTACTTCTTGCATACTTTGTATGCACTTCTAGTTTGAGTAGTGTGTTCACACTGGGAAACCCAATGAGATATGACGTACTGATGATTTACTAAAACTGAAAAGTGGAGATTGTCACACGTTTTGCACTCAGAGCTCGCTGTCTGCTCTACGTAGCTGAAGGAGCAGAGCCATCAAAGGTGTAAATTTTTCCAAAAAACCAGAGCAGTCAGTAAAAATGCCAACACGCCATGGATGCACATTAAGTGCAAAAAGTTTAAATGAGACATCACGATCAAAACTCATAAATGCTATGGCGAAACTGTAAATGTTGGCATCTCTGAATGACAACAAATTTGGCGAGTTTAATTAGAAGTCAGACATTCTGTTGATTCATTTAATTATATGATATTCATTGACTTTAAGTAGCTATGAGTTTTATGTATTTGTCATGGATATGAATGGGATAAAAACCTTTAAGCCTTCGCTAGAAATTAGAAAAAAAAAAAAAAAACCTACCCGGTCATCTTTGGTGGTCTCCTCTTTTGGTATTCCACTTCATCCACAGTCCAGACAGCACCCTTGACGTTCTCCACTCGCACAAAGCATTTGTGGAGGCTCAGGTTATGGCGCACGGCATTCTGGGTAAGTCAGGAGAGAGAGAGAAAAAAAATTTAGAAATTCTCCAAGGTGCATATGAGACAAAAAGTACAGCTAATAGATGACCATTTGTTAATAGTAACAAGCTCAGTTTCAATATTTATAGCAAATATGAATGTAAAGAGAAAGAGACACTGAGAGAGAGGAAGAGAGAGAGAAGCACAATTGGTCACGTGTTATTGCTTGAAATGCAATTACAGTACTGCTTCGTCTAAACAGTCTTTAATAACGGCGTAAATCGTATACCTGCTTTCTAATTAAAAGCCTGCTTGTGATGATAAGCATAAAAAAGGCTGCATAGTTCAGTTCAATGAGGGATGTGTGGATGTGAGTTTATCTCCTCATCTCATATTCCTCCCTGCACACACACACGATTATGCCTTCCACCACAAACACACACACACACACACACAGCACCAATTAAGTGCATATTCCACCGAAGGAGTAGTGACACCGGGGTGCCACACCGTCACACCAGTAGGAGGAGAAGAAGAAGAAAAAAAAGCTCTCTGTCTCCAAATGCTAAAAGTAAGAAAAAAAAAAAAGATGTGTCTTTCTTCCCCCACAAGCAAACCCCCATCATTTTTTTTTTTAAATTTCACTAATCAGCCACTATCCAGAATAACACCCCCGAGGGAAGCCCCTTCCTTTTCATCTGCTATTTGTAGTTTGTTCATGCCCAATTTCATTACCAATTTTAATTCGTGTATAATTAAATCCTGTGTATTTTTTCTGACACGCTCCTTTTTTTCACAGCCCATGAGGGAGGGACTGCTGATGCCGGAATCACTCCTAACCGTAATTACAAGTGCCATAATCAGACGAGGCCTCCCTCCTTTGAATAAATTTCCCGGCGCAGGAGCGATGATGCTTAGTTTTGCAAATTAGTATGACCCCAATTTCAGCCTGCCACCTCGCCAATTTTATTTGCATTCCCATCCGTGATGAAAGACTAATTCTCCCAGTTAAAACATTAGCGGCAATTTAAAGAGGGTCAGCCTCAGCAGACATAAACAAAATGCTTTGCTGGCTGGGTGTGTGCTCGTGGCGTGTGAGAGATGACGGCGTAGATGCTCTGGAGAGGGGCAGCGATATTAGAAAAGATGGAACTCGTGACGTGGGTGTCAAATGGGTCTCGCCTACTTGAGTGGCGGTGCCCGCACAAAGGAACTGGCATGCCAGACGCCATTTTAACATCTCATCAGGGTTGGCTATTCGTCTTCCTGTGGCCATATTAACCATTTTACAGCTGTTTTAAATACTGATCAGCATAATGTAGATGTACGGCTAAACGCTTTCCATCAATTAAACACTCCAGGATACAAGGAACTTTAATGGGCATGAATTCTGAACAGCTTAGAGAAGACACAAGGAGGCTAAGTAGTCATCTTCAGTGCGACAGACATTTAAACGACTGAGTAAATGCAAAAACCAGACATAACAAGCCTAAATAAATAGCAGTGTTTACAATAAAGTGGTCCTAGAGCTTCACACTTCAGACAGTTTTCCCTCTTTGATGCTGTGTTTGAAAAAAAAAAAAAAAAAGATTTACTGTTTAGATTTGAAGTGTAACAAGAAACACTTGACCTGAGATCAAACAGTCGTCTGCAAACGCACGACAGGAGTGTGCACTGCAAAAAAGAGCATTAAGATTTATAGATACGAATCATGGTTCTAGGCAAGGTCCATCTTTACACCTAAGGGACAGCCTGTGACTGATCAATGACTTCCTCCTGCTCTTTCCATGAAATATGAATGGCCATTAACCGAGCCGGAGAACATAGAGCCCCATTTCTATATTTAATACCGCAGCCAAACGACTGGCAAGAGAGAGGGAGAGAGAGAGATTGTGTGGATATATTACAAAAGAGAGAGGGAGAAAATGGGAGGAAGACAGTGGCAGATGAGAACACGAGGAACTGCATCTATTAATTGTTAAATTTCATAAAAGTGAAATGAGACGTTGCAGATATTCAAGCCACCTGTCTTCTCTTCTGCTTCTCCTTATCACTCCATCTCTGACCTCTCTAAACTGCTCTCCAGGGCTAAGTCATTTCTCCTTTTTTTTTTTTACTCTTTTTTCCTTTTCATGCCCTTTTTTTTGTTCAGACAGCACCTGAGAGGAAGTTCTGTAAGATCGCAGTCCTAAAGTGGCCTTAAGATGTCTTGAGGTTTGCAATTTGATGCCATATTCTGACATGGTGATGTTGACAAGCTGCAACAACAACCAAGAAAGGAATATAGAGGAATGTAGTGAAAGTCACTAAAGAGAAAAGAAGTCTGACAAAAAGAGACAGGCAGAAATGAAGTGGGAGGCAGGTTCTGTTCTTTTTCACTATCAGGTCTTTCTTGTCTATGTGGTAACTGAATCACATGTGGTTTAAAGTGTGTGACTGGACATCAAACACACACACGTAGTAGGCCGATCATAGGGGGTCTGTGTAGACCAGACATGTTAGCCGTGGTGCCCAGAGGAGTGCCAGGCTCCTGGGGAGAGATGCAGGGCCGCGATAGAGCGGCACAGTGGAGCAGCGCTGAGCGGACTCTAATCAGCGGCCGGAATTAAACCAACCGATAAGGGAGCGACGTGACCGTGGTGCGATAAAACAAACCTCTGTTTGCGTGTGTGTGTGTGTGTGTGTGTGTGTGTGTGTGTGTGGAGACAAGGCTGAGAGTGACAGACCATGAATCCTGGTCTCATGCATACACATACAGTGAAAGGAATTCAGCTATTGAAATAGTTTGTGCTTTCAAAATTCAAGGCCATCCAGTGTCCCACCAGTTTAGACCAGTGATTCCTAACTGGTGCTTAGTGAGCAGTAAGTTGTGTGTGTTCTTCTTATCCATCTGACTTGTATTTTTAGTTTTCAGAGTTCAAAAAGTTGGTGCACTTTTATTTTGAAAGTTATCCGGTATTTCTCGCTTTCAGCTTGGGTTTGAGACCGGCAATCAGAAGGCTGACATTAAACAGTGACATGCAGGCCTTCAGTGAAAAATGAAATTAGCCTAATGAAAACCACACATTCATACACACACATACACATGTATGTGCACACACACACACACAGCAGTTTTTTTAAGCTTTTCACAGAATATCCATGAAATGAAACTATTACACTAACTAAATGAAATTACTTTTAGTTACTTGCAATGAGGACAGAAGAGAGATGCAATTTAGCTTTTAAAGAAGTCCTCAAGGGTTCTTTAGATAGTTAAGAGGTTCTTTGCATTCTAAAGGTGCTCTATCTGAACTCCTCTATGACTGGGAAACACTGTTTTAAAGAGTGAGGAATCTACACGGAACCATTCCTCCAGATACAACCTTTTTTCTTCAAATGTTTTCTCCCGTTAGTTCAAAGCTGCGCATTCCGACTGCAGTATGATTAAATTTAACCGAGTCTTTTTGAAGTGGTTTAATTTTTTTTATTAACACCTGGGCACGGCTTATCAACCAGATCTCATGAGAAAAAAATGTTTAAATTCAAACAAGGGCAATTTGGCTGTATTTGATTCGATTTTACACTAATTAAATTGTAAGAAAAGGTAGAAATCCACACCTAAGCTGAACGTGTATCTCTTCATACAAATTGACTTTGTATTGCATTATGACTTTGTAAGAATTATGAATTTGTCTGTGTACTTTTTAAAAAAGGGGTATAGTTCTAGGTGTCTAGGTTCTACTTAGAACCTTCTCTGAAAGGTAAAGCCTCTGTTTTTAGTACAGGAATATCGTCTCACGATCTCACGATTAACAGTTACAGAAGGCCGACAGGACGAGCAAAAAATGCCCGCTAAGTGAATTTTTCTCCTCTACCAAACGCCAGACAGAACGTTGGCCTGCTTTTTCTCCCACAGTCACACAGGAGACAATAGAGACGGCGGATTGGGGCAACACAAAAGAGCGGGATAGACAGAACGGAAAAGAAAGCAGGCGGGGTCGTGCCCTGGCTGGCCGGGAACAGAGTTGGCATCATTAATTACGGCTGCATGTTATCAGAATGTGGCCCTTGGCACAGGGGCAGAATTTACTACTGTTTGCATCAGGCAGAACAATGGGGCTGACTCAGTGCGTCTGCGGTTCAGCCATGTTGCTAGGTGGAGGGAGCAGCCGGCCTTAAAGGCAGGACGCTTACTCAATAAAATGACCATATGAAACATGACTCAAAGGGTAAATCAAACAAATAAACCACACTCATTTAACCAGAAATGTTTTCTTAACTTGGCAGGTAACTAAACTAAATCTAAATCTAATAGGAGCAAACATAAGGCTGTCTTGTGGCAAAGAAAACCCCAGAAATGAAATCTGCCTATTTTACAGCAATATGATGACTACTGCATGTCTCACCTTCCAGGTTGCTGTATTTCTCCTGAAATAGGCGAACATTCGTGTAAACCAGTTGTAGATCTCATTGAGAGTCAACTGTCGCTCAGGGGATTCAAGAATAGCCTACAGAGAGAGAGAGAGAGAGAGAGAGAGAGAGAGAGAGAAAGTGATTGAAATGGCTGCTATTAGAGACACATTAGCTGATGAGCCATCTGCAGTCACTGTGTTATAACTGGAGGTGTGCATTTCAGCATGGCTGACACCGTGCTTGGAAATGATCATAAATCCACAGTTATGAACACACACACACACACACACACTCTCACGCCTCTCTTCCTCTCACACACAGACTCAGGCTCAGAACTCAGACACAGAGTGCAAAGATCCAAATCTAACACCCTAACAAACTCGTTTTTCTCTTTCTGTCATTTTTTTTTTTTTTTTAGTTCAATACCAGAAGTCTTTGTTACACGTCTGTATTATACATAATATAGCCAAAGGGAACTTTTTATAGTACAGTTGAACCCATGATTGTTAAATGGTTAACTTCGGTTGGATGGTCGTCTCTGATTATATAGATTCGGGTTCGGGGTGACTTACATGCCGTATCAGAGAAGCGTACGTGAATGGAGGTCTGACGTCAGCGTTTTTGTAGAATTCACAATTCTGGGCGAGCTCTGCCAACAGACAAAAAACATACAGTTCAGTTAGGAACTTAATTTAACACACGGCATCAGGTCAAGTATATATGGTGAGTGTGTAGCCAATGTGTACATTATGTGTAAAAGTGTGTGTTTGTGTGTGTGTGTGTGTGTGTGAGTGTGCTGACCAGATGCGATGGGGGTGCAGTATTTGTCAGAATTGCGCCGGCGGATGGAACCGACACCGTGTAGGCTGGAGGAGCTGATGACGGACGGGCCCTGCCTCAGGGGGGTGATGGGAGCTGCAGCCGAAGTGGGAGGGTGAGGTAAACCCTCGGGGAAAGGCTCGCTGTCCCGCTTCAACAGAGAGGCGCTCGACGCCAAGTTCAGCTACAGAGACACACAGAGAGAGACAGAGAGAGAGAGACAGAGAGAAATAAGTGAATTTAGACACTACATATGAGCCCTTATATTCTATCTAGGTCCAAATAAACTATTATCAATGTTTAAATCAACTCTGCAAATTTATTTTTATAATGATCAATATAAATAATTAAAAATGTTGGAATGTTTGGAATTAAAACTGGTAAAATGACAGCTGCCTTTTATGTTTTTCTGCTGCAACATACTCAAATGCTGAAAATTTGTGATTTTCCCATCATCTTTATGCTCTGTTAAAGTTCATTTTTTTAATTATTAAAAATTTAATTGTTATATAGAAAACTGTCTAATGAACAATAAAAATAATTTTAAATATCATATTATAAAGTTTTTTAAGGTCAATTTGATATTCTGCTAGCAAAAATGTCCCAGAAAAGTGTAATAAAACTTCTTTTTTTACGACTAAGGGGAAAAGAGATTTTGTGTGTCTATTTCTATAAATATTACTTGCTTTGCTAATTTTTGAGATGATAGTAAAATAAACTGTGCAAGATTTAGTATGGTCAACTGTTGATTAGTGATTATAAAATGGGGGCTAAATCAATTGTGTAAATTTAGATCTTTATTCTCACCACAAAGCTCCTCAGTCAACCACAAAATAGTTTTTTAGAAGTTCAAACACACTTGGTTTACAGGATCATGCTATCCCGTTTCATTGCAGCTTTGATTCTTACACGCAGCGCTGTACAATAATCTCCTGCCTTCTCATTACAGCGTAGGGAAATATAATCGCCGTAAACTCGCTATCGCTCCCATGCTGAGAAGCGAGCGCCACGCCAGCCACGCCAGGGCCAGTTGGCACACAGGCTCCATTATAAGACAATCCACTAAGATGGGATTTTAAAAAAAATCCCCTTGTGCATCTTTGACACATGTGCATATGCGCCAAAGCTCCTTAGCGGCACGCAATTAGAGTGATGCAAAAAGAACAAAAACAAAGCAATATGAAAGGGAGGAGGAACACAATCTGGCAACAAACAGCACGTGGCTGTGGTTAGCCGCCCTCGCTAGCGTTGCCCAATTAGCTACAGCGGGTGTGTGGAGGAGCGCTGGGAGACGGAGGGAGGCTTTTCCAGGGCTGCTTGTTTTCCTCTAATTAAAACCATCACAAGCACGTGCAACAACGGAGAAAGGAGGGGCAGGAGGTGTAGCAGCGATGGGTTTTGAAGCTAATATGGCGAATTAAACCGCACCACCCCTCCCTTTTTTTTTGTCTCTCCTCACCTCCTCTCATCACCAAGCCAACCTGGCCCATCTCCAGTAATTAGGGGGGCAAAATTGTTTAACAGGTACTTAATTAACACTGGCGCTGTGCCAGCTTGCCATGATGCCCACTGAACAGCCATGACTGAGAGCGACGTCCTCATGAGGGACGACTCTAAACTCCTCCTCTTTGCTAGCTCAGTGGGCTTCTCTTGCTTTCTCTCGTCAGTGATCGAGCCCCGACTTGGCACCCCATTACCGTTTTGACGGAACCCCATTGCGTGGATTTGTCTCCAAACAGAACAGGAGACGCCGCCTATTTTTCCGCCCCTCCGTCCCGCTTTTTATATCCCTATTCCAAATTAAGACACTCCAGTTCTAATTGTCAATTAATTTCAACATCTTCATATTTTAATAAGACTCCTCATCAATCTTGCCATGAAATATTCATTAGACACCTAATCACTGCGAGCTGGGCTTGGTGGCTAGAAAAAATTACGCAGAGCTTTGTATTAACTGAGAAGGTAGGCTATATTCTCCCTCTCTCTCTCCCTCTCTCTCTCCCACACACACACACACACACACACTCACACACACTTACAGACAGCACACACAACCGCAAGTCATTTCATTTGTGCAGAAGCAGAGACTAGTCCAGCTGTAAGTGATTAGTTGGTGTATGTAGAGCCTAACACTGAGCCTGTGTTTAAACTGCATTTGAGACGCTTGTTTAGACACACGATTAATGACTCAAGAAAACATGTGTACTTAGATAATCGGTAAACATTTAAGCCTTCGTGTTGCATAATGTAACATTCAACATACAGGCCATGTCTCTTTTTTTTTCATGGCCCTCTAGAAAGTAGTGCAAATGTTTAAAGGTTGCAGAGAGCAGAGAAGGAAAAGAGCAGTTCCTTGAAATGCCAACAGAGGGCACAGTTTTTACTTTAGACACGCACTACATTACACTGAGACTGACTTGTTCTGCCTTGTTGGGCCATAATGAGCAATTATTTTATTACCTGATTTATTTATTCTGATTTATAGACATGGATGCAAATGCAGAACAAATACAAATAATCCTAAAAGAGGATGTAGAGACTGAGGTGGGGGTTAAAGGTCGTAGACGTACCGGTTGGTTGAAAGGCTTTGGCTCTGATGGACGCATGTGCAGGTGGGTCATCATGGCCTGCAGACGCTCACTTTCCTTGGCCAGCTGCAAGCAAACACACACACACACACACACACACACACACACACAAACACACACAAAATGTTAGTAATGACAGCAAAATAAACTATAGAATCATATGTGTATTTGTTCACTTTCAGACAGTCAGCTTGATTATTTATTTATGTATTTGTTACTGAGCATATACAATTTAAGCAAGTTGTAAGACTTTCTGGCTGAACTGTAAAAAAAAAAAAAATAAAAATAATAAAAAATAAATCCCTGAAACACAAAATCAGAATTTTCCAGATTAAAGCTTATGTTTTATGTGATTTATGTGATTGCTGTACATGTGGCTTAGTCAAATCAGGATTTTTCTTGTACAAACGCAGAAATTAAGATGACATGTAAGACTTATGAGATGGTCTGATCCTTTATTATTATTATTTTTTATTTTTTTTCAGATATGTGGGCAAATCTGCCTACAGTGAGACTCTACAAATCATACTCAGCCACTTGTAATCAATAATGTGATTACTACACACTAAGTCTAACAATCATATTATCATATTGCCCTGATTTATGAAGTCTCGGTGTATAAATATTATTTTTATGCCTCTTGTCATTCCACACTATTTTTGTTCATTACAATCTCCATGTTCTGGATCTTTAGGTTAAAAGGAGACTCTTGTTTTTTTTTCCCCACTCTCTGTAAGTGAAATACAGAATGAGATAACAAAGTGAGTGATGAGAGAACGTAAACTGACCTATATATTGTAATTCTAAATATAGAGTGTATTTACTGCTTGTTTTAGATATTTTGGAAGAAGAGCTGTCAGGAAATTGGGCCCCATCATCAGTCTACAGTGTACAATGCCTAAAGAATCGAAGGAGTCTAAATTCAATTGAGCTGTGAGGCAACAAGAAACGGGAGAATGTGAGAGAAAAGGTGAGAGAGCCGGAGAAGACGGTGAGGAAGAGGGAATCTGGATACCTTCCTGCGGGTGTAATTATGAATCCTAGTCCAGAGCTCAATGAGATGGTCATATATCATGTTGCACCTCCCATTATTCAAGTTTGGAATGAAACCCCTCTTTCCCTCCTGCGCTCTGTCTTGCCCTGCAGCTGTACTCATCTGTGTATGACGTTGCTGAACGCTACGTCCAGAATGATGTGGTGCTCATAAACTGCAGCTGACGCCTCAACACTCCTCTATAGTAACATCTTACTAGGTTGATGCACTACATAAACAGTTTAAACAAATGTGTGTAATCATTGGTATGGTGAATTTTTTTGTGAAGATTTTTTTTTTTCTGTGGAGGTGATTTGTTTGTCTTGTGATGTTTATTCAGCATTTTTGGAAGGAGTCTCCAGTGTCAGCACAACTCTGGAGGAGAAACACACAAGCTGCATTTTTTTCCCCTTGTCTTAGTAACTTCGAAAGAGAAAGAAAAGAGAGGCTGGTTAAAATAACTGTTGATAGCTGTTATAACAGTGCTAAAAGGTTTCCTACATGTAACTCTAAATGAATAAAAAGTATGACGTGTCATTTTTAATGAAAGAATTTTGTAATCCTTTTATTGTTCTGGTATAAGAGGAATAAAACACTTAAGTGCACTCCTCATTATGTTTATTCCTTACATATGTACAATTTGACAAAATAGCTATAATTACATATACTTAAATCTAAAACCACAAGCAATCATGTCACATGTAATTCTTACTGTTACAGAACTAAATTTGTTTCATGAATGTATGGAGGAATTGATTTGTATGATTTGTATCAATTTGTTTGAAAAGTCTCATTTTAATGTTAAAGGCATTGTACCTTATTGTATGTTTGAAAATGAGCAAAATCTGACTCCATCCCTGTCGCTTGCTTGTTGAAATTAATCGAGATTTTTCATGAAATGACATGAAAGGATGAACAGATGGATACATTACTGATCCTGTAAATAAACTGTATGACAACAAGGATATTTTTCACGTTTCCAGGAGATTGTACTGTAACTGTACTGCTAGATGTAAGTGTATGGTTCATACCAGTATTATATGATGTAATGGTTTGTAGTGCATGCTATGATTTCCATAACCGTTTAAATTAACCCAGTTCCTGGTAATGCACTCAGACCTCTGGACCTACATTAGAGTTATAAGTGACAATATTAATTTTTTAGTGAAGAACAATCCATTCCATATTGCAATATATTTCACCAATGCAGTCATGACTGAAAAAAAAAACAAAAAAACAGCATAATCCAATTTGGAAATTCGAAATAATGCAGTGTATTTATTCCACAGGCCCTTCAGCACACAGCCACAGATTTCAGCTGAAGAAAACGTCCCTGCTGTTAAACCCTTATTTAAGGATAATTTCTCCCTCTTTCTGTTTTCCACTCTGTTTGTGTTTTGCTAGCTCTGGCCTGTTTATTTGCCCATTAGCTGATCTGTGTGTAATAAGGCAGCGATCAAGCTTGGAATGAGATGGAGATAAATACCAATGTACTTTTAACCTCAGGATGACACTGGCAGCCTTGCTTTTACAAGCATTATTTTTAGGAATGAACAGAAGGACGACGAAATATAGTGCGACAGATAAGGTGAGTGTGCTAATTGGAGAGTCCTAATGTGCGCCGTCATGGTGTAAAAACTCGCCAACTGGGCTATCTCAGTATTCTTTAAGAAAGAAAAGCCCCCGCTCCATGCTCTGACAGCTTACCTCGCTCATGTCGCCATGCATTACAGTCTGCAACTGCTTGTGTGTGTTTCTCGCCCAGACTATGTTTCCTGTAGCCACTGGCTTTTTCTTAATGCGACGTAATGGTGTGTCAGTGTGGGCCATCGTTAAGCATCACTACACACTCTCCAGACAGCATCAACATCCAGTTTGATCACACACACAGACACTGGATAACATCTCACCAGCTTGATGTGTGCTAAACATTTGACTGACAGCAAGACGGATGCGTGTTAGCAGTCAATTTGTCCTGGAGCAAGAACTTTTGTTTGGTAGAAGGAGGCCTTTTTTGGGTTGAAAGTGATATTCAAGTGAGGAATAAAACAAAGAAGTACTGTTTTAGGAAAACATTCCATGACGTAGTGGTGTGATTATTGATTATTTTCCAATAACGGCACATCCTGAAGTGTTTTATTCCTCTAATATCACTGCAGTTGGGCTACAATTAATGCATTTTATGCATTTATAGTTACATAGTTTAATGTGGTTTCTGATGTCTGTAGTTCCTGACATCTACGTTACAACAGTTAGAAACTGTCAAATTGTCACCAGCTTCTCTTTTTTTTGTCTCTTGAAGTTTAAAACACAAAAATGCAGCTTGTTATGTTACTGAGAAACTGAGAAAGCGCTGACACTGAAGACTCCTTCCATAAACGTGAAATCCTCGCAGAAACCATATCAATGAATTTTTCAATTTGTTTATTAATAAGTTTAGATTATGGAGAATGTCCCTGTGTGTATACAAGTCCCTGTGTGTATGCGTTGTCACTACAGAAGCACCTTATGACCAATCACATTCGAGAATTTAACTGCGCTGTGGTATGAACTAACATCATTTTGGATTTCATTTTGTGTGATACCAAAGCCAACAAAGATCACTTTTAAAGGTTCTATATTATTCTCTAATACAGAAAATAAGCTATTATTTTCTATATAAGACAGAAATTAACTGTAAATGGTTTGTGTATGCGTGTGTACAACTGTGAGGGTGTGTGTGTGTGTGTGTGTGTGAGCATGTGTGTATCTAACCTGTATCTCCAATTGCTGAACGACCTGCATCTGGACCCGACACTGGGCTGTACTGCGGTCGTCCAAGGCATGTTCACTGTTGAGGTGCCTGAGAGAGAACAAGAGAGAAGACACAGGAAAAACAGTTAACCCTCATGTTCAAGATTTAGCAAAAGACATTCAAGTCAGCTTTAATTTTTTCAGTGATCCAATTGGTTTTAAGGTTGCAGCAAAATATAGGTTTTTTTTTCATTTTCAGCAAAAAAAAAATTATCTGAGTTCACAGAATCAGACAATACTGATCCAATACTACATTTTAACAGCAAAAACTGTTTAAAAATGTTAAATAATGAAAAGATGCCACATCACGACAGATGTTTGCTAATTATCAAATCTGTTTTGGTTGCTTTAGAGTGCATTTATTGCTGATTCACAGCCAGCACAGCCATTCATGTGCATTCAAGTGCAGTACCTCAATAATGCATTATGGATCAGCTACTATTATTGAGTCAGAGCTTTACTTAGACATTGTGGGCCATCAGCATTACCATAGCTATTGGCAGTAAAATTAGCTGCTAAGCTGGGAGTCAAATTTTGGCCAAGTGGATCATTTATGTGAATCAATAGATTTCATTGAAGGTGATCAAATCAAAAAGCAAGTTAGGCCTGTAGTAGATCTGTGGCCTATCTTATAAATTCTTATAAGCTGAGTGTCAAATATTTTTGGACAGTATAATACATTTGTAATGTTTCTCTTTTCGATGGGTCACGATGAAAAATAATGGGAGTAACCTATCCTGAAGTAAATGTAAGATCATCAGCTCTTCCACGTTTCCACTGTGATTAATATAATGGTTTAATCAAAGCCGAAGCAACCAGAAGCTAACAGTGGCACATAGTTGGTTGCATAGATTGAAGAGCAATATGATCATTTTTGGGTTTCAGTGCAATTATTTTACTTATAGCTAAAGATGTGCTTAATCGTTTTAGGTCAATCAGCCATTTTTGGCCAACATCGCAGAATCAAATCATTGCATCCATAGAAACTTTATGTTGCACATCCAAGATATGTTCATGCCATTAAAACATGTAATATCAACTAAGCAACACAAATAAACAGTGAAGTGTTTGCTGTTTGTACAAAGGTGTGAGTGTAAATGAGAAAACTAGGTCATGTGACAGGTATTAAAATAACCACTTTGTTTCATGTTTCCACAGTAATATTTTTTTAATTTACCTTGTTCCTCGAATAACTTGAACAACCACTGTGTTTTATTACAGTTTAATCACTATTATTGGCACAGACCAAACAAAAAGATATAGAATTGCAGGAAATATGAATCTTTGTGGAAGTTAACTGCTCACTCTCAGATCACAATGCGACTCTAATGAGCGTTTCATTAAAGGCAGGTGCTATTCTTATAGATAAAAGACTTACAGACAGTGCTAGTACTAACTATAAAACAAAAATATGTGGGCAAAAGGGCCTAATTAGTGTGATGAAGATGTTGGACTTTTTATTCCAATAAAATACTAACTTTACTCCATTCACTAAACTTTTTATAATACAAATTCTCAATTATTTTTTAATTAATTAAGAAATTAATAATTATGATAAACCTGTTTCACGTACACCTATTCCTCTGTTAGATTTTCAAATATTTAAAATAAGATTATGTAAACAAAATCACTTAACTATAGAGTGTTAAATATATTACAAACGTACAAAATCATTTTAGTACTAAAATCTAAAGGAATCTTTTCACCCAAGCCAAAAAAATCAAGAGTTAAACACTACAAACAGAAACGCAAAACCACACTTGAAACTCTATCCAGCTTTGCCTGCAGACGTCAAGATCATAAATACACCCGAGGGCTTAGAGAGAAATCTGCCAACATGCTGAGGCATCTTTCAGCGACGCATCTGCCGCTATCCATACGTCTGCTGTCTGCCACCGTTTAACACACGTAAACACACACACAAACACACTCACACACAATTTTAGGACTGCTGCGGAGACAGATTAGGGTGTGTGCAGCGTGTATTTAGTGCTGCAGCCACCGCAGCCTGACAACACACACAAACACGGAGGTCGCATCCAGCGAGGATGTCCCGGCCAAGCATGACTTCATATAAACAAACAGCCACATCAAAAGTCCAGCCGCTAGATAGTCTGATTATTTTCCCATTCGGAAAAGAGGCTTGTGTCCGAGCTCTTTTGGGCTCTACGTTCAAGGAAACGCTCCACAATGGCGGATTTCCACCCAAAGAAACACTTTTCACCCAGTGTATAAACTCTATTTCCTCTATTGTGAAAATATAAATAATATTAGCACATGAAAGGGGCAGTGAAAGAGTGTAGTATTGTGTAGTATTGCGTGTGTGTGCTTGGGTGTGGGGAGAATGTAACAATATAGTGTTGGCTGATTGTTTTGGGATAAACATTAGGAAGGGAAACAGGAATACACATATATACACACATACACACAAACACACACACACACACACACACACACACACACACACAAACCACTTCTTTTTTTCAGTTCTAGTGTGGACTATTAAATAAGCAAGTATGATAACCCAGTCACGTCCCTTATTAAAAAAAAAAAAAAAAAAAAAAAAAAACTTAAATGTCACAGATGTCCAAGTCCAATCTTGGAAAAGCAATAAAGACAGGATCCTTTTTTTCTTTCAACTTAACGGTGTTTTGAGAAATAATAATAATAAAAAAGAATCAGGCGCTACAGATCACGACCTTCATGAGTGGGAAGGGGAATTAAAAAAACACCTGGATATGATATCATTTGTTTTCAGGGAACACAGTCAGTAAATCCAGTTCCCAATCAGAGAGTCATCCAAACTGTGTTTTTCTTCATGAAGCAATCATCTACCTCTCTCCAAAAACAAAACAAACAGATGACGCCCGGAGTGAGAAAGAGCGAGAATGACGGAGAGTTGATGAGCTGAAAGAGTGCGGGAAAGTACGATGAAGTCACAGCGAGAGGAGTGTGGAGCATCCAAAGGGCTGAAAGTTGGAAAAAAAGGAGGGAAGAATGTGGAGAAACAGGGAATTTGGAGTGAAAAACACACACAGAAGAGATTTAAGAGCTAGTGTGTGTGAGTGTGTGTGTGTGTGTGTGTGCGCGTGTGTGTGTGTGTACAGTGACTGTGTCCAGCATATGGAAGGTCTGGGTGTTAAACTGTAAATAACCCGGATAGGGCAGGATAGAAACATGCTGAGAAAGATCATAAGGTCTCCCGTCATTCCCCGTTACAGGAAACAAACAGGTTAACACACACACACACACACACACACATACACACACACACACACAAACTTTCCAGTTTCTAATTCGCTGATACAGTAGCCGTTTGCCCACTAAGCGCCAACAATGATGTCATAAACCACAGGTGTTCGGGAGGTCACATGACCACATACCTGCTGGGGTGATATTACCTAGAGTTCAGAGGTCATGAGAAAGCCCAGGGAAGCGAGAAAGATGGAATAAACGTGTTTTTGGATGTCCCTCAGTGGAAAGAAACTTGAAAAAGCTTTCTTTCCTCACGTTTAAGCCCCATAAAGCACCCGCTCTCTGGGGTCCAAAGGTACGGGGATTAGTTGATCCCATGGGGAAATCCTGATCTTAAAAACCGACGGCTACATCACACACATACTCACACACGTACCCCGTTCTCACTTTGCTGAGTCATATCTCATAAGCACTGATCTACAAATCACTCTCAGTCTAAAGCTCCTGCGATCGTTCTACTCATCGGGGAATTCCCGTGCCTTTGCAAATCGCTCATCCTCTGATCCCTTCATTTATCTCTCCATCACTTGCTGATTGACATACAGTAATAGCGTTAGAATTTTTTTCTTCCACTTTTTGAGGGAAATCGTGAGGAGGCAGACGCGAGGAAATTAAATGAAAACAATGATGTCATATGTTCCACTAAGCCAGACGCAGATAGCCTTTTTTTCCTTCTACATGTGAATGATGATAAAAACATGATCTCACTCTTTGCTTTCCCTTCTCTTTTTTTTTTCTCTGAGAGACCGAGAGACACACCACATGCTTTAATGGCATATAATAAACAGTAGCCGCACTTTTTTTTTCTTCCAACGGAGCCGACAATGAGGTACTGTTTACTCGCTGGGATCTAAGCTGCATTTACAACGACTGAGAAAAAAAAGTCAAGTGCCAACAAAAGGCCTGAGTATTCTAACACATGTAGTCTGGACATGCCAGAGAAAATTGAAGATCATTAAAGAGCTCAGGCGCGGGAGAGCGAAAAGAGGGAAAGGATAGGGATTAGTAGTGAATGGGTGTTTTATCAAACTTGCACTACTCTATAAGAAAGAAAAAAAACAGCAGAGGAACAGACGCTGCAAGTGGCAGGCGGCCAAATGGATCTATAGTGGAGAAAAAAAGTGAAAAGCGAGAGAAGGGGGAGATAAAAAAAAAAAAGTCCACCTTATGCTATCTCTCTTCTGATAGCGATGAATAAAAACCGCTGGCTGGGCCACGAAGGGCAGGATTGACAGCATTATCTGTCCCCCCTTCCCTTCCCTTCCTCCCTCCCTCTCTCTTTTTCTTTCCCTCTCTTTCTCTTCCTCTATTTTCCCCTAACATCCCTTTCTCTGCATGCCCCGGGGCTCTGTGAAATGAGACACCGCGCAACCAAACAACAGCTTTGCTCTTAAAACTTTCCCAGACTCCCTGGCTCTTTGATGTTTGTGTCAGCAGCCGTCATCTCTCCGCCACTCCAGCTCCCCCTAAACCCCCTCGCTCGCACTGAGCGCGCTCCTCAGGCCAGTCGCCAGGGACGCTGGCGGGAAATTTGAATAATGTCTTGGAAGAGGCGGAGCCCCTGAGCCCGAGGCTAAACCTCTGCATCTAAAGCGGGGTGATGTGGACGAGAGACACCTGACGTGTCTGCCATGCCGAAGGGTTAGTTATTTTAAGTCACTGCTGTCTTCTTCACTAGTTCCCAGCTTATTTTTCACAGACGCGCTTTAATTATTAACTGGCAGTGTCAGCTAACATTACACAGAACAGAAAACTAGCCATTTGTTGTAGATGTGTTATAGTACACTGTACTATAGTTTCAAAATGATGTCTAAAGCAGGTTTCTCATTATGTTCACGCCTCTTTACACTTCCTTATTGCATCATTGTTGGTTGTAACCAACAAACATGGGCTTGTTTTGGGTCATAAGCCATCTGAGGTCATTTTAAATAAACTGGTTCCTCATGTGAATTGTGTATTTTTTTAAATAAATGACCATGTTACATTTTGTGGGAGGCTGTACACCAGAGAGCTCTCGGTGCATACTTGGATTGAGTGGATTGAAATATCATTGACATGCTTTAAATAGTTATGTTATAAATAGTTATAGTTTAATTCACATACTACGAATATGAATATACATAGTTTTAGTATGAGTAGTATGCATAGGAAGCAATTTCGAATCCAGTCAGATGGCTATTTTTCCGTACTTCGTACGTTCCAACTTATTAGAAAACATTTAACAATTAAGAACAATGTTCTCACGCTTCTCACACTTTAAGAGTGACGTTTTCCAATATAAACCCATATCTGCAAACTATCCACATGAAAAGAGAAAAAAAACAAACGACAAAGAGAAGAGCAACACTGGTATTGATATTCCCTTCCTGCTTCACCAATATTGTGACATATCTGTCATTTTCACTAAACAGAAAGAAAAGAAAAAAGAAAAAAAAATAAGGAAAAGAAGGGAAATACAGAAAGAGAAGAGAAGAGAGACTCAGAAGAGGCTTACAGGCCTCTAGGGCAGCGCTGTGACTCAGCCTCATATGACAGGCGGACGTGTCAGCGCTCTTCCGCTGTGAAGTCTCATTATTTTAACACACAAAGACAACGGCGCTGTTTACGGCCCAGTCCTCGCTCTGATCTGCTCCTCTCTTTATCTCCCCGAACCCCCTCCATCCCCAAAGACTGCACTGCGCTCCAAAAGAGCGAGGGATGCGGATAATAAAGAGGGGGGGTGTGTGTGGAGAAGAGCAGAGGGAGCTTCCTTTTTGATGTCTTTGCTAGCGTCCGAGAAACAAAGGGCTCTAATTGTAAATGAGCTAATTAAGTAAGCCGCTAACGAAGCGTGAAACAATTTGCCTGACCCGACAGAGGGATGCTGGGAAAGAGGGAGTGAGATAGAGAGAGAGGAAAAGATGGGAGCAGGGAGTTAATCAGGGCCTGGCAGCTTCAAGAAGTTACAGCTACCTGATGACACACACACACACACACACAAAGAGAGAAGAGGGCAACAGGAAGGAAAGGGGTTTTCAAGGGATATGTCACACCATGGTTGCTCAGTAGGGCATGACCTCTGAACGTGTGTAGACTGGCTTCCTGCTCGCGTATTAAGTGCCTCTTTTGGGAAGGAACTCATAAAAGAAGCTAACGTTGAAAAAAAAAACCCTCACCAGGATCAAATTTCAGAATTTTTCACCTTCATAATCCATTCATTCAGTCAGAACAGCCGAAGGAAAGCTAAATTGAAATGAAAAATCCAATGAAAGCTCATTTTTAATCCTCATTTTCTCTACATTATTTATCAATGTTGCAAACTGGCCAATATAATAAGTCATTTTTTTCATGGTTGACTCATATGAACATACGTCTAGTATCTGGATTGGTCCACATGCACTTGTAGTGCTTTATATACTTGTAGTTAAGTGCCCAAATTAAGTAGCCAAGTACATAGGATAGATTGAAAGGTTATTAGAAACAGTGCAAATCAGCTGTTTGACATCTTCCCAGTATAAGCTCAAAAAGACTATATAAAATATAATCTCTATTGTATATAAACAGAACATACGGGTTAAGGGGGAAAAAAAGACCATGAAAAAAACCCTCTCAGTGCACTACGAGCGCTTCATTTAACATCGACGTGTGTTTGTACACAACGTTCAATCCCACAGCAACGAAGAATCTCTCACTCCGTCACAGGCAGTAGCATCCTAATCCTCCACCTCGCCGTGGAATTCATCCCTCCTTCTGTTCAAACATTGCACCTAAACATGGTGTCTCTCTCTCGATTAGCCTTTTTCAGATCCTACTGCTCATATCTAAGTGTATGTGTATGTGTGTGTGTGTGTGTATGATTGAGTGTAGGTGTGTTGAGGGGATGGACGAATGAGCGTCACTCACTTAATGAACTGGCCCATGTCTTCGCAGAGCGCCTCGCAGCCGGGCCACTTACACTCTCCGTGGCCGTAGAGTGGGTGTGAAGCTGTGTGTTCCTCATGGGACGAGCTGAAAAACAGAGAAGTGAATAAAAGAGGGAGAGAAAAAAAAGAGGTGTGGTTAGTCTTCTATCACTACAGCTGAAATAAAAAAAAAATATACATATGATTGTTACTTTTTACTTATCTGAAATGCTCCAAGTTATTATGTAGGAATACACAAGTATCTATCTATCTATCTATCTATCTATCTTGCAGGAATAGGAAGGAGAAGAAGAACAAAATATATCAATTCTTATACGCATTACAATTCTGCACTGATGCACAGAACATCACAATCATTTTTTTAATTGTCAAAAGTACTTTTATGTAACAACAGTAACATTTCTGATGAAAAATAATAAACATAAGCATTGAAAAATGAATCCAAATGAATCAAAAATTGAAAACCAAAGATAGCTAAAGAATCATTTTATCATGATTCAAATCAAATTTCAAACTCAAATGAAACTTCGATGTACCTAGAGACTCCTCTAAATTTTCATGCAGAAATGAAAATTCTTAATATAATAATATGATAAAAGAATAAGTTCTTCGATAAGGGTTCAGAAATGCAGGTGATGCAAGTTTTCTTAAGATTACAATAAGACAATTGTTGCTGACACTTACACGAAAAAAAAAAGAAATACTAAAAAAAAAAAAAAATTTAAACATAAAAAGATCATTGTTTCCACGTATCACAAGACAAATGATCACAAAACACACTGTGAAAGCAGTTCATGAGGAGCTGGTCAGGTTATACAAACAGAGGCCAACGGCACCAACTTACATACACACACACAGAGTGAACACACACACTCTAGGCGCTATAGCAAGTCAAATAGCTTTTAGCTATACAGTAACCGCATGTCAGCACATTACACACACTGTGTGACTGTCACAGCAATAAAATTTAATGCTGGCTCTCAGACGTGCCATACTGTCTATACTGCTTGTGTCTTTTGCAAGATGAAAGGTTTGAACAAAGGCAGTGGTGAGAGGTTTCTGACATCTGCTGCATATCTTTTAAATGAAAACCATCATCTCAAAAGCAGCCCGAGTCATGTGTTTATCTCCGTTTATCATCCAAACAGGCCAATACACCACTTTCTAACCACGAGCAGGACGCTAAACACAAATGTCTTTTCTGTCTAACTTCTCTAATCTTAAAACCTTACGATATCTTTCCGGCTTTCAAAATTCGATGTTTTCAAAATGCAAATGAGTATTGTATTGTGAGGAGGTCCGCAAAGTAACTGTGCACCTGGAGGAGGTAACAATAGTGACAGAGATATGGGAAAAATCAAGCAGCTAAGCACTATGTGGTGGAAAACATTGATGGGGGATGAGTTCATGAAACTGTAAAAGGATGTTCACGCTTTCCCAATAGCACCTTCATCCACACGTTTGCTTTTTAAACTTCTTCACTGTGCATAAAAGATGTTTGGGGAAAAAATGCACTACATCCAGCTACAGTCTAAACAAAATTGCCCAGAATTTTGTTTTTAACATATATGAGTTGATTGATAAAATGATGCTAACTCACTGACCATAAAATCATAAGAAACCTAGAATTATTTTATTAACATACATTGTTTTTGTTTACAAATGTCAACAACTTACATGACTGAATGGTGACAAGTTAATTAGCAATTAAACTAATCATTAATCATTAATTAATGATTAGTTTATGGCTAGAAATAAGACAATTTGAAGTGGTTATGTTTTGTGAAGAAATGTATACTTCTCTGTCCATTCATCTTTAAACATTCTGTTTTCATCATATAGTCAGTTTGATAATCAGACCAAAGAAATAAAATCTAATAAAATAAAATAAAAATCTCCCTTTTCTGATCTAATGTCTCTACCCCATCATCTCGTGTCTGGTCTGATGCTCTGCCTTAAGCTAAATAATTTAAATAAATGCATGTGATTGGTTAATCCTAAATAGAGGATCTGACACAGAAGCCAAGCTGGATCATATTTGAAATGGTAATTTTTTTTTTTTTTTCATTTCACTTTTTAGTGTTTATTTTTTCAAATACTCAGTTTGAAATAATTTCCTGGGTCCGCATCTGGACCATGATTGGCCAGCTGAAGTCCCCTGTTGCAATTTATCAACAGAATATTTTTTATATTTGGGTCAGGATGTGTTATATTAATATTACATACCTGTGCACTACTAAAATGATTAGTTATAGCATTTTGGACCAAAGCAGTTGTGTTATTAGGTGATTTTGTATTTCAAAGGTTACAAAGTTGAACTTCATGTGTTTTAAACTTTTTTTTTTTTTTGCAAAAACTGTTCATGATGGCAAACTTCACTGAAATGAATGTAAATTCACTTGTAAGTTTTTGCTTTTTGAAAGCTGGCACTGTGCATTAAGCGTGAGAGGCTCTCAGCTTTCAAAATGTTAAAATTTTGTAAATCACGTAGTGTATACCCAGCTTAAGATGGCTTTTGAAGCACTAACAGAACTCGCTGGTGAAAATGGAGGGGGGTAGGACGCCCTCTGAGTGCTTGTTTAGTTTGAGACGCTGCCATTGTGTTTGTTGTGGGTGGATCGGGTCTTCTGGTCTGGCTTCTGTAAAGACCCACAGCAGATTAGTGCTCTCTCTCTCCCTCTTTCTCTCCTCTCATCTTTCCAGCCACGTCCATCCATCTTTCATTTCAGGCCTGGCTAGCAGCCATGGGCTAGCATGTAGCGCAGAAGCCTGGACCGCAGGATCCTCCGTCATGCGCCTGATTTCTGCTAAGCATGAAGAGGAGGGGAAGCTTGCGGTGCTTTCGGGTCTGGGCAACTGGTCCCGAATCCACATCAGAATGCCATTTAACGCAAAGCAGCTTGCTTGCAGATGAGGTTCTCCTGATGTGGAGAGCATACACACGCCGCGTACACACACACACACACGCACGCGCACACACACACATGCTTCTTTTCTTCTGTCAGATGTGCTGGCAGTGGAGAGGCCACTCAATTCAGAAGCTGCTCTGACTCCAGACATTACAAACTACTGGCAACCACACGGTCCACATGCGCCATGCATTAGCCCTGCCGCACTGTTTTTCTTCTGCTCAATGTGACAACGTGTGTGTGTGTGTGTGTGTGTGTGTGTGTATGAGAGAGGGACAGGAAGGGTTAGAACCTATAAGAAAGGTAAATACACACCAACTCATCCAAAATCACATAGTATGGCAGGTGTGTGTGTGTGTGTGTGTGTGTGTACTCACTGGGTACTCTGCAGAGGAGTGCCTTTGGGGTAAGGGGTGAGATGCTCGTCACTGGACTCCCCCTTGGTGAAGGACGAGATCCACTCAAAGAGTCTTGCTCTTAAAAATGGAAGGAACTGATCAGAACCCCAAAGAGTGGCCCCATGCACACACATGCACACACACACACACACACACACACCTGTCTTCCTCCGTTACTTCTTACAAACACACCTTAATCCCGTCCGAATTAAACGACTGCACATTTGCGCCCAGCACACACACACATACTTTACACACACACACACACGTCTAAACTAGCACAGAGGTGTAAGTAACGTTATAGTCACGCCACGTGTAGAAGAACTTGCATGAGCATCAAATATGAAGTTAACCCAGGGCACTTTACACCAGCACATCAAATAGGACCCTGACAGTGCTGGCTATGAAATATTAGTGTGAGCAAACAAAACATGCACTTATAAGATACAGACCTTTCGACAGTGTGCCACGTACTCACAGGACGTGCTTCAACTGTGCTATTCATATCACACTCCAGATGTGCTTTTATTACCCCCTCATCATTTTTGTTCAAACTTCCATTTGGTTAATATTTCAGTATTGCAAGCTTCTCAACTCACAGACTTACAGTTAGGGTCACAAGCAAAAGCAGATATTAAATATGTATAACATAATAGCTACCAGTATTTCTGATACAATGCATTTTATACAGTCGTTCATGCTCAGGAACCACTTTATCTTGGTCATCTTTAAAAACACAGAGCGCAAGGCAGAAATGAAGACTCAGTGGGACCCCAGTCCATTTGATATAAAACTACTATTCTGGAATATGTGTTTGATAGCTGAAGGTATATTCTGTATCAAAAAATCTTATATACATACATACATATGTATATATATATATATATATATATATATATATATATATATAGCCATAACATTAAAACCACCTGCCTATTATTGTGTAGGTCCCCCTTGTGCCAAAACAACTCTGATCCATTGAGGCATGGACTCCACAAGACTTCCGAAGGTGTGCTGTGGTATCTGGCACCAAGATGTTAGCAACAGATCCTTTAAGTCCTGTAAGTTCCGAGGTGGGGCCTCAATGGATCAAAAGCACATCCCACAGATTCACTATCGGACTGAGATCTAGGGAATGTGGAGGCCAAGTCAACATCTTGAACTCTTTGTCATGTTCCTAAAACCATTCCTGAACAATGTTTGCAGTGTGGTAGGGCGCATTATCCTGCTGAAAGAGGCCACTGCCATTAGGGAATACCGTTGCCATGAAGGGGTGTACTTGGTCTGCAACAATGTTTAGGTAGGTGGTACATGTCAAAATAACATCCACATGAATGCCAGGACCCAAGGTTTCCCAGCAGAACATTGCCCAGAGCATCACACTTCCTCGGCTGGTTTGCCTTCTTCCCATAGTGCATCTTGGCACCATCTGTTCCCCAGGTAAGTGATGCACTCGCACCCAGCCATCCACACGATGTAAAAGAAACCATGATTCATCAGACCAGGCCACCTTCTTCCATTGCTCCATGGTCCAGTTGTGATGCTCACGTGCCCATTGTAGGTGCTTTTGGCGGTGGACAGGGCTCAGCATGGGCACTCTGACCGGTCTGTGGCTACGCAGCCCCATACACAGCAAGCTGAGATGCACTGTGTGTTCTGACACCTTTCTATCACAGGCAGCATAAACTTTTTCAACAATTTGTGTTACAGTAGCTCTTCTGTGGGATCGGACTAGACAGGCTAGCCTTCACTCCCTACATGCATCAATGAGCCTTGGGTGCCCATGACCCTGTTGTCCTTCCTTCGGCCACTTATGGTAGGTACTAACCACTGCATTCCGGGGATGCCTTCACACGACCTGCCATTTTGGGGATGCTCTGACCCAGTCGTCTACCCAACACAATTTGGCCCTTATCGCTCTGATCCTTACATTTGCCCATTTTTTCCGCTTCCAACACATCAACTTTGAGAACTGACTGTTCACTTGCTGCCTAATATATCCCACCCCTTTTCACTGAACTAACATTATTTACTGCATTAGTTAACCATATTAACCATAATTAATAAACCATAATTAGTTACACACACACACTAACAAAGTACTAATTTAGAAACAGAGACACTAACTAAACTAAAGTAATTATGTATTAATTAATGTTTGTTAAATGATAACAGATTAAACTTGCATTGGCTAATATTTATTTAATCCATGACTAAAAATAAATCCATATAAATTATCAAAAAATAAATTACAGCATGATCCATAATGCTGATAACTTATTGAACTCCAGTTTCCATGTGTAAATATTTGAACTTGCGTTTCAGCCTTTGCAGTGTTAAATTTTGCAGTGTTAATTAAGGTGCTGTGCATATTAGTCATTTCAGACTTAATATTTAATTTGACAGTATGAACATTGGTTATTTGGTTTATTATTTAAAAAATAAATCATTTTAATAAAAGTTCTAGTTACTCTGCAAATATTACTTACGGTTTATTAATGCTGATGTTCTTGATTTGTTCATGTTAACTAATGCATTAATGATGCCAGTTAATAGAACCGTAATATAAAGTGTTAATGTAAAATTAATTTTCATTTCTTTTTACTCATCATCATATCATTTTAGCGTGGTTTGGTAAAGTTATTTTAGAGTTTAAAAAGGACCCAGATTTTGATTAGCCCTGATCTAAGAGTCCGAAAAGTAGTTGGATCAAAGTTTCAGGATAACAATACCATGAAAATTAAATATCACTATATACTGTAACACTCTTTATTTGCACACATCTATTCCAAATCTGGGGCTGTGTGCTGGAAGTCTTTAACTCACCTGTCTCTCTTTGGAGTGTGCATGGAGTTCTGTCCATTTGGCAAAGGATGATGGGGGATCTGAGGTGAGACTTTGGAGGCCGTGTATGAGGTAGTGTTGGAGCTGTTGGTGCTCAGGTCGAGGCCCTCGTGCTTCATGGGCTCGTCTGCGTTCTGCACGCCCGCCACGTCCTTCCACAGCTGCTGCAGGTCCGTGGGACACATGGCTGTACGGAGAGAAGGAAGGAGAGAGAGAACGTTCTGTTAAACATGAAAATTATCTAAAATTGCATCAACCTGCATCAAATATAACCAACAATGATCTACAATCAGCAAAATTGGGCTTTGAAGAAAGCAAGGTCCACATTCTCTAGTTCATATTTTATCATTTATTAAAAATGAATACAACGTTTTAGTCAGATGACTAACTATGAACATTATAAAAGTGTGCTACAAAAATTTATAATTTCAGTAGGACTTGCATAGTGCGTACTTGCAATTCTTGCAATAGAACTTTTGAATTTTCGAGCAATTTTTCTCTGGACTCGGTAAGTTGATAACATTTTCTCATGGCCCTTTTATTTCAAACCGAGAAAAAACATTTTTGAGAAATTTTATTTGAGAAATGTTTTTAATATTGCTCAATGATCTAGCCTTGGTAAAGTAACACAAATGCTTTTCAAAACATCTAAATGTTTCTCATTGTTTAGAACAACAAGTTAAATATGATACGATTTTTTTTTTCAAGCACTAGCTTCTGTACCACAGCGATGTAAGCAGCCACAGGTGTGTGAGATACTCCGAGTGCCTGTGTCATGAGTGATCAAGACACCATGTCTTTTTATCACCTCCTCCCCGTCTCTGCCTTGAACGTGTGCCAGTTGGCACGGAACGTCTCTCTGCTGGTACATCACAAAGCCTGGCAGCATGTTGACATTAGCGTGGCAAACCCGTAAAACGCCAGGGACTTGTTAACATCTTGGGAGGGCGACAACACAAAAGAGAGAACTGGAGGCCCACTGAATGGCCAATTTCACCATATTTTTGTTAGTTTTCCACCATTTCCGCAATTCACCCGGCCATCCCTATTTGTAATTACGGCTGTTCCGACCAACTTGTCACTGTCAGTATTAATCTCGTCAGTGTACTCTCTTGGCACTTTCCTCATTTTTGCAGCCCCCTTCTGAAAACCTGATGAATTCGGAGTTGTTTTTCTTCCCCTCACATTTTCTCCGCTTTTCTCTCACTAACGGAGGAGGTGGTTGGTGAGGCAGATTGGGGGGAGTGAAGAAAGACAGGAGGAGAAGAGGAAGGGGGAGTTAATTCCATCGTGCACACACACACACACACACACACACACACACACACCATAGCATGTCTGGCTCAAGCTGTTCCTGAAAACCCACAGCCTGCTACACTATCACATATGGCAGGAACTTAATAGCAATCCAAATATTATGTCTGGTGCGTCGGCATTCCTGTCTCGGGCCGCGCCAAAACAAAGCGAATGATGGACGGCCGCACTTGCAGCTCCAGCCTGTTGTTCGTTCTGTCTTTTGGGGGGGGACAACTTGCGGGGGCACGGAGGAGCCGCTGAGCGATACAAATGGTGAAGAGAACATGCAGTGAGCAAGAAAGAGAGACAGGGCCAAGAGAAAACTGGCAGCTCTACCAAATGAAAGAACAGCCAGAGTGTTGGAGCAGATCCGGGTGGAGACGGAATGGTCTACCTACAGTGAAGTGTTTTTGTTTCTCACTTTCTCCCGAACACACATGCATGAAGGGCCAGGTGGGGCATTTCCTCTGTGGCTAGACTTCAGCACTTTCCCCAAATGTCCACAGCCACCCCTCCTCGAACAAATATGCACACGCGCACACACACACACACACACACACACTTCCACTCCGAGACCACCGAGCTAAGCACCCAAGAGAAGCCCATGCAATTCCAGAAATTTCCCTGAAAGAGTAGCATATGGTAGTATTTTGCTTTCTTATGACAATAAGAAGACTTAAATACGTCTTACTTACACGTTTGTTTAAATAATATTGCTGCTGCTTCTGATTAATATGCACAGTTGGCCGCCAGTGGTGGTGTCGAGGCCTGGGATGACAGACTGTACTTTCGTCCACTTATAAAAGATATTAAATCTTCCTCTCTTGGCTGACCTATTGAGATCTGGTCAGCTTTTATGCCCCGCCTTCAGCTAAGAACAATGCAAATGGCCTGATTGTGAGGGATGAGGTGTAGAAAACTTTTCACTAAAGAAACCACAAAGTACTTGGCTGGAAATTTATGGTAGAACCAAATATTGTTTGGTCATCTCTTGTCGAAAGTTGAAAATGCAGGGAGCTTTTGGTAATTAAAAAAAAATGCAATGCCAGGTTTCGCTGCCACCCATGGACCAGAGGACAAAATCCTTTTTAATGGGGCCAAGCAAGACCAGCAAGAAGAATGTGCACGGTTGGCTGCCTGCTTTTAATGGAAGGCCTCTTATCAGGGAGGGATTGCGGGGGA
Organism: Pangasianodon hypophthalmus; assembly: GCF_027358585.1. Lineage (NCBI taxonomy): Eukaryota > Metazoa > Chordata > Actinopteri > Siluriformes > Pangasiidae > Pangasianodon > Pangasianodon hypophthalmus. The sequence goes on along the minus strand of NC_069729.1, from coordinate 7,439,072 downwards.
ATTCCATGTTTTGTGGAAGGAGCCTCGACTTTATTGTTCCTCGATGATGTCAGCAAGAGAGGTGAGCATGATTAGAGGAGTGCCAAGGTCAAAAGTTTGCTGTTGGTCATAAGATCTCTTGGTCTCGACCTCTCCATCCTTCCACCAGACGGGCTTCCTAAGCGCAGACATCTCCGTGTGTATGTGTTGTTCTGCTACTTTGTGTGTGCTACAGAGGCCACTCAAGACAGCGCATGGCAATCTTAAGTTATATAAATAATCAGAGATGCCAAGGACAATTAGAGTGAATGAAAGTCAAGCTCAGTAAATAAGTTCATTTCAGAGGCCCTCTTTTACTGTTAAAAACTCCAGAAGCCTCCTTGTTGGTATATTCCTCTTGGAACTCAGTGTGTGTGTGTGTGTGTTGTTACATAGGACGCTATCTCGATGAGGCTAAGTGAAAATAAAGGATGCAGAAAAACATAGTGAGCTAACCAAAAGCCTCATTTCCTCTGGCTGCTCCCAGACACATGCACAATTCTCCACAGAGCCCAGCAAATTTTGTGGCATATTTACCTATTATCCAAATGACTGCCTTCCCCAACCAACAATCATGCATGTCTTTTATCTTTTTACAAGCTGATTAAGTTAACAAGCTTCATATGTGGCTCGGCAGCATGTCCATGGCTGCGGTTTGCTCCGGGGGTAGTTTGGTTGATGGGGGGGTGGGGGATGTCATCCATCTCAGGCTAATAGATTGAGACGATTAGAGTGAGGGGCCTTGTTTTATGGCTAGCATTATTAGCGTTCAGCCCTGTGCACGTTCCTGTTTATGGCAGAAGGTCAGCTGATGTGTGTACAAGGCCAGCACTATTAATGTTCGGCACTATACATGTGTTTATAGCAAAGGGCCAAATTCTACAGAGATCAGCTGGCCTGGTTCTGTAGTGACCATCTGGTCCAGTGGAAGGCTAAGAATATGCAGAATACACATGCTGTGTTTATTTAGCCTGCTGCATTTTACTCCTGGGCTGGTGTGTGTGGTGAGGCTTTGCTTTAATTATCATTTCTAAAGGAGTGCGTGGCATCCCAGAGACTAGGAGGTGAGTTGGTGGAAGTGAGAGAGACCACCTGGACCAGAGAATTATGGGAGTATTATTTCAACTTGAGGTTAGAGAAGGTTTCTCCATTATCTCTACGAAGGAAAGTTAGCTAAGCCTTCATTTTAGAGTAAAGCGTATAGTGAAAGGTATATACAGCAGGAAAAATATCATTAGTGTTCTAATGTATGTGCACTGAAGCTCTACCATGTGTATCTACCAGATACTCTAAGTGTAAATGAAACAAAATTTTGTGTAAAAATGTTGGATCTTTTTTAAATAAAGCTTAAGTAAGCGTGGGTTTTGGGCTACAAAGGGACAATGTAATAAATATGTAAAGAAAAGTCTCTGCATTATCTCAACCTCGGTCGATTTTAGTTTAGTATTTATGTCCATTTATTAATAAAGTATCTTATATATATTAATTAGGATGTTTTAATTTATGTAGAGTGAGTGAATGTAATTACCACTGCCTATTTCTCTACACTGTACTGAAACTTTTTATTTTTCAGAAGTTTCAACAGTGAACAAAATTCCTATCTATCATGCAATTTTGTTTTCAATATTTCTGTTTTTCTTTTTGCTATTTTAGACTTTAAGACTTAAATGAAATGTTCTGTAAGACGTCCATTATCCCCTTTACCACAAGTCTAACTGACCATCCAGTATGTCTGTCATTCGCTTCTTTAGTTTTGCATTACGAGGCTAATATAGCTAATGAGCAATGAAAATCTTTTTAAAAACAAATATATATGCCAAAATGTTCAAATGATTGCATAAATGGCAATGTTAAGCTACACGATAATTTTTTTTAAACAAGCAGTTTTGTAAAATAGTAGGAATTCCCTGTATTTGAAAACATTTCAAAGCATAAGTATATTATTATGCATTATATTAGGCCGAGCTACACGAAACTGGAGTATTTTCAAATGGTTATTTAATTATTTATTTATTCGTTCTTTCTTCCTCAATAACTCCTCTATCCTGGTCAGGGTCACAGTGGATCTGGAGACCCTATCCCGGCAACACTGGCTGTGAGGTTGGAATAGGTTAGGTTAGGTTCCACTTTATTGTCATTGTCAGAGTACGAGTACAGAGACAACAAAATGCAGTTAGCATCCCACCTACTGAAATGTTTTTGGGAAGTGTGAGGAAACACTTGGGAAGTGTGAGGAAAACCCAGAGGAAACGCACGCAGAGAACATGTAAAACTCCACTCAGCCAGTAACCCAAACTCAGGATCCAACTGGAGACCCCGGAGCCATGAGACAGCAATGCTACCCGCTGTACAGCCTAGGAAGTGGAAACTCACTGGAGGAAATGGAAAATTGTAAACTGATTTTTCACCATTCCTCTGGATTGGTGCATCTAGTCTTTGGTTTCCCCTTTTAATCAGACTGTCTAATGTCAAAAAACCCATAACACAAGCCAAGAGAGAGAGGTCCAATCAAAAAAGTTTGTGAGTGTGCTCTACCAATTCGAGCAATGCACAAATGAATACTCAGATTTTTGGCAATAAAATGACACCTTAGTGGTGTTAAAAAGTCAGTGTGTGAGTGTGTACCTTGCTGCAGGCCCTGGATAGGGACTTGGCCAGGTTGTATTCCGACAAGGCCTTGCCTCTGAAGGTTGAGGATGTGCTGCTGCTGCAGCTGCTGCATCTGGATCAGCTGCTGCTGGAAAGCCAGCTGTTTGCTGCCCAACTGCTGCTGCTAAAGAGAAAACATAGAAACATATTAAACAATCACAGAGATGGAAAAAAGAGAAGAAGAGCTGAGAGAGTGGCAGGACGGGATGGGAGGGACACAGCAGACACTCATTTGCTTTTATAAACCTGCAAAACTTGTGTTTAGATAAGACACATCCTGGAATAGAAAGATTTTCCCCTTTGGTCATCATTGCACTTCCTGAAATGATGGAAATCGAGTGCCCAGCTAAAAGAGCAGGCTAGTGTGTTTCCTCAACCCGGCTATGGAAGTCAAAGTTTGTCTAGAGTCGTTGGAGATAATAGTCGATATGAGAGTGACTACACCATGTGGTCTGGCAACACACACGCATACACACACACTCACAAAGCCACAGTCACTGCAGCATGTGCAGCAATCTGTTAGCATGCGGCTGCTACGCAAATTAACACGGCAATAAACAATGACAAACGACATCTGCGTGTGATGTTAAGCACAGTTCCAAATTACGTGACATCAGATGTCTAATGTTTTACGATAAGGCACGATTCCACTCTTGCCACACATAAAAAAAATCACTCTGTGTAACCCTAAACAGGAGGGGGGGGGGGGGGGGGGGGCGCTCAGAGAGAGCCTCCATTTAAGGAATATGCCAGATTTGACAGAATTAAAAGCGTGCCTTAGGATATAATGTAACACTCCAAATAAAAGGAGAGGAGAGGAAAAAAAGGAAGTAGAGAAAGTTATCCAATTCGTTATCAGAGCTATGACATAAGGGCTGGAATGGCAGGAAGAGAGCGCGGCTTCTCAGCTTCATCAAAAACGTCCAGGCTGTTTATTTGAAGCATCTCTGATCTCTAGAGCCAGAGCTAGAGCACACACACACACACACACACACAGAGTCTATCTATCTCTGGCATAGAGAAGTGCAGATTTGGAAAGCCAAGACAAATGTGTATGTGTGTATGTGTGTGTATGTGTGTGTGTGTGTGTGTGTGTGTGTGTGCAAGCACTAAGCTTTTTGGGGACCAAAGGATAGAAATATCTGACAGGTTTGACCTTGTGGGGACATTTAGCTGATCCCCGCAAGGATAATTTCTTTCCCTTTTTTTTTTTTTTTCAGATTATATGTTTAAAAAAAAAGAGTCAAATGGTTTCCTTTTATCTACTGTGGTTAAGGTTAGACACAGCATTAATTAGCTGCATTAGTAATTATGTCAGTGGAATGGACAGTAAAACAAACTTGTGTGTGTGTGTGTGTGTGTGTGTGTGTGTGTGTCCAGGAGTAAGGGTGAGCACCACAGACTACATGGCATGTGCTGATAATGTCAGGCAGTGTCGCCGTGATAAATGTCCCCCTTCCTGAACAGCTTTTCCAACGAGACGCTTTTTGATGTCCCCCCAATGAGAGATGGACCTTATCACACGCCAGATAACCGAGAACAAGGAGTAGAGTGGAGAGGAATAAAAAAAAAGAGAGAAAAATAAATAAATAAAAAAATCATGGGGAAAAAAACAGACTAGTTGGGTCAAGTTTATCAGCCAGTGCTAAAATCAGCCACAACACTAGTGCACTCATGGTCTGGGACTTCGAAACAAATCTATGGCTAATAGATTGCAGACTGTGCATGGATCCTGTGCTATTAGCTACAGATCACAGTCGGATTGTGTGCTATTAGCCTTAGATCACATTCGGACCGGGTGCTATTAGCCACGGATCACATTCAGACTGAGCACTATTAGCTTTAAATCACGTTTGGATAGTTTGCTATTAACAACAGATCACTTTTGGATTGTATGTCATTAGCTACAGATCATGTCTGGATTATGGACCGTTGCAGGGCTGTTCAGTTTGTTTCTGGCAGGTGGGCTACATTAAAAAGCATATGGGATCTATTTATATGAGCATAGAGTTGGATGCAAAAGTTTGCACACCTTTACTTCAAAAGGATGAACACAATAAAACTAATACGAGCTACACAACCAACATTTCTGAATAATATAATATTTCTAAATATATGACGTTTATTCGCTTTCCCTCGAAAGATATTTTCCGTCTGTTTTATCGCTCTCTGCTCTCTGTCAGTTTTTTCTCTCCTGTTTTTCTTTCAGCCTTTTGTAGTGGCTTTTGTGGTTTAGTGATCCAGTTTTTAACTATTCACACTGTTGGTAATTGTCGTCCTAAACACTTCGATATCTCAGCTCAGTATTTCCTGTTTTTGGGTCATTGACTGATAACTGATTACTACTTAAGAGATTGTCAAGCAGTTGTTAATGAAGATAAAAATAAACATAATTGCTAGCTTGGATACACTTTCTGTAATATTTACTACTAATCGTTCAGCTTGTGATCAGATACCATCCTCATCATCATCATCATCATCATCATCAAAACAGAGAACTCACTTAATGTTTGAATGATCTAATAAAAATATGGAAAATTTAGCCAGCCGAACAAAATTCACTGAATTAATCAGTGATTGTTTCGGCAGCAATGTTAAGAGCGATGACAATGAGGCTCCTGTTTAAAAGCCATTAGTAACATTTAGCTCAAGTGATAAAGGAGAAACTTGAGATTGATGTAAATGATACTGATAACTAAATTGGTTATACAATTCCTATCATTTTTTTTCCATAAGTATATTTTTGCAGCATTGGCCTCTGGACCACCTGGTCATCATTTGGATTGTGATTTTTTTTTCCCCATTTCAGCCTTGTTTTCCTACACAGTGATGGACGATTTAACTATGTGGCGCTCTTGGACAGCACACCTGTTTCACATCTGAAGAGCAAAATGGAGACAAGGGCAGACAAAGTGACGAGAAAAAGAAAACATGCTTCTAAACAACTACTGGAAAAAATTAGTAAAACCCAGCCTTCTCACTTCCTATTATTTTGTCTGACTCTTCGGTCCATTTTTTTCACACTTCTACTCTGTCCATCCACCTCCCCCTTCATTTCTCTGTCCATATCCTACGCTCTCTCCTCCTCCCTCTGTTCTTTTTCCTCTCCCTGGCTCGGTCTCCTGGGACACGGTTCGAGTTCTTTAACACATTGTGTCTGCGCACTGTTTACATTAGATGCACTCGAGTGGCCAAAGCTAGCGGAGGAGTGCGCCTGTCAGCTTGATTTATGAGCACATCAAGCAGAGTTTGGGCACGCCAGCTACGACTGACAGGCCCACTTCATTAGGCTGACTCCGGGCTGACTCTGTGGCCTAAGCGTCAAACGCACACACACATACACACACACATACAGTCAGAGAGACAGGAAGTGAGTGAGAGAGTGAGAAACATAGGCAGGAAAAAGTTTAAAATATCAGAATTGACAAACGTGAGTGGTAACTGTCTCACACTCGTTCTCTCTTGTGATCTCTCACCTCATGCTCATGCCGCTACCCTGACAAGCAATTACAGCTTGCTTTGCTGAGGCAGAGAGTGGACTTCAGGCCTCTATACATTTTTTTAAATGCATTTACAAGTCTAGAGTTTTAAGTGGCCCTGTCAGAACATTGACAGTCTTTTTTTTTTTTTGTTGCATCTATGCCTCATATGATTATAATCTACTATTTATACACGTATTGTGCATTGAAGATGAATGTCTATATGTGCTGGAGAATACACAATGTTGTTAGCTACTGAACACTGGTATGCATTTATATGACTATAGGTGTATAAAGGCACTAGTGTGTTTATATGATATATGAGATTGCTGAGTCGAGTTTTGTAATTTGTATGAATGTATAACTGTAAAATCTTCTCTGATTCTACTATCCAGCTTAGTCGCATGAGTTAATATAGCAGGATTTCTACAATTAAAATGTCATATTTATTAGTGTTTACAACTTTCTCTGGTAAAGCTAGCTAAACAGCTAACATGAGTTAACCTGACAGGATTTCTAAGAGGATTTTTAAGTTATTTTGTTTTATAGATGTTCACAGTTCACAGCTCCTGATAACTAGCTAACTAATATGAGTTAACCTGACAAGATTTCTGAGAAGATTTTTAAGTTATTTTTCATAAATCTTCATAGCTCACAGCTCCCACTAACCAGCTAACTAATATGAGCTAAATTGACAAGATTTCTGAGAGGATTTTTAACTTATTTTTCATAAATGTTCACAGTTCACAGCTCCCGCTAACCAGCTAACTAATATGAGCTAACCTGACAGGATTTCTGAGAAGATTTCTAAGTATTATTTTCATAAATGTTCAGAATCTTCACAGCTAATGGGTTGTGGCTAAGTCACACAAGCTAACTTGCCAGGATTTCTGAGAGACTTTCTTCAGGTGTTTTCATAAATGCTAGCTAATATGAGCTAACCTGACAGGTGTTCTAAGAGGATTTTTAGTATTTTTAAATAAAATTTCTGAATACTCACTGCTAATGGATTCTGGCTAGCTGACACAAGCTAACCTTGCAAAATTTCTAAGAGGATTTTAAAGTTATTTTCATAAATGTTCAGAATCCTCACTGTTATAAGGTTCCTGCTAGCGAAGGCTAACCTGGTAAGATTTCTGAAAAGAGTTTTGGATTTCTGACAGGATTTCTAAAAAGGATTTCTATAAAGATTTTTCTAACGCTAGCTGGCTATCTAACATACCTGCAAGTTTTCAGATATTCAGAAATGTTCAAAATCTTCGGGGTTAACACTAGCTTGATTGTTAAAAGTAGACAATTCAATAGTTCTGAAAAAAAACCTTCTTTGAGTACATCTTTGAGATTTGTAAATGTATCTCTCTGAATTCACATATGGACTCAAAAGCATGTTTATGTACCCTATTCTAAGAAAATACAGAAACTCTAAGTTTGATTAGCTACTCTGGCTAAATATATATCCTGGGCTTTCATGGCATTGAAAGGACCAGCTTCAGGTTCTGAATTTGCCTGGGAATAAGTCGAGGAAGGAACAGAGACACAGGAGTAGCTTTCTTTTTTGCACTTTCTCACTTGAGCACCTCTTGTTTAGTCAAGCACGGGCACCACTCTTCTCCCTGGGGCGCCCTCTGCATGCTCAACATGCACATACACAGCATACACACACATACACGCAACCCCAACTCAGTCTGGACATGCATCCACCCCGCACAGCCCATGTTCTCCTCTCCGCCGTGTTATAACCTAAATCTGTTCAAGCAATGCTGTGTATTCTGACAGCCTCAGAAACTATAGGGTGAGAGACAGCTTGCCTGTGTGCCTGTGTGTACATGTGTCACTGCTATGCATTTCTATCAGTCAGTGTGTGTTTGTGCTCAGATACCTTGTTGAGCATTTGCCACGCATATGCTCCATCAGTCACGTTGTCTGTGCTGCATCTAACAGGTCTTAATCCTTCTTTGCCATTATCCCAAGAGCTTGTTCAATATCTTTCTCTCTTCCTTCCAGTCTTACCTTCTACAACACTTCTACAATACATTATTTTTATATACAGTTTATTAGCACAGTGTGTCATGCACATGTTGTGGCTCTGCTAACTGTTGCAGAAGAGTCAGAAATGCCATCATAGAAAAGTTAATGCAGTTAGACCTACTAAACCTATCTTCCTGTCTAATGTGATGGTTGAAACACACACACACACACGCACGCACACCCCAAAAAAAGAAATGAAAAAATCAAATTCTTTTCAGCTTCTGTAATTGTTTTTCTTCTCTCTGCAGAGTTGACCAAACAAAACTCCCCACCCACACCTCTGCAACTTCTCTCATAACAAATGTTATGAACCATGTCATCTTTAATCTCTAAAACCTGTCAATCCTGACCATTTTTGCATCCAATTTGTGTCTCTGGTAGGCAACACACTAATTCAAATGAAAAACGGCCTTGTTGACCCTGGTCTTATTCATAGTTCCTGGTTCTTTTATTTAATTAAATCCATTTTTAATTTTTGTGGTCATTCTTATAGATTTGCAGTTAATTCATTAATGATCGCAATTTGTTTCATTAATTTATTTATTTTTTTATAAATAAATTGCTTAATCTTTTGATATTTTATAAGTAAAATACATATAATTAAAAAATTCTATTTGAAAATAAAATAAAATAAAATAAAAATTAACAACCTTAAATTTTGGTCATTATTTGAGCATTTTAGCATTAAGAGTGGAATAAGAATAAAAATTTACTTTAATTCCATTTTTTTCAATCACATCTATATTGCAGTGAGCAACAAAATAAAAGAATATAATGCATATAAAAGTTAAATAAATAAAAAGCAAAAAAATCATTTTAGTCCCAGTCACATGATCACTATCTCGTATTTATACTCCCCACCTGTGCAAACATACACACACAGACCTGCAGGAGGATCTCCAAACATGTGAAGTGGTTTGTGTGTCTATTTTCGGATTCATAATTGTATGGTTATAAAAGTAAAAGAGAAGGTGTGGGCCAGTGAGACACCCATCGCATGAATTTTTTTCATGTGATTGTGTGTTTAATTGAGAGAAAGGGTGAGAGAAATAGACAAATAAAAAATACAGACAGACAGTCAGGTGTTCAGATTTCATTTGTGCGTTGGATTAGTGTCGATCTCTGAATCCTTTGTTGTGTTATGGCTGGATCCTGCATGTTCCCACTCACCTTCATTAACCAAAGCAGGCCTTCTCCTTTCACGCTGCCTCCACGGACAATTAAAGAGCTCTACAGCTTTGCCAGAGAGCCGTAATAGGGATTTTCCACTAGGCTTAGCAAGCGACGACTTGTAAATTAATACTTAACGAGTATTAGCAATAAGACCTTGCTGAGGTTTGGAGAACGACTTAGCGTTTTTGAGGGGGAAAAAAATAATAATACAAATCCATACTCCCCTGATGTCTTAAGATGTGTTTAGATCACAGAAGAAGCTAAGCTGATGAGGAGAGAATGGAGTTGTATAATGCACAGGATCCTTTTTGCTTCCTGATGCTTAACAGAAAGACTCTCTAGAGTACATGATGATGACTGTTGGAGCTTCTCTGATTATTAGATTACTCTGTGTGTAAATGTTCAGTTATCTGAGATATTAATATCCAAATGCTAACCTAGCACTTGGAGTGTTCTAAGTGGTGTGTTAGCCATTTGCAGAGAAGTGCACTAGGAAGTTGACTGAGTAAGGGGTAGTTGGGAGGGCTCACCTCTTTGGCCTGCTTCCCTGCTTGCTGCTGTTGGCTGAGAAGCTGGAGATGCAGCTGTTCCTGCTGTTTCTTATAGTACTCCTGCAACTACAATGAGACAAGAGAGAAAAACAGAGTGGGATGAAATTGGATAGTCTTTGGGTAACCAGACCGTTATTTTTAACGGCTGTTCTTCAGAGTAGATCACACATGGGAATTTAAATAGATATGCTTGTACCCATGGTACTGTATATCATCAGTATATACCATTCTCAGAGTTCAGCCGAATTAAAAATGCATCAAGTAACATTTTTTGTTAAGAAGTAAAGTAGTGGCACTATTGAGTCAGTAGAGAAAAGAAGAACTGAAAACCCCAAAATATATTCCACAATCATCATGCACTATACATCATCATGGATCTACACCTTTTTTAACATTTTGGGACTTACTCTACAAAAGACTAGGTCTACTAAAAGCTGACTCTGCCAAAACCTGACTCCTCAAAAGCCGACTCTAAAAAATATTTACTTTACCATAACTAGACTCGACTCTGCCAAAAGCTGCCTCTACCAAAAGCTGACTTATTCTTTTAGTTTCGGACCTCCACACATCTATTATCATTTGGGTTAAAGCTAACTTGCAACAGCTCCTTCTCATACTGTTAACTGTTCTGCTTACTACAGTGTCAGTTGTCGAACTGATGAACTGATAAATAGCTAAATCTTACAATTAGTACTCAGTAAATGTGACCGCTTTAATTTTTAATAAATAAAAATATCTTTTTTTTTTTTTTATTTCAGTTGCATATTATTGATAATGTGCACAGTAATACAAGCAGGATAGTGGTGCACAAGAGTGGTGTGAAAACTTTCTCCTTGCAATAACATTTTTCTACCAGAGAGGTCTCCAAATCCACAAATGTTGCTTTAAATCATTCCAAGAAAAAAAAAGAAAAGAAAAGAAAAGAAAAAAAACCATAATACTACAAAGCACAACATGAAACAGAGTGTAACAAGGACACTTCTTAGAAAAGAGATTAGAAAACACAACTCAGTAAATCCCAAAGTTTATCAAGGCTAACAAGGAGAACTAGACCTTTAAAATAAAGCCTGGCTTATTTTTAAAAATCTTCTCCATACAAGACAAGGCTTGAGCACCAGAAATTGTGAGAAAAGATATTGGTGTTCTTGAGCGAGCCAAAAATTCCCACTACAGCACTGTGGAAAAATAAAAATAAAAATAAAAACACAATGGATAGGGAGGTTAAAATGGTCATCTGCATCAACTGCAAGAACCTTGGAGTGAAAAATTCTCTGATACACAGAGGAATACAGAAAGCCACTGGGAAAGTTTTGTTTTTCAAAGTAGTCATAGAGAAAATTAAAAAAAAAAAACATACCTTGCGTGATAAAGACTAGCTTGCCTCTTACAAAAATGTTTGCATCCTAATCCATAATGGTGCTCATTCTAAACCCCCCGCCCCCTTTTTTTCAGTTTTTCAGTAAAAGTAAAAGCTCCTGGCGTTTGGAGGGAACCTGTAAATTCTCCTGCAACGTGGCACACTTGACAACACACAGGCAGGCCTTGTGATTTACGACTCACTCGGCTGTAGCACCTGTCTCATGAAACCATTATGGACGAACAGCTTTTTAAGATGATCTGCGATGACTTGCTGTTTACGGCATTTTAGTGGAAATGAGTGGAATCGAGTGCTGAGAGCTGATCCTGGATCAGTGTATATGTGTGGGTGAAATACGGCAGGATTTATTGGTGAGCAAAGGTGGCATCATGTGTGTGATTTAAGAGTAAGTCAGTATAAATATCAACTTTCAATGACCTTACACATATATTCGCACACACATATACACACACACACACACACGCACACAACTTTAGCCCACAGGTAACAACCTGTGAAGCATATACACTGACACTTAGTTTCTCAGAAACTCAGCCTTGTATTTGGCCCTGGGCACGGGAGGAGGTTGGTTAATAAAAACAAGAAAGTGTGTTTACACGCCAGTTACTGATTTAAAGCTCAAATGAACGTGACTCAGTCTTTATACACAGGTAAACATTGCTGTGTGTGTTATCGCAGGGAAACACTTTGCAGCGACACACCTTGCCAACTCAGATTACAAGCTTTCGGGAGATGTGTGTGTGTGTGTGTGTGTGTGTGCGTGTGTGTGTTTGTGTACACACGCATACATGTGTGTGTTTGGGGCATTATGGTGAAGATTGTGTTTCATTCTTTCAAACAATGGAACAGAGATAGAGAGATTGTAAAAGCCGTGCAGGAATGTGAAAGAAAATACACACGTTTATCTATGCGGTTATTCATTAATAAACCTAAGGAAATCGTATCTAAACCTTAAATGTAATATTTGATTTTATTTCTATCATTCTGTTTTATTTTACGTTTATTGCGGTCTGTAATAAATATAAGGAAAAAAAATTCACTGGACTAAGCCAATAATTTTGAATCTTTACAGTTGAGTAAAAAAAGATAAGCATGGATACGTTTGTTGTGCTGTTTGTTATACAACAAAATTCTAAAAAAAAAAAAATTTAAAGATGAGAGCAATGTCAAATATCAAGGAGAATGTGAAATCGGACATGATAAAACTGGTTCATACTGTTTTCCACTGTCCATGTATGAGTGGTGGAGTAGTCAAAAGATGTTTAGAGTTATAGCACTATAATTTTCCATTTTAACAAAGTGAGAAAAAGGTCTTTGACGACATTAATAAGATGTCTGGAGTGAATGAAAGATATTTGCAAAGACATCGAACTAAATATAAACCAAAACAGACGTATATTTAGGGGCCAAATTAAGGCAGACCATGACCGAGCAAAAGTAGACTAATGACAGTCTTTTCTAGGCTAAATGAAGTCAGGCAAGATGTTCTTGTTTGTCTTTGGTCAGTTGGTGACCGCTGGTTCGTCTTGAACGTGACTGACACTGTATAACAAGAAACTATATATCAGGGACGTGAACTATCATGATAAAAAAAAAAAGGGCAGGTTTGATTTCAGGTTGTCTTTAAAATCTTGACAAACTCTGAAAGCAGAGCATACCAAATAACTACCGTACTTTACACAATTCTCTCTTCTCATTAAGGCTGATCCTACTTTTCTCTGTTATGTCTCTGTTAAGCTCTGCTTCAAGCAGTTTTGCAGGCTGTTGCGCCAGCCTGTCCGGCACCCGGCTACACTCTTGTTCTACATCTATCTCTAAAACCACAGCAACCATGGAACTGTTTGTTTTCCTTTCAAATTATTATTATTATTTTTTTGCCAGGAAGCTCTATTAAGATTAGAAACTTCGCACGGATGACCTGTCTAACACAGATATACCAGACACGGGAATTCCTGAACATGGTGGGAGCTGATGATGGGCACTTAGGGGATGCCAAAAACAAGAAAAGCAGAAAAGTTAAAATAACAATAAAGCTTCTGCTTATTGTACATGATGCTGGCTGTGGCTGAACAATTATTTTGGAAATGGGGAATAAGGAATTTAATATATGTTGACTCTCTAAAATGATGTTGAGCGTAGAATATGCAGATGGTCTAAATTAAAAATGGTGACCTTCAGACCTGTCACAATTACTCTATCTCTTCTTTTTTTTACACTCACACCCACCATCAGGAAAACGTGAAGAGATCTGTGGGTACTTATTTCTGTTAATACTAGTCATACTGTTAAAAGTTAAGATGAACACATAACATAACGTATACTCAAAACACAACTGTATTGCTATAAAATCCTTAGAGATTGCTTGGGTCATTAAGTAGTGAACAAAACACGAGGGATCTCCACCTTAGCCTTGAAGCTCTTGCGCCATCATCGTTCCACGCATCAAACAAGGAAATCAGAGCCAACTAGAAGGGTGTTCACTCATCATGTCTTATTAACAGCCATCAATAGGAGGGCCAACTGGCCTACAGACTAGAACTTGGCCTGCAAACTTGGGCCATAAAACATAGAAAAGTGTCTATTCAGTGAAACCGCATTTATTTCTTCGCCTTTCTCTAAATACATTCAAAAGTTTGGAGAAAACTTCCCTCGAGCTGACCCCAATCTCGATTGCGGCCTAGATACAAATCGCACATGAGCTGCTTTATTGAGGAATATGGTATGGTTGATGAGCAAAAAGAGCTTGTTTCACAGAATGTATGATACTGGTAGAGAGTGTCTTACATCGTCAAGCTTCGGGCCACCTTAAAAAGGAGTTAGCCAGCTGAAGCTGGCGGCTAAACTCTATTTAACGCACTAGAGCCACGTCGGATCCAATATGTCGCCAATCTTTCTGGCTGGAGCTAAAATTTCTCTTCCATGCCTGGCTGGCATCGGCCCCTTCGACCACTCACCCGCTCATTACCCCCTTAATTCATGCCCGTGTGGAGCTCAGCGCTAGGGAGAATAATTAAAAGGATAATTAAGAGCTTTTTTTAATGATTTGATTCAGTGGACCCCTTTCAAGTTAACCGCACGCCTTCGAACGCATTCACCTTAGACTCCCATTATTGTGACCTTGGCTTTCTGTAATGGCGAGAAGACTGGGGGGAAAAAGGAAAAATATATATCAGCTGGGCTGTAATTAAGGGTTGGGGGGGAATGTAAAGGTTAACTCATGCATAAACACACTCAGACACACATTCTCAGTATGTTTAATCATATGTCTATGAACGTTCATATTAGAGAAAAAAAGCATTAGTCCACTTTTTTTTCTTGCACATGCTGGGATAAGAGCAAAAACTAGCTCAAAAAAACAGCATGTGTAACAGAGAGTATGTTGAGCATACCTTTGCTATTAACCTTAACCCTTTCAACATGCTGACTTTTAGAGCACGACCAGCGACCTTTCAATGTATCCGTGAGAGAAAAAAAAAAGTCTAAAAATGAATTAACTTCGATTTCTATACACCTAGCGTATACCTATTTCAATCAAGCAAAATTTGTCAGATCATCTTGGAACAATTTCTGTTGGTCTGAAACAACCTGCGTTCCTTGTTTTAGGATTAAAATAGACTATTTTTCACTTCTACTACTCCATTAAAGGAATACTCCTGCATATCTAAACTAATACTTATCTACTGCATCTGTAACACGTGTAATTACCATGGACGTTATTTCAAAACATATTACTGTACTGAAAAATGAACGGAAAATCTGCTTACTGGAAAGGGCAGTTGTTGGGGCACTCCAACAAAAGTTTAGGTGAAATGTCTTTTTTTAGTCAAAGGTATTTGTAATTAACCTCGAAATGTGTATAATTCGTCTTTCAGAACGAGAAATACTTTTTAACCGAAAGATTCTGTTAATACACATCTCATTTAGACTTCTAATTCAAGGAAATAAGATGAAGTGGCATATTGAAGGATGACCTCATTTCTGCGGGAGGTTAAAAGGCCGAGGGGCGGCGCTTGGGGTGAGCTAGCGGCGCTGCGTTAAATATTTGAGAGACGTGCAAGAGGTGTTTGTTCTTTCACGTCTGCCTCAGAGGGCCACACCTTTGGACCCCGGGCGACAGCATGAGATAACAAGAGGCCTCGGAGTCGGTAAACACAGAAAGAGAGGGAGAAAGAAAGAGAGAGAGAGGGAGAGTGTGAGAGAGAGAGAAAGAGAGTCTCACATAAGCTTTTCATGGCTAGCGGCACACAGACCTGTAGAAGCATGGGCCAAAGGAGGCGTAGTTGAATCTCGTAAACGCTAAACATAAAAAAAAATTGAAAAAAAAAAACGCTACATATACAGCCATCAAAGCGATCATTCCCGGGCATGTCTGATAGGATGCAATCAACTGGCGTGTTGTTTCAGCAACTCTGTTACATTACATCCCCAATCAAGTACTCACACAAACCGCACCTAAATATATAGTGTGCATTTATGGCACACATACACACAAGCATGTCCATAAAAGACCTGGGAATGGTTGTAGTCATAAAGAGTATCAGTTTGAGACTTCCTTTGCAAATTTCAATGCCTGCTCTGACTTGGCAGACAGACTTAGGGAACTAATTTGCACTGGAAGTGTGTGTGTATGTGATTAAAACAGAGTAAAGCTGCCTAGTAGATTAAGAGTCTCAATTAAGATGGGTAAGAAGGAGGTGTGCAGTAAAACAGAGGAGAATTAAGATTTGCTAAAAGATTTAAATGTGTGCGTGTGTGTGTGTGTGTGTGTGTGTTTGGGGATGTTTCAACATCTTGATGAGGACCAAATGTGCCAGTATGTGCAAGGATAGTAATAGCTGACAGTTTTTTTTTTTGTTTTTTTTTTTTAACAAAACTGCAATTAACCAAAAAAGAAAACCCCTAAAAGATAGTGTGTGTGTGTGTGTGTGTGTGTGTAACTGTATGTGATTCTGTATGTGATTCATTTTTGTGAATGTATGATATTTACTTGATTGTATGCATGTATCTGTTTGTGTGTGTGTGTGTGTGTGTGTGTGTGTGTGTGTGTGTATAGTACCTGTTGCAGCATGAGGGCCTGCTGCTGCTGGAGCAGTGCCTGCAGCTGTGGAGGTGAAAGAATCTGCTGCATCTGCTGAGGAGTAATCATCTGTGGGGTCATCATTGCCATGGACACGGGCACCTGACCAATCACACACAGAAACAACCAGTGAGAGTGTGCGTGTGTGTGTGTGTGCGTGTGTGTGTGTGTGTGTGTGTGTGTGTGAGAGAGAGAGAGAGTGTACACTCATTCAGACAGTGCTTATGTCCTTATTTTCTTAGTATACAGTGATGCTGGACTGTTCTACATAAGGAATGCAACATGACAGGGAGCACTGTTATAGGAAAATAATCAATGACCAATAAAATTTTCCAATAAAAAGCATGATCTGACGTCTTTTATTCCTCTTATACTGCAATTTATTGCTAATTAAGGAATGACATGCCGTAAATTTTATCTGTTTATAGTAACATTTAATGTCTGCTCTGAGACCTATGAAAATGTTTCTGTGTTGGAAAACTTCACTTTACAACTTTATCTCTGACTGTTACTGTCATGTCAACGCTGGAGTCGGCATTAAACTACAACTCCCAGAGTATAGCACGGACTACAAACATGGCCACCGAGGACTACAATTCACAGCCATTATGGACTCTCTCATGTTCACGTTCACCCGATTATTGACTGCACACACACCTGGACTCAGTCACCTGCACAACCATATAAGCACCCTCACTACACTTGAACTTTGTGAAGTATACACTCTGTGTTATTATACCAGTTGATTGATTGTCTTTCTGGGTTTTTGATCTCGTTTCTGGTTTTCTCGATTTTCTCTTGCCTGCCGTAGTCCATGTCAATTGCTGATCGCCCGACTCTTGCTTGCACCTTGATTTTGATTCTGGATTATGTATTTGTCTTGATTGTTACATTCTATAAAGCTCGTATACTTGCATCTGCGTCCATATACACATGCCTGACAGTTAGAAAGCACTGACACTGGAGACTCCTTCCAAAAAATGCTAAATAGCAACAATTACATGTTTATCTCATAAATGCAATATCATTTTTCCCCCTCAAACTTCAATGTTTCATATCTGCCCAAGATTTGAGCTGCATAGCGTGTAACATAATGCAATTGTAGACGCTACATAGTGAAGACCTTTTAAGATTCACCTGGCAAGCTCACATTCTGTTTTGTCATTTTTTTTTTTTCTGTATACCATCTCATCCATTTATTATGAACAATATAACTGACACTAACAGAACAACATGCTGTTGCCATAAAGCTATGTTGTCATAAAGCTGTCAGGTGTTCAAAAAAAAAAAAAAAAAAAATCACTTAACGCGTTGAGCAAATATTCCTTTGGCTAGGAACTCTTATCTGAACCAAACAACTTCAACACGCACACACACACGCACATTATTATGAGCTGCTACTGACAGAATCGAGCCTTTGTCAAAAATAACAAACAACTCGATTAGATTGCTATCAGGAAACAGCTAGCAACAGTCTGGAAAAGAGAGCACAATTTGCGCAATGACAGTGAGGCGTTAAAATGTGCAGAGCGATGATTATCTTATTCCAAATATGCAGTGAGTGAAAAAGAGAGAGAGAGCGAGAGAGAGAGGCTGAGAGAAAACAGAAACTTTGAGAACGGGCTGGAATTAAAGGAAAAAAGAAAAAGAGAAGAAAAGCATGTATGAAGCACGTCTGTGGTATGCTTCCTCGAATGCTAGCATCATTGTGTGAGAGCACACACACACACACACACACACACACACACACAGAGCACAGCTTAGCCGCTCCACGGGGTCCCATTTATTTTCCTATTTACTGCTCAAGGGCCATAACTGATTATCTCTCCGCAACTGCTCAATAAAAATAAAGCTATTTACAGGCGACAGCTGCTTGAAGCCCGAAATATGAGAACAAATTACAATACGCATAATATATACATTTATCTAAATGGTGTACACAACAGGGATTTAGAAAAAAAAGAAAGAAAAGAAAACCCAGGAAGGCTGCAAATTTGATCTGGATTCATTTGTTTTGAGGCAATGCTTGAGCATGCAGTTAATGTATTCAAAGGCTGAGAGAGGGAGAGAGAGAGAGAGAGAGCGAGAGAGCGAGAGAGAGAGCGAGAGAGAGAAAGCTGTCAGTGGCAAATTAAATCTGTAAAGGTCTGATTTGACTTTGTAAACAAGACGGGCGGTAAATATGAACACACTTGTTCCCTATCCCCCCCCCTCTCCCTCTCTCTCTCTCTCTCTCTCTCTCTCTCTCTATCTAAGAGAAGAGGATAAAGGCTCCCTCGCATGTGGTTATCAGTTTGGAGAGTGCGTGCGGCGAGCCTTGTCCAATCCTTTATTGTAAACCCGGCATATCGTGATCAAACGAGTCATCCATAACCTAACACACTCAATCATGAAATCCCTCCAGTGAAGGGGAAAAGGGGAGAGGAGACCACATTATGCACTCCCTTAGCTCGTAGGATGCTCGCACGCGTGTGTGTGTGTGTGTGTGTGTGTGTGTGTGTGTGCTTCAAGTGGAAGTGTGCGTCATGCGGAGCCGCTCTATCACGCTTGTGGCGGCGGCAACTTCAGGCAAGTCCAGGCTCACCGCTCCGAAATGATATCATATCTCTGATGGTGATGTCTGGCTGCTATTAAACGAAGGTTAAATATGATAAATGTGTTTGGTGCCAGGCGTTTTGATAGAGAGTCGCCTGGAGGAGGTTTGGCAGCCTTGCTAAGTGACTTCAAGCAAAGGGTTCAAGTGCCTTCCAATTAGATCTTAGCAAGGTACCGAGAGGAGTGTGTGTGTGTGTGTGTGTATACGTGTATATATCTAATCCCAAACAATTCCATGCTTTTCCAATTCCCAACATAAAAGAGCCGACTTTTCTGTTTCAGCACCAAAACACTGCTTGTCTTGGTGAAGAAGCAGGATCTCGGGACATCACCATGATAATAATTTAAAGTTATTTTCAAGCCGTTTTGTGGTTTGGAGATCACTGCTGAAAATCTAGTGCAACTGTCCTCCAATGGCGTGATAATAAACAGAACATATGTAGCGACTGTATATCCGTCACCTTTTGCCTAAGCATAGTAAATGACACAGTCAACATATAGATGATTTGAATCTATGAAAGAATTGAATTTAGATAGTAAAATATGTTTTCAAAGCCAAACATACATCTTTTGGCAGCATTTCCTAGGAATCCTGTATTTATAATGCATTATATATGTAGTATATTATACGTGTTATATAGCATCCATAACACCTTGTGATCCCAGGCATGACTCTGTATAAATGCTCATTTAGTATTAACAGATACATGCATGTGTTCTTATTTACTTTATGCCCACATGCTCCTGAAAAAGCATGAACGTATGACTCTACATAACACCTAACGTCTGTAGACAATATTATTATGCTCTATAACAATGTTTTTATACATTATAAGACACTCTGCACTATGCGTTGTGGTACAGCTGCTACACCAGAGCCTGCGTTGTAGTGCATTACACTATATAAATATTATAATGTGTTATTATCATGATATTATAGTTATACACTCCTAGACTTATGCTTTCTTAGGTGTTATGCATGTACCTACTTGATAGAAGTACGTTTTATAGTGCATTATGAATACAGGATTTATAGGATCCTCCATCTTGGGTCATGAAACTCCACATATGATTACGCAACAGTCCGATTCGCGACCTGGTGGAAATGTGGACCAGTTCCCTGAACAAACTCCAGTGGTATGTCAGTGGAAAGAGAGTAACTGAAGGATAGATAAGGAAAAAAAAAAAGGCCTGAGAAAACCCTGTGGAAGCTAGTTGGGATGGAGAGATATGTACGTGAATGTTTGTGTGGGTCTGAGTGTAAAAGCACAGGATGACATTCAGGTAACGGGAGGGAGGTGGGAGTGCTCTAGCATGGCAGACGCTTGGCATCGCGCCAATTCGCCGCTTGTCACTGCGACCTGGATTGCAAAACACAACCCTGTAATTAATCCCTCATCGGTGTCCCATTCTGCGCCATACATTTTATTTGATACACACGTTCATTGACGTTTTCCAGTTGTGGGGCACAATAATTACTGGAGTTATAACACCTTCCATCGCAGCGCGCCTGAATGCAGAGTTGTTAAGGTTTGACGCCGTTAATTGCCCCTATAATCTAATCCCACAAAGGCGAGCCCATTACGCCGGCATGTGCAATTCGACACTGCTGTTTTTTTTTTGTTTTTTTTTTGCATGCGAAAAGCGTCGCCATTAGCCTGCTTGACGGCCGCCCGACAAAAAGGGCCGCGCACAATGCCGAATTATATTTTCGTTCGGCTTTGTCTCTCAACGCAAATGATTTCTCTCCCCCCTTCCCCCGCCCTTTCATTCGCGAGCTGAATAGGCTTCGTAATAGAGGAGACTGAAAAAAGCCTCCAACCATTTCAAGTCAGGCATTTATTAAATGAATTTAATTTTTTGCCCTCTTTCTTTTTCTTCCATTTTTGCAGTGAATGCTTTTTTTTTCAAGAGAGGGAGAGACGGGCGCTAGATTAGTGAGAACCTAGGTGCGAATCATCACAGCTGAATTCTCCCTCTGCTTTAGTTTCAAACCAGAGACAAAAGACATTCGTCATGAGAAAGAAGAGAAAGAACGGCTTTAGAGGTGCTCTGTGTGTGTACCTCTGTGCTTAGTGCTGTATTTCTGCCGCCGTGGGCTGGCAGGACCCACCGGAAGACAGCCTGGCTCTCCTCACTGTGTGTATGCGCCTCGATGTGTGTCCAGCTCCAACAGGTTGGTGGGAAAGTAAATAAAAGCAGCAACTGGGTTCCAGACAGGAGCGTGTTGTGTGTATGTGTGCAAAGTAGCGTGAAATCTGTAGCCATCTGCAGTGAGTGGCGGGGGTCATGCACTTTTATCACTGCTGTTTTTATGTCCACCTTTAGACCGAGTACAACAGATGGCTTTGATCTGGTGGAGGGTTAGGACATACACACATGCTGCTACATCAGGGCACACACACATACAGTAGACTGACAAGGTGCTGGTGCTGGAGAACGTTTTTCCATTAGCACGAGCAGCATTTCCATTAGCATGAGAGCCAGATCATTATGTCATGAGATTTAGGGTTTTCCTGATGCACCATGCAACCAAGGAGGATTTTACGAGTTTTTAGTTTGGCCCTGATTTTACCATCAAATGTGAAAGGTTTGATCATCAAATGATTACATGCAACGTTATAAACGAGGAGATGGACGTTATAAAAGAGGAGATGGCTTACACAATATATATGTGGAGGAAAAGTGGAATTTTTGAGATTATGCATCAGGAATCATCTAAAGACACTGAACAGGCCAAAAACATTTGTATAAAACTATATGAAAGTCCACAAAAGGAAATGTAGTGGTATATGAATTTCATGTGAGTGTTTGTGTGTGTGTGTGTGTGAGAATGTGTGTGTGTGTTTGATGGCTACCACCCCCTCGAGCCATCTCTATGAGCATCTCAAATTGTCTCTTAATGAGGCTGCGTCTGTGGCACCTCTGCAGCTTCCCAGTGCCATTAAGATTCACCAGGCCTGTCCACACACAGCACACTACAGAGGTCAACTCCAATCCAGAGAGAGAGTGAGTGTGAGAGAGAGAGAGAAAGAGAGAGAGAGAGAGAGAGAATGTGGGAGGAGAAGCACAGCAGCAGGGGAGACGGGCATTTGCAGAGAGCGAGGAACAGTAATTAGAGGAGCTGTTTGAAGAGCAAGTTTAACTGATTAACAAAGGGAGGAGAGGGGAAACGAGGGAGCGAGAGAAAGAAAGAGTGAAAGCGAGAGCTAGGAAGAAGAGCGATGCGTCCCAGAGGGTCATAAAGTAAGAAGTGGAGACCGAGCGCGCATTTCAATGAGTTCTAATCTCGTCCTCTTTTTTTTTTTTTTCATGTCCTTGATGAATTACGGTTCCTCACACCGATCCGATCTACTCTTATTAATCAAGACGCCCGGAGAACGACGTGAGGCTCGTACAAACCCCCGCCAAGCTGGACACTGTGTCCAGATCCTGCCATGGCCTGCTTCTATATAGAGGTCAAACTCAGAACAAGAGAATTTCCTGACAAGTACAATTTAAATATATCACTACTTGGCACAATGGGCCGTCCGAGTGCCAAGAGGCTCATTTTCATTAAGCTGAAATCGCCCGCTCTTAAAAGAGTTCTGAACGGCGTCCCTACTGCGCTGCTCAACTCTATTATATTCCATTACTGCAAATGTATGCAGCTTCATAATGCCCGCTCACAAAATTATAATCCACGCTGCTGTCATGATGACGCCACTCAAAAGAGAGGATTCAGCTATTAGAATTCATACTACAGTTAAAGAAAAAAATAGCGAACATTAAAAGTAGGGACACAGTGTGGGCTAAGACTCCGGCTGGTGAATTATTTCTGAAACCTGTGGTCCAAAATTCTCTATTTTGTCCCTACGAAGGCTAAGTTTGGAAATAATCTACTTTATTATGTTATATGAAAAGTTTCTTACAGCAAATTTAGTCCCAATCTCAGAGAAAACCTAAAGAGAGTGGACACCGTCAGCTCCAGAATTATTGGCACCCTTGCAAAAGTTGGTAAAAAAAAAAAACATGAAAAATATCACACTGAAAATAGGTGAGAAATCAAACCGTTAATTGAAGAAAATAAAAACTGAACCAAAAACTACAATTAATCGCACTCCTAGAAATTCTTATGAACAGAATTAGTAATTGAAAATTGTTGCTATTTATATTTTTAAAGCTCAATCAAGTGGAATGCTTCAGTAGTCATCCATGACTTCTTATTTCACTAAGGTAGAAATATGAGGTGACACAGTGGCCAAAAGCCCTTAGTCATTCCTCAACATGGGAAGGATTAGAGAACGCACATTAAATGATAAAAACCTTGAACACTGGCTATAAAAAATAGCTATGTGTTTGAATACCCCCATATCTACTGTCAGTGCAATAATTAAGAAGTTTAAAACAATCAGAGCTGTAATAAATCTGCCTGAAAGTGAACGCAAGGGTATTTTTCCACCACACACATCCACAGTGAGGAGAATGGTTACAGAGGCAAAAATTTCTCCAAGAATCTCAGCTGCAGAAGACGGTAGATTTTTGGTAGCACCGAGTCTCCAAATCTACGATCAGACACCACCTCTGTGCCAACAAACTATTTGGAAGGCGTGCCAAAAGATATTTATCTAACCACAAACATAAGTGCCTGGTGTTCGCTAGATACCACTAGAACTTTGACTGGAACTGGGTTCTGTGGTCAGATTTTGGGCAACAAACACTCAAGGTGGGTTTGGTGTAAAAAAGAAGGATGATTATGTAAAAAATAACCTAATCCCCATTATTAAGTATGGTGGTGAATCTGGGAATCTTGTTACGATACTTTCCATCATGGACTCTGTAACGGACCAGATGATTTTAAATGAAAATCTGGCTGCCTCTGGCCAAGAACCTACAACAGGGTCATGGTCAGAAGGACCTTGATCCAAAACATGCTTCCAAATCCAAACAAAAATCACAGAATCAAGTTTTGGTGCCAATGATTGTGGTGTTGTTTTGTTAAAAAACTATTTTTTATAAGATTTTAATACGTTTTTTTTTCTTTTAAATTAAAGGTTGAAGTAAAAAAAGACCTCTCATATTTCCAGCATGAGATTAAGATAATTAATGATAGGGACCTTCATTAACCAACTTCACCAAGGGTGCCAATAATTCTAGAGCTGACACCGAACAGAGACAATGCCTCATTTTTTGCCTCGATTTATTTTCATTTAAGAAAAAAAATCGTAAGGTGAATGATGGCGTAGGGACGCGAATGACGAGAGTCCTTCTCTTCAGAAAAGGTCAGCCAAGCGGTAATGAGCGGTACACTAAATTATGGTATTTAAATAAATGGATGATGAATACATCTCCATCCTCTAGAGCTTTCGCTGCCATTCCACATTACGGGGTAATTATCACACGTAGGGCTGCAGCACATACACACACACAGAGAGAAAAAAGGAGAGGGAGGGAAGGAAGGAGAAAGAGGAGAGAAAAAGCCTGCAGCAAGCGCGCATAAAAACATGCGGCTAAACTTTGAACAGACGTGGCGAATCAGCTCCATAAAGCCGTAATTGGGACTGGCTGAGTTCTTGAAAGGTTTTTTATTGCCGGAGAGGAATAATATGCTCGTCCATATAAAGTGGGGGAAAATCTGATAAATGGTGCTTAAAGTTGGTGAATTTAGAGAAGGCCATGAAGGTCTTGTGCTTTAAAGACTGCAAAGGAGTTGCGCCTAGACATCTAGTGTGAATTATGACGGAATCGTGTTTGAGTTTAAGGAGTACACAACAACTCACACAGACCGCACAGAGGTCTCCTCTCACACACACATACACACACATTACACACACAAGCAGGCTGTTCCAGACAGGGTGGATGCAAACTGTCAGATATTGGTGAGGAAATGAATACAACTGTGCCTCTGTGGCATGCTCCATAGCAAGAGGGTGAATTCATTGTCGGAGTAATTCTCCCCGATGCACGCTGTTTTAACAAGCCCCTGAGCCTAGCTGATACTAGTGTGTATTTGAGTGTGTGTGTGTGTTTGTGTCTGTGATGTTGCACTGGCAATAAATGGAGAGCGATAGAGGAGAAAGGAACATATAATCAAAATATAAACAGCACACTCCATCTAAATGACCTGTCTTGAAGCTCACCGGTGGAGCTCAGGGACCTCCGGGGGGAAGCGGATAATTGAAAAAATGACAAGGAAATGGCTGGAGAAGGAGTCTCTCTCTTTCTCTCTCTCTCTCTCACACACACACACAAACACACACACACACACCCTGGTGCCACACATTGGGTACAACATCCCAGTGCTGTTTATCCCTGTCAGAAAGAATTACCCACTTCACTGAAGGAGGACTGGTCTTTGCTGAACACACACACACACACACACACACACCCACACACACACACACACACACACCCACACACACACACACATACACACCAAATCTCACCCCATTTTTCTCTTCCATCTCCCTCCCTCCTTCCTGGTATTTCCCTCTTTCTCTTCTGTTACTTGTGCTGATAGGCATTATGATCTGTTTATTCACGCTAACCCTCATCAGCCTCCCCTCGCTAGGCTCTGGCCGGTAAACAAGCCGTCACATCTCATTTGTACAATCTGCTGTTACAACACTGTGCAGGGGAATACCAAACGTGTTAGATGTAAAAAAGAAGCTAGACGCCTAAGAAGGATGGGATGGGGTGGGAGGCAAAGATGGGCATGCAGGGGGAGAAAGGGTGAAGAGGTGCTAACTGTAAGCTTTAACTCTTTATGTTGTAGTTAGCAGCAGCACAAAGCTGCCTGAACTGAGCCAAAATTCTGTAAAGAAAATAACCTTGCTCTCCATCTAGCTTTCTTAGACAGCCAATAGTTATAAAAAAGCATTCAGCTAAGAAATTCAGGTAGCCTCACAAACAATGGATTCAAGTTAAACTAGTTAGCAAGACTGTGGTTTGCTAATGCTAATCAATCCACATGATTGCTTTTTAAATTTTACAGTAAATGTTAAAAACTGCTTTCTAAATGGCAAACATAAAAAAGTAATATTATTAAAAATATGCCAATGTCTACTATTATCGTGACTTTTGCATTTTTTAACGTTAGATCTAGTACTCTAAAGTGGACTGCTATTCTCAGCGACATCCCTTTTTCCCTTATTGTTTTTTATTCTTCATTAGATGACACATATATAAAGAGAGGAATGATTTTATGAGTTGATTATGCATATTAGTAGTTTCTAGGAAATGAACAGCTTTCAGATGTAAAAAAGATGCATCTTTTTTTTTTTTACCAAGTAGCCTGGTTTAAATTCCTTCCATGCTTTTACTATTTAATCTAGTGCTTTTCAGTTCCAACTCTCCTGCATATTTTTCATTTACATTACAGCCCTTGCACAAAAACTTCTTTGCTATTACTGAGTTCTTACAAACTCACTCATACATGAGCATCCCAAAATACCAATGATGGAGAGCCAAAATGCCACCATTGTTCCTTTGAAAAAATAGTCCCTCCTTAATCCTGAAAGAAAAGGCCAGAAGGTCACATTGCTCAGGTGGAACCGATGAGGAAGGCCGAGCGGGTCAGTAAGAAGGAGGGGGGATTTTAAAGCATCACAGCGCTACCTTCAAACAGGCTGGAGATATTAGCCAGCATGTGGAGAGTGAAGGGTCTCTATTGAGTGGGACGCGCCGCTGTCATGTTAATAACGGCCGTGATGAAAGGCTCCAGGCGCCGGGACCAGGTGGATCCATAAATACAAACTCCCGGGCAAAAGAGTCATGAAGCATGACGTCCCTCTCCGTTTCAGGGGTTAATTTGTCCCAAAATAATCCGCAACCACTTTTCTTTCGATCCTGCAGTCTTTCTGCACTTCTGTGGGGCCTGTCTGTGTGTAGCAGTGCTGTAGGCCGGCTAAGCAGAGCTACACAAAGTAATGAGAGCCAGACACTGGAGGGATCCACGACTGGGAGAAAGGGGAGAGGAATGCAACCGTTCTGAAGTGTCCAGGGAGCACTTTTGTGACAGCGTTCGGACAAATGTAAAAGCAGCGCTTGTGCGAATGCCCTGAGCAGAGCAAGTTCAAGTGGAAAATCCACCCCCCCGTCCTTTTCCACCTCCTCCTCAAACTCTCCCCCCTCCCTCTTCCATTAGTCTCTTGCTCGTCACACACACATACACACACACCCTTGTGCCTCTATCTAACGCCCCACTGCCCCAGAATAAAAATGACAAAAAATTTCCAGTAGAACACAAGAGAAGCGGCTGACGCTGGTGGGGGGAAGCATAAAAGCCCCATTATCGACTGGCCTTCATTGCACATTTCACTCATGTTTCAGCTTAAAAAAAATGGACTTTCACACTCGGCTGCACTGGAGCCCAAACTCCGAAACGGGCACTGCTGCCCTGCACTGTTCTCCCTCCACGGCTTCTGTCGTTCATCACCCTCCCCACTTTTTTCTCATTCCGTCAGTCTTTTTTTTAAACCCTTCTCTCTTCACACCAGTGAAAAAGAAAAAAAAAAATAAGGAGAAAAGTTCCAAGTAAGCACTTCCACTTAATGGACAAAAAAAATGACGTTTCAGGAACCAAAAGTTCAAGAGAAATGGGAGCATATCAACAGCGGATAGCTTTTCTTGATAGCTCTGTATGGGTTTAAAATGCCAGTGAAGAACACTTCACAGAACTTGGACCAAAGTGGACATCTCCATAACAAAACTTTTCCAAAAAGTGTTTGGATCACCAGTAAGAAAAAGGAAAGCAAAAAGGAAACAAAGATACAAGATACTTAGCAGGGTTAAAGTACTTTTCAAAGTTCATATTAGCAACACTATAAGACAAAAACACAGCATGCTTGGCCAGCAGTAAAGAAGTGAACTAGGATGTGAAAAAGCGAGAAGAGAAAGGAGAGGGGGATGCAGAAGATGGGAGAGGCGTGCCAGCTGGCGACACACATCTCTCCATCAGCTCATTTAAATGTGGCACTCTGTGTGCACAATGGTGCGATGGCTACGCAGCTCCTCTGTTAACACGCACAAGAAGGAAACTAATTAGCATGTCTCTAATGAGTCTTTTCATTTTTTTTAATTAAATAAGGGCCTCAATAATACATGAAAAGAGGACTTTTTTCCCTTTTCAATTACCAACTGATATGTGGCTGCAGCCACGTGCGTGTTTTTTATATGTCTATCTGTGTGTGTGTGTGTGTTTGTTCAACCCTGACACACGCTGTACACACTTCGTCTGCCATGAAAACACATACTGGCACATACAATACCTTGATTTTTAGTTTATATTTGACAAACAAGCTAAGGTCATATTCTACAATAGTGTGAAAATAGTGTGTTTAGTGTATCAAAGACAAATATTAAGGACAAAGCTTCTCAGAAAAATCAATAAAAATAAAACACATAGACAGCTCTGAGGGAAGACTTTGCCAAAATCATATGGAACAATCAGACAAAAGGCTGGCTAATGTAACTTCTATCTCATTTGGAAAAGAAGAGGAAGGAGGGGGGTAAAAAAATCTAATTATCAGGCAGCAAAAAGATTATTATTCTTTAGGCTCCACTTGCATCACTGAAAATGCTCCGCAAGGAGTTAACCCGAGTGGCAGCCATTTTCTGATTTGTTGGCTGACTCGTGTAATGTCTGTCATGTGTGCTTTTTTCCTACACCTCGCTCAAATGGCCAGGTCACACAACTTTTACACTTTACCCTAACTGTGACTGAATGATTGCTTAAATTACAGCATTTAATTCACTTAAACATCCAGGCTGCTTAAAAGGACCAGACAAACCTGGCGAATAATGAAGAAGGACTCACAGAAACAAACAGATGTATTTGTTTAAAAAGCTGTTCAAACCAGCAAGAAGCAAAACATCCTGAGCTGCTGTTGCCTCTCTCAGACAGGTAAGCCAAAAAGCCAAAAGAATATGCTAGGCTTTACAAAAGTAGTTATAAATAAAATGCTATGTCCACATAGTTAACCTGCTATTGGTACCAACTATTACTTAGACGCTAATGGTGTGATATTGGAAAATTTGTTAGGTTTATTTAGGTTGTAAGTGTAGCTAATACGTTCCTAGTCAGCTAATGGTTCTTTCTATGCTAAGCACCTGAGTTAGCCAAGTTAATGAGCTTGTGATTAGCATGTGACAGTATAGCTGCACAGCTATCAAATGGTTTGACTTTATGCTGTTACATTTTCCATAGCTTACATGTCACTCGTACCTCACTGAGGACACTGTTAAGGATGTTAAATTCACTTTTAAAGATGTGTTGCTAGCTACACAGCTAAAAATTACCTCAGCTGGCTTTACTATGCAATTTGTTTGGTTTGAAGTTGTTTTCATTACCTAAATATGTACCCTAGTGTATCTAATACAGCATGTGCTGTCAGTATGGTATAATTTGTCAAATTATGTTATGTATATGAAGATATTTTTGTATGCAATATTTGCAGTTTGGCTCTTTGTGTAGGAAACTTCTGGTTTTAAGTATAGCAAAGCATTCATCTTGAAAATGATGTAAACTGCAAAATTTTGTTTTGTTGTATGGTTGTTAGCAAGGTTATAGTCAATAATTTACATTTAGCATATATTTATGTCCACTACTTTAATTGAAATATCAACTTAATTTGATATTAATTTGATATTTCCCAGCCTCGGTGCCATAGCTGTCTGAATTTACCCTGTTGTAAAAATCAACATGCTCTTAAACAGGCTTAAAACTATCTCTTAGCAACATGACACATATACGCAATAAAACAAAACCTATAGTTTTATACCTGCATGCTACTAAACATCATAAATAGTGTTCGTATATTTTAGTGCATCCTAATCATTCATAATTTTAACAGAGTGGGCTAGTTTGGGGAAGGAGACAAGACTTGTCAGTGCAACCGGGACTTGCCTTGCAGGTTGCAAGGAATTTCAAATTAC
The DNA here is from genome assembly GCF_027358585.1 of Pangasianodon hypophthalmus. Lineage (NCBI taxonomy): Eukaryota > Metazoa > Chordata > Actinopteri > Siluriformes > Pangasiidae > Pangasianodon > Pangasianodon hypophthalmus. The sequence continues at coordinate 7,409,210 of NC_069729.1, read as the reverse complement.
AAACTGCTCCTTTAGGTTAATAAGCACTGCATTTACTCATAAGCTATAAAGTCAATGATATAATGACGCCGTTTAAAAATGAGACAGTAATCTATCTCCAATAAAAAGATTTGGATGTGTGTAAATGGAAGAGGGAGATATAATAGGAGAAATTGCAGACCAGTGTGATATATACTATGTGTATACAATACTGCTGTGTGCTATTGAGGTTAGACCTGCCAGTACAGTACAGTCAGTCGCTACATTTTAATGTGTAGAGCTTTGAAACTAATGAATCTAATGAGGGATTAATCATTAACAATCCACCACCACTGACTACAGATCTATCTTTCTGACATATGTGAACTCTCTGTGCTTATACTCACACAAAGAGCAACTGTGACAGAGAGGTCTTGTAAAACTGTCTCTTTTTTCACCCCTTCTTCACTTTGCCTTAACTCGACATGCCTGCTGTAGCAAACTCCGGCCTGGAGTTCAATCTAATTAGTGTGGTTTGTTAATTAAATGAGCACGCCACTAACGAGGTAACCTGCTGTTCCTTGATAATGTTAATTACCCTGAAGGGAAAACCTCTCAACACGGCCATTTAAACTGTCAGTCCACATTCCCCGCAGGATTATTGATGATTTGAAAAACTGAAGGCTGCTCTTGAGCAGTACTTTGCTCACTGGCTCACTCCCCGCCCATTCATTTTTCACCTTGTTGACTAATTTTTTCCCTCTTTTCCTACTCCTAGTTTGAAGGTGGTCTCTCTCTGTCTCGATCAGTTTTAACACAGAGACACATCCATGCAGTTTACTTTAGTGTCGTTCAACAGTTTTTGTTAGCACTGTGGCTCTACAGTTATCTGTATTGGCTGAATGTAATATGTCATGTGTAACACACACATACAGTGTATGCACATGCTAAAACACATTTACACACAATCAGACACTAGAGCAAAGGTGTTAAACCTAGCCTGTATAAATCTTTTTTCTCACTGTGACTAACATTATAGTCCAATCAACACACACAACTCTATAACGGCAAGCTAATAGAGAGACACTTGACACTTCTAGGAGAGGTTTAGGAGAGGTGGGGAATTTGATGAGAGTTATAGGAGACAAGTAAGAAATTCAAGTAAGCGGCAGATTGCTGCTCCATGCCTTGGTCAAGAGCACCCAGTTTCACAGCTACTGAACTATTCTGTCCCACTTAAACACACACACACACACACACACACACACACACACTGTGTGAGCATGTACAAGGTCAGGTGGAAGGAGATCCTGCACTACAGCTAACCTCATGCTCACAGAGGGAATTGTGTTTGGTCTCCAAGCACTGCCTATTGTGTGGCTCTTCAGTACAAAGAGACACATTCATTTGACTGCTTTTTAATACAGAACTGAGAGCTCAAGAGACAGAATCACTGAGCGAGAGAGAAAGAGAGAAAAAACAAAGGCACTGTAACAGGCAGTGGAAATTAGACTAGGTTACAGTTTTTTGCTGAGTTTTATACTGAGCTGGGAGAGTAAATTAGAAGTGGGATAAAAGAAAAGATGTCTGTAAAGAAGTGTGTTTTGTGATGTGTGTGTGTGTTTGTGTGTGTGTCTCACCTGTACAGGGCTCTGTTTGACCTCGTTACTGCTGGGCGAGCTGAGTCCTGTGGCCTGTTGAAGAAGGAACTGGCGTGCTGCCTGGAGAGCCTGTGAACAGTGGAGAAAACAGACAGTGATGAGTCTCTCTCTCTCTCTCTCTCTCACAAAAATTCAAATTCAATTAAAATTCAAACTTTATTGGTCACACACACAACCATACATAGTATGACGTGCTGTGAAATGCTTTTTCCGACTGTCCGTGACATAAAATAGAATTTACATAAGCCAGAATTTACTTGTATACCGTTAGAAAAGGAAAGATATAGAAATATAATGTAAGGGATATAAAAGATAGATGACAAACAGAATTGACTATATTTGTAATAAAGGGCAGATATGTGCAGTTGTTTGTGCAATATAATGCTGTGCAACATGAGGCTGTAGTGAAATTGCCAACATAAATAATAAATATTTATAAATATGTGGTAATATGGTTATATTAACAGGAATGTAGGTGTTGTGCATGCTGTGCAAACAAGTCCAAGCTCTAGTCCTAGGTGTTGTCCTGGTCGAGGGCCCAATTGGCCTGTGGGAAGAAGCTCCTCCTCATTCTCTCTGTGATGGCCTTCAGGGAGTGGAAGCACTTCCCTGACCACAACAGAGAAGGGTCCAATGTTCGGATGGCTGAGGTCCTTCACTATCTTCCAGGTCTTGGTCCAGCACTGCTTGCTGGAGATAGGGAGCTCAGTGTGGATGGTACACTCAGCTGATCGCACCAACCTCTGGAGAGCCCGCTTATCTTAAACCAGACTGTGTTGCTTTCTGTCAGGATGCTGTCAATGGTGCAGGTGTAAAAGTTCCTTAGCATCTTAGAAGGCAGTTTAAATTCCTTTAAGTGTCTAAGGTGGTAAAGACGCTGTTGGGCCTTCTTCACCAGGGTGTTAATATGACAGGACCATGAGAGCAAGTTGAGAGCAAAAGTTTGCATCCCCTTAGACCAAAATGAATATGAAGAAATTACATTCATTGCAACATTTATTGTGTTAGGTTTCACAGATGTTCCTCCATTATAACCATTATATGTTAATATATGTTTAAAAATAATTTAAGGTACATAAAAGGACCTTAAGGACCACTGATTTAGCTTTACTCTAAAAGCTAATTAAAGGCACAACACATGCACCTCCCCAGGTAAAACATACATACTAAAGGTACAAAAGATGTACCCTTGATTGTACCACCACAACAAGATAGAAAAGTTTTTTTAGTGTCTTGATTTCTGAGAGTGTATATACTGTATGTACATCTGTCTATCTAATGCACCTGTACAGCACCATCCTGACTCCTGTCCCAGCAGAACAGGGTATTAGTGTCTGAACAGTTTGCGTCTGAGCTCAGGAATTTTAGTTACCCTGTTTTTGTTTGAACACACCAAGCCGGGGGGCAGTGGGCCAACGGCAAAACATGCCTCTCCAAACAAAAACACCAGGCGGCAGTAAATCAGGGGGCAAAGCATACTTTTTGAAGAGCACCATCAGGATGCACATTTGCTTCCTGGCTCCAAAGAGAGGGAGGAAGGCTACATGGTAAATATTGATTTATGAAAAAAAGTGGGGCCAGACCACCAGTTCATAGGGAAAAAAAGAGTAAGCATTATACTTTAACCTGACACTCTGAGATACAGTTTCTGGTGAATTTACCAGCACCAGATCTTCAGGTCTGCCATGGTATATACTGCTGGCTCACATGCCAGACAGCAACTCTTAAAATGGAATGCAACAGGTCTCCTAAATAGGGGAGATGAACTAAATTACCTAAATGGTGTTTTTTTTTATTTTTTTTATAACTCCCTGATGTAAGCAATTAATTTACACGAACAGTAATGAAGTCCCTTTAAAATATCTGACACCCACTGTTTGAGTTAATCATGATATCAATTGCAAAAGCACTTATGTGTGTGTGGGTGGGTGCATTGTGAAGTTAACAACACTGCCCTCTATATAAAAGATGCTTATTCTTTTAAAAAAAATATGAGAGTGGCAGAGAGAGAGAGACCGAGAGAGAGAGAGACAGAAAGGCCCATCATGCAATCAAATGTATGGCCTGCATGATGAAAACCATCTGCTGTACCAAGAGCACTTGTTACTTTTGCTGAGGTCGCAACTGAATAATGCACACACACACATGTATCACCCATACACCCCCTCCACCCACCCACACCCTGAAAAAGCCCCTCCGTACAACTGAACAGGAACCATGTCCTGTCAGAGTGTGACCTCAGTAGTAGGCTTTATAAACTAAAGTGGACTGAAAACACCTCCCAGTCTAGCCTCAGCCAGTCCAGCTGCACACAAACACACACACACAAGAGGCATGTGGTGGATATTAAATATCCTCGCCAGATATGACCACATATGCGTGTGCGCTTAGGCACTCATCTACAGGCACACACCGGTGGTGGCCTGGGACTAGATGGGGTCTGGCAACAATAAAGGCTAATTTGGTCCAAATTACAGCACTGATTATGACACTTTCTTAATAAACTGGTCATGCTGCTAATAAGCGCAACTATTATCTTGAGGTGATCTCTGTCTCTTCTTGGCCTTTTCAGCTCCTTTCTATGGGCGTGCTTGATAGACTAAGAAAAATGTGTGGTCAGTGCCTCAGTGCTTCTGTGCTACATCAAGCTGAACTGAGAGCAGCTCAGGGGCAGAGGTTGGGCAAGCCAAACATGACTGGAAGGAGCCGGGACTGTCTCGGAGTCTAGGGTGCTGAAGCAGTCATCTCCCTGTGGAAACTGCGCATAGGCTCCCCGTTCAGGGTGGATGAAAAGCTATTGGATTAGTCTTGACAACGTACAAACTTTGGACAAGCTGGGTAAACTTAGACTTGGAATTGGAAAGAAAACAATAAGAAAAGAGAGTCTTGCAGCCAGAAACCCTGTGAAAAAAACTGATATCCATGTTGACTTGATTTCCTTTGCTTTCGCTTTTTGCTTTGTCAAGTCTTTGATATAAGTCTTTGAGGGAATAACTGTGTCGTACAGTGACCTGTGAGTCTTTGGCCCTCCCTCTGCATGTCCTTCTAAAGCCTCATGGCATTCACCGGCGTGCGCTGCACCTTTAAAGAAAATATGAGGGAGGCGGCGGGTGGCTGGGTCCAACAACAGCTCCATTGTACTGCGACGTTAGACAGGTTTTATTGCAAAGAGGGCGGGTGGGCGCTGAGAGAGAGAGAGAGAGAGAGAGAGAGAAAGAGAGAGAAAAAGAGAGAGGGGAAGGGGAGGGTGAAGAGGTCAGCGCCCAGCTTGGAGGCCTAAGCTGCACTGTGTGTGAGTTCTCCTAACTTGTCATCGGCCAAACCAACCCCCCACGCTCCCCCCGTAAATCAACACTCCTGACATGGGCTTTAATAACACAGCATTTTTTTTATTCAGCAGGGTTGGGGGGAGTATGTGTGGGGGGTATTGCAGGGTACCCTTTTTCTTTCTCTTCTTGCCCTCCCTGTAGGTGTAGAGAGGCGGAACTCTGGTATTGACTTGAAGGTCCATTTATGGAAAGTAATGAGGAAAAAATTATTTTTGGCATATGTGCCTAGCAGTCCATATTCTCTCCATCTTACTTCCCATTCTACAAGCAGGGGTGCAGCATCTACATGTGGTCCTCGTCCACCAAAAACAAAGTCGGGCAGAGCTCTTTTTGCCTGTTCAACAGGCGTTCCAAAACAAGGCACCAAGACATACAAACAGGGCATGATTGGGCGCCTCTTCCCTGGCGGGCCCAGGTTCTATTCATTAGGCTCAGGTTGCTAAAGCAAACAGTGCAGGGAGGTGATGAATCTGGGCAGAATGTGGGGTGTTCTCTCCCCTCTTCTCCCTCTCTCTCTCTGCTGTAAATCCAAATAGAGCAGAGTTGGCTTGTCTGTGTACAGGTGGGCACCATATGCTGGAATGATCCATCATCGCTGACAGAGGACCATTGTTGATGCTTGCAACAACCCCCATGACTACCCCCTTAGAAAAACAGGAGCCTCCGTCCCCACGTTAGGCCGTCGCTGGGTGTGGGTGGATGAGTGGATGGTGGGGAGTACTGGAAGCAGACCGGGTCAGAAGGTATCAGGTTACAGAAGCTGGGTGCACAACTGCAGACACCTTCAGAAAGCTTCCAGCGTCTGTTGGAAGAAGTCTGGATCACATATGTATGGAAAGGAAAAAGGAAAGCGAAGGAGGAGAAGAGAGGAGAGGACAAGCACTCCCCATAATCCATGATGCAGAAGCTGGGAACAAGACCCAGTGTTGAAATTCGGTATAAGCTACAACCCAAAAGGAATTACTTAGTGCTCTAACAGAGTCTCTTAATTAAACGACCAAGCTACCCATCCTTTCTGGCTTCCAGTGGGAATCAAACAAATCTGTGGTATATATATATATATATATATATATATATATATATATATATATATATATAATCCAGAACAGACATTTTTATAGGAGGTTAGTGCAGAGTGATGTTCATTCCTCAAGATTGCAGCATTTTTAATTTCTTCAATAAACCCTTTGTGCTACAATAGCTGCTAAGAGCAGGTATTATATCACAATCTGCAACTAAGCCCAATAAAGCATTGTCCCAAATAACTTATTAGAGAAACCCATAGTAATTTTTCAGTAAACACAGAAAATGAATTTGAAACGTTCCATGTAATTAGTTCACACTGTTTAGAAAAGCAACTGGGTGTGACCACTGTGTGATTAATGTAACCAAACCTCATGTTAGCACATATGGACGAGTGTGGTCAGCCTTTTTTAGCAATAGACCAAAGAGACCTACTGGAAGGTCTATTTTAAAACCATAAGGAAATCATTTTTTCCAATTAACAAAATTACTCTCCATAAATAACTAGTAACTGATCTTTTTCCTTCGGTAGGTTGCGAATTTGAAAAGTTTTAGAAAAACAGAACAGTTGATTCATAGAGGAAAAAAACCCTCCCACAATCGAAATTAAGCCTGGTTTTTGGAACAGAGCCTGAAGAAGGACTCGTCACACTTAGATGATTCTGTGCAGCTAGTACACCACTGTATGCGTGCTAACTCAGGATCAGCAAGGAAATAAGAAGAGAATATAAAGGCTTCATCCTCTTCAATTGAAAGCATTCAACCTTAACTGAAAATCCAAGCTATGCTAAAACTTTCTTTGGAATGTGATCTTGCAAGATTTTGTGACAAGACCACAACAGTATTAGCACAGGAAATAACACACTAGGCATATAAGGGGAAACTGAGTAAAAGTACAAGCCAGGAACCAATGTGTCACTCTTTTGCGAAATGACTGTAGCAAGGAGCACAATGAGTGGCTTTACAATATCACTAGATATACCTCATACACCTACTCCTTGATATCTAGTGCCTGCAGAAGTATGATTAGGCATAGTCACTTGCAAAGATTCCTGTCTCACTGTCACCTGTGGAAGAAACCTGTGGCATTTTAAGCAATTGTTGCAGACCAGGATGTTGAACCACGCAGCATCTTCAAGTGTTAAGTGTCACCCGAAAAAAATGACTTGGACTCCAGGGCCTCCCACATCTACAGCAGAGGCAAGGTAGGTCCAATGAACAGAGGTTCAGTAACTCTGATCTTCCACTGAAGCCTGCCTGGCTCTTTTTAAAAGCTAGAAGTGGCAATCCAGCTGGCCACCAAATGAGCTACGTCTACAGTTGCTCCAGTGCGTCTACAGTGCTCCGGTCAGGCGCATTGGGCCCGTTAGCAGCTGTCCACCATGGGCCATGGGGCAAAATGTGCAATCTTGGACATGATCAACTCCACTGGCCTGCGCCAAAGTTTTTCTAGATCTTAATTTTGTCCCCATGACTCATTACCAAGGCCGTAGACTGCAGAGCCGGCCAATTTCACGGTGGGTTACAAATAAACTGCACTTTTGACCATTTTCTCTCCTTTTCTTCCCACTCTTTCCCTCCTGTTGGCCAAAGCTGGTTTTAATTTGCTACTTCCTGCTCCAGCGTGCCATTCATAGGCCCTTTCAGTTGCTTGTCACATTTGTTTTCACTCAAAACCATTAGAATGTTAATCTCAAAAAAATTGAAAAACCAAGCAAATTATCCAACATTCAAATTATTTAAGGAACCTTCAAAAACATGACGTGCTGTCCGCTTGCCATTTAATGTAATGTTTCCGCAATATAAAGGCTACAGCAAAACCTTAAATTTTAAATGGCTACAGCAGGCCTCTCTGGACTCACGCTGGCCATTAAAATGAGGAAAGGGTGAACTAGAGCCAAAGCAATAAAAAATAAACTTAAAGAGGAGGTAAAAAAAAAAAAACATCAAAAATGAGCTGCAATATTTGAAAAGCCTGACCAGTTTAATTTTTTTTTTCATCCTATTCTTTACAAAAGTAACCTGTTTGAAACACACAGCCACCTCCAAGTCGTTTAGAAAAAGTCCAATGAAAAAATAGCATCCTGGGGAAAAAATATGGCATTAAAGGTAATAGCAAAGATATAGAAATAAGTTATCCCCATATCCTGCTCCAAAAGAGCCAGGGAGGAGGATAATGCACTATGGCAGGGCTCTCTGGGCATCATTACTTTCTCTACTGCCACCCTGAGACAAGCTCATAGAAAGAAAGAATGAAGGAGGTAAAGGGACAGACTGAGAGAGTGAACAAGAGCAAGAGAGAAGAAGACGGAAAAGCTGCTTCTACACCATCGGAAGCAGCAGCAGCTGGCTAATTCTTGGCAATTGCATGGCAGTTTCATTGCAGTTCTCCTAACACTGCCCCTCTGGCAGCAAAACAAAGTTCTACTCGATAGACATCTCTTGGCTACAAACACTGCAGAAATTAATAAGAAAAAAATGGCATACTGTCACTGTGGAGCGCTTTTCAAGATCCTGGTGTTCAGATATAAGCAGATCTGCAAGAATGAACTAGAGCACTACAGGGGTGTTAGGGTGTTTTGTGGGTCTCTCCCCCCACTGGCCCCCTTAAAGAGTTGAAAGCTGGCCAATATTGTTCCACCGTGTGCACACCAAACTCAGGATAGCTCTGACCAGCAACTGAGCTTCCTATCCACACCAAGCATATGGAACATATTTCTGTGTTGTTATTAATAAAGGAAAAAAAAGCTAATAATAACGCACACAGGATGCTGCCAAATGGAACTCTGGAGGAAGGGAAACATATATGAAGTATTGTTTAAACAGATGAACGCTGTGTGAATATTCTAAACCATTCGCTTGGAAACCCATTACCTTGCATGTCTGGTCAAGAGAAAAAAAAAACGAATGTGAGAGACCTTTTATGTTTTTGATTTAAATTTTCTACACCTGGTAATGGCTGAAAGTGCAGACACACAGACCTTCCAAAAATAAAGGGTGGCCTAAAAAGAACACAAGAAAAGAGGGAGGTTCTCCAAAACTCACCGTGTGTGGCTGGGTGGGAGTGGTGCCATTTGAAAGAGTGTGTTTTTTGCGTGTCTGTGTGTGTGTGTGAGTAAAAGTCAGAGATTTAGGAGGGGATAAATCTTACTAGGGAGAAGCAGGGATTTTGTCGCCAGTGCTGTGAGGCCACGTTTCATATCTCTGCACAGGCCAGAGAGAAAGAAAATATCTTGAACTGTGTTATAACAATCTTTGACTCCTCCCGTACCCTGCTAATGGTAACAAATAATAGATCTTTCACTAAGTATAAGTAAAACATACTGTATTTAAAAACACTACAGCAAATCCAACTACTGACAAAAAATCCAATCCAACTCTTCATCAATAATCCATTCAGTGTATCTGCAGTACCAGGAAACCATCATTGATCTATCATTGGATACTTTTTTAAGTAAGTGAAGGGAAACCAACATTTCCCTCTTCTGTTCCCTCTTCTTCTTTCTTTCCAATGACTTTAATCTCTTTTTTAAGATGGCAAACACAAAAAAGCGGGCAGAAGCAAGCTAATTAGCAACACTTAAAAAAGAATCTGGCTTCATTGTTCAGAGTCCCTCGGCCTCGCCAGTTACCAGGGCAACAATTTTGAGAGTGTCACTGGGTGCATTCCTTTCTTTCTTTCTTTCTTTCTTTTTTTTAATTCCTGTTCTTCTTCTTTCTTCCCTTGCCCCCTCCCTTGGCTCTCTGTGAGCCAGCAGTGAAGTATAGAGAAATAAAGAAAGAAAGAGAAGAAGAAAGTGGAAGGGCTGCCCTGTCCCATAGTGAGTAAAGGATTTTGGAAGGCAGTGGGTCTGAACACTTGATCCTTAAGTAGCCATGCATGGCGTACCGGTGAAAGTGTGTGTGTGTGTGTGTGTCGTTCTCTTTCCACCTCGTCACCTGACGCGCGCTGAGACAGCAAAAACACACGCCAATTAGTCTCAATTATGGCCGCCATTTCCTGACGTGGACGACGTCCAGTAGGAAATGTACTCAGCAGCCTACAGACCTCCATTCTTCCATTCCCACCCCTCCCTCTCGCTCTCTCCATCTTTCTGTCTTCCCCTTTCCAACTCTGCCACTTCCTATGATCCCTCTCTCCCTGTTTCCTCCCCACTTCAACTCCTACCTAAATCACTCCCTCCCTCTTTCGCTCTCCACCACCCGCCAAAATCGCTAAATCCATTCCCGTTCCAGCTCCCTCCCTTTTCCTCTCTTTCTTCTGCACCTTCTCTCCCGCCACTCTGTCAATCAGGGCGCAAGGAGCCATGCCTCCCTCACATTAATACTCTGCGGAGGATCTTTCATAATTGCCATGGCGACTAGGCGAAGGTCAATGTCTGTGGTCCTTCGAGAGCTGCTGGGGGAAAATACACATGCTTTGCCAGGTACAGCGAATTATTCATACAAATAAACTGTCTCAACATAAAAGCTTGCTTTGTATTTAAAAAAAAAGTAAAATAAAAAAGAGAAGTGGTCAACATCTAAAAATAATACTTAAACAATACTGAAGGACTGAAATGAGAGTGAGCGTTCTCCATGTCCCAGAAAAGAAGCAAACAAACCAGTCTGGGGTTCATGACCTCTGACCCAACCTGAACTCTGTCACAGACCTGCTGCTGACCTCAGCCTGGCTAGGTCACTTCACACAATCCTGATGGCCAAGGCAGTGACCTCTGACCTTGCCACTTGTCATCAACCATCCATATAAGCAAGTCGTTCAGGATTAAACCCAATCAACAAACAGAACATGTTTGAGTTTAAGAAAATAAACCTCAGCACAGACCACGTCCTGGCATTTTCTCCGGCATTATGCTGTATGCAGGTATTTGATATAAGTTATATCTACTTCCAGCTAATTTTCATATTCCATACTAGACGTTCACTGTGTTTCAAACAAGTTTATGCACATTACTAACAATCCATTGAAATTGGCAAATTTCACTGCTAGCAACAGCAGTTTGACTTTTTGCAATAAAAAATGTTTTCCTAAAAAGGTGAAGGAAAAACAAACATAAAAAAAACCTGTTGCCACATTTGCTTTATCAAAAGAAAGTATCGTTTGTCACATTTCCAGCAAGAGTCCCATATCATAGAGAATTAAACAGCTATAATTGCATCCATATACGATGGTAAATGCAAAGCAATCAGTCACATGAAACTACAAAACATCAAAATATGAACATGGCATTATATTTAGAAAATCTAAGAGAGACTTTCATTTTCTCTTCAGTTAAGATGTACCAATCAGTTGCTGTTCTGCTTTCCTCACTGGCTTGTTTTGTTGATTTGTTTTATAAGAGGCATGTGATATAAATCATGTCAAGAACAATTTTCATATCATTTCCCATATTAGCAATAAAGTAAAACAGTTATGAATATTTGTAAGATATTAGCACTAATTAAAGATTACAGTCAATCTGTTTTTGCTAATAGGCATTTGCTCAGTCATATACAGTAGATGCATGTATATATGTATGCACATACATAATATGATGCGACATTGATTCTAGCTTATGTACTGAGCTGGCAATCTTTAAACAATTATTTTATCCTGATCTTCTCTTTATGAATACAAATGAACTAACACAATACAGATGTGACAAGATACTGAATTAAAAGATTTGATGCAATGGCAGGAATTTTTATTGCATGTGTGTATGTGTGGGTTTGTGTGTGCACCTGTTTACTGCAGTCATATAATTTATAGTCATATGTATTAATCAGCACTGATTGAGGAAACAGGGCTACTGTGGCATGTAACCCAGGAACAGACAATCACTGAAAACATGACTTTGTAGCCCAGCCCAGTTAAATTACTTCAAAAAGACTGATCAGATACACACACAAACACACATGCACACACACACACACACACACACACATGTACACACAAATGGTCAGGCCCTGCAGAGTCTCTCAAAGGTTTCCCTGGAAAAACTCATAAATTAGTTTTATAACCTGTCCATAAATATGACCTCTCCACATTCCTGAATTAGGACTCAATGTGTGAAAAAATCATTAAATACAGAATATAGGATAACACACAGCACATGTGAAACCCATTATGTCTCATATGCCCATTTTGCTTATAGGACTGTAACAAATCAGAACCGGGAGATTTTGTGATTATAAGTTATGACGTGATGGCGTTTAATCTTTTATGTTTAGTCTGGATATTCTAAAAAAAAAAAGTTAAGAAAGGCTGCCTAGGTAACATTAACAACACAACACTGTCCATGTTACATTGTTTTAAATGATTAGCTTAGTTTCTTAAGGTTTTGGATGTGCACTGTACACTGTACGTAATGTGCACTGTACGTAATTTTTCGTGAACCTCATGTGATATCAAAGAGAATCCGGAAACGCTCGGAGGAAATCGCTAACTGCCCTTTTCCATATATGTGAACTCTCAGATAGCCATAATAGGTTAGTGTCATTCTGATTGACAGGTAACGTATAGAGATTTGTATCCCTCATACTCAGAGAGCAAGGCTAATTTTCCTCTCTTGGACTCCTGGCCACAGACAGCTGTAGCATAGTCAGGATTCAAACACTTTTCTGTTGTGCCACTTGGGACCTGCAAAGCCTTAAGAAATTAAGCAAATAATGCTGCTACAAAAAGCATAATACCAGAGCACACTTTGCATACAGAAATGATCAGGGATAGTCTTAGACTAGGCAACAACTTCCATACACACATTACTCAGGCACCACCACAATGCTGCAACTCAGAATGGCCTTTCCTCTTTAGTTGACTGGGGTACAACCAGCCCTTCGGCAATTAAAAGTATGGAATGCTTTTAAGTGACGACACCTTTCAATGTGCCGACAGCATTAGATTTACTCGATGCTATAAGCACTCATTCCCTTCCTAAAAGGGATATCATACTCTCATTCAAAGCCACAAATCTCTTCCTCCCTTCATGCTGTCCTTTTGTTCTGTAGCCTTAAGCTGCTTAGGGCAAACAGAGAGGGAGAAAGGAGGATGAGGGACAGAAAGGAGAAAGAGAGAGAGTTCTATTGAAGAAATGCAGAAAAGGTTGACACCCAAATGGTCACTCCACTAACGCCACCCACATCCAAAAGCTCTACCAGGCTTTGTTTAATGCAAGGACGAGAGGTGGTCATTACCAATTGAATGCCAACCAGGTAGTCCAACCAAGAGAGGCCAAAGTCCACCACACGAGTGCCAGTCCAAACTCTTTTCTCCCCTAGTGTTAAGCCTGTCACAAGCTGGATCCTGATTAATGAATGCGTCTAGACGACCTTGTGTGTTTGTTCTGAAAATTATTTGGCAATGGCATCATCAAATGCTAACTTGCTATGACCAATCTGCCCATCCCTGATATGGAAGTGGGCAGTCAGCATCTCCTATGAACTTCAATCACCCAGCCTATGATATTTCATAGCCTGCAGTTTTAAAATATGTGGTGTAACATGTAAAGGAGGAAGTACTTGTCTTACCCTCACAGATTGGTAGCTCTGGATGGGAACTACTAGTGGATGGGAAGTGGCTCTGATTAAATTGGGAGAAATTTGGGCAAAAAGCTATAGCCAATAGTCTAAGCTTTCACTATAAGTTTGGGTGATCAAATTCCAAAATGCCTCGGTCAAGCATGGCTGGAAGTCCAAGAGACCACAATTGACCTTTTGATCTGACTTGTTACCATGTAATCATGGTAGTCTGTTAGCTCATGCAGCTCATGTAGAATAGTGCTGCCCTATGGCATTGCAACAGTAGCAGTTTGAAAAGATTGGTGGTTGTCATGCAATTGGACAGCCTCAGCTGGTGGGGAAACCGGCAGAAAATTGGGTAGAAAGCTCCCACGTAGTGCAAAAGTCTAAACCTTATTATTGGGAGACAGTTGAGAGAGTTGGAATAGCCACAATATATATCCATATAAAAGATGTTTCTTCAGCTAGTGAATGGGTGAGCAAAGCAAAACTCGAAGAGTCTTGCAGGTCCACCAAAAGAAAAGACAATGAGAGGAAAGGCAGAACAAAATAAACAAATACATGTTCAGTTGAAAGGATGAGAAACACAACTGCAGAGCAAAGTGAAAGCAGAAGGGGAAGACAAGAAGAGTAAGAGTGCTAGGAGAAGAGGAAGTGAGAGAGACAATAGTTGAGCATACTCTCGGTCTCTCCATCTGTGCAATGAACCGTGAGATGAGAGATCCATGGCTTCCACATGCATCATCTTAAATCCTCCTAAAAGCAAGCATGCTGTCTGTTGGCCATGACTGTGAACCTCCTGAGGGGCTGGCACTGTCCCAAAGGGCCAAATACATCTCATCTCTCTCTCTCTCTCTCTCTCTCTCTCTCTCTCTTATATCCCCACTGTCCTTTTACAACTCATTAGGAATTACGAGAGCCCCTTTGTCCTAACATTCTTCCTTGCGAGGTTACCCAGAGCGCCCGACCTGAGAAGGGGCCTGCTTCAAAATACCTCTCAGCCATTCTCACCAGCATGCACTGTTTAGTGTGTAACAAAAATTTGAGTCATCACCGCCCCCTCCTTCTCTTTTTCCCCTCTCTGTTTCAGTTGAGTGGCACTCCTGGAGAAAATTGCACTTCAGTAGCAATGTACGTCTCTCCTCCTACTGTATCTCCCTGTCCCTCTCTACATAGCCTGCTCACACATGTATTCGCTGCTAGCTTAGATGCAATATCACAAACCATGCTATGTGAAAACTAGGACTCCTAAAGCAGATGAGAGTTCCTGTAAAATGAGGTGTTCCTTCCACCTCAAAGCCTCTGGGAGGAGAGAGAGTGCAAGGGGTTTCCTGGTAGCTTAAATTGCGGGGTACCTTTTTAGCTGCCGAGCTTAAAACAAGCACTAAGAAGGGTACAGTGGAGGAGGCGGAGGGAAAAAAACAAAAGGAAAAGAAGGGCACCTGGTTTTCGTCAGATACACACACACACATACGCACAACCAAGTGCAAGCTATGAAAGGAGGGGTGATATGAGGCTTCACAGAGCCGCTCTGGTCCCACCGATGTTTGTAACCTGCTATGTGCCGTTTGGAAAGCATCCTGTGTGAAGGCCTGCTTTGAAGCAAAATGACTGCCTACTGGAAAGGGAGACAAAAAGTGAGAAAGAGAGACACATCCTAGTGCAGGTAAAAAAGTGGATGAGACATTTGAAGTGAATCACACTGATGCCAGTGAAAAGAGAAGACCCTGCGGTTGGATTTGTGGAACAAGGGGGGGTGAAATACTACAAGGACTTGGCCAGTGTGTACTGTTGTTTTTCTTTTCTTTTTTTTCTTCCATCCCCCCCTCAAGCAAGGTTTTTTTTTCTGCTTTCGGGGTTGTGAAGCAGACAAGAAACATTCCTCAGGGGGGCCCTGGCCTTTCTTGACACGTCTCAGCGTTTACACCCCCCTACCCCCCACCCCCGGTTTCACTTCTTTTCTCCCTGCCCGCCACTTCGACCCCACTCTCCTCATTCTCTCATCTTTGGCTCTCCAGTCTTTCCTCTTACCCACTTAGCCCCCATCTCCTATCTGTCCACACCTCTCTGACTTATCCTGCTCTATATATCTCTGTATCCACTCACAATACATCTCATTCTCTTTATCTCTCTACTTTAGAGCAGCTTCTTTCTAGTCGCTTCCTCGAATACGCCAACTCAACCTACTCTAACCTCCTTTTTCTCTCTCTACCTCACACATTTCCCTCTCTTCTCTTCTTTCCCTTGACTCCAACTCATCTTGCTCTATTTCCACATCTACCCCCTCCCTTTCCTTTTCCATAGCTCTTTAGGACCTCTGTTTATTTGCTGTGGGTCTGTGACGGCTGCGGAGATGTCTGTGATTTCTCCCAGGCTCTGGAGGGGCCCATGGAGAGAGTGCTTTGTGTCCTGTCTGTTTTTTTCCTCCTCTTTCCCCCCTCTCTCCGCTCCACTGAGTTCCACCACTCCCACTGCATCCAGGTGAAAGAGCTGGGTTTGTTAAAAGAGGCGGATGAGAAGGGAGCATCAGGAGGGGAGAGACAATGCAGAAGCGATAAACATAAAGAGGAGGCGCTGAGGGCTTAGTGAGCGTATGAGAGTAAGAAAGTGTGTGTGTGTGTGTCTGTGTGTGTGTGTATACATGCAGGTGGGTGGGTTTGCGTGGGACTGGGTGGCTGGGAGGCACTTCCTGAGAAAACTGTGGCAATCTTTGTTTTTGCTTTTTTTAGGTGAGCCAGAGAGAAGTGAAACACAAACCATCAACGGACTAAGCCTGCCGTATGAGTTGTAAGAAACTTACAGGAAGTCATAGACATATAAAACTTTTAAGGGTTTTTTACAGAAATGCAGGGTATTTGAACATCTATTTACAGTTGCTGTAATGTAATGTGCTGCTATAACTATAAACTGATAAAAGTATGTAATTCTTTAATAAATAGAAAATTAATCAGTGATAATCAGTGAGATGGTATTGATTATTGTACCTTAGGAATTACATGTTAATTGTTGGTTTTCCACTCAGGTTATAAAAGGACATGGAAAGAGCAAAAGTCTGAAAATAGCAAAAACTGACAAGTTCCCTCACTTTTTCCTGAAGTTAAAAAGACCAAAAAAACACAACTTGTTATCAAGAATCTCCAATATTCTCCATTCTGAAGACTATTTGGTGGAAAATCTGATGTGCTGACAAAAATGTCAAAAACATCTCCATTTCACCGTATCAATGATTATAAAATTTTCTTTGTTATATTACAAGACATTTTTATTCCATTTATTATTAGGATAGGAATATTATATCCACCATACAATTCCAGTGAATTAGTTGATACTATAGAAATGATAATGAGGACATTAATATTAACCTGTGATTTACCTGTCACACCTGCTCTTATACAAAATTAAACAAATTCAAGAATTCAACAGTGTTGTTAATTCTGGCACAAGTTTTCTTTTGAGCTATTACAACCTGAAGAGGAGTGAAAAAAAGAGAAGTGGCCATGCTACCAATATAAAAAAATAAGCCAATGACAACCTCGTTGCCTCAGAACTCAAAATCAGAGCTGAAAGTAAAGGAAACAAAAAGAACACAGAGAACTGAAGCATTTCTGATGTTGGTCCTCAAATGAAACAGCCATAAAACAACAGGAATATGATTCGGGTTAGTGACTGATCCAGATCATCCAGAACAAAGCTGTCACTTCTTTCACCAGAGCACTAACAGGGAGTGAAACAAAGTGTTTGCTCCATCTTTAGTCACTTTTTTGTGGTTTTAGTTTTTGATCCAGTATCTCAATCATGCAATTATAAGGAAGTATTGTGGTTAATACAACCATTTCTGTATTGTTAAGTGTTCAAACAGGCAGCCTCGGGGTAGAGGGCGGGGCCTTCTAAATTTCTATCTGTAGGGAGAGTCAGGAATATGACACTTTGTAAAAATTATTTAAAAAAAAAAAAAAAAGCAGGTGTAGGGAGCTTCATATACTCCGCCCTAAGGGGTCTGGAAACAGGCACAACCTGCACGCTCGCACACACCCGCACCCACCCATTTACGCCCACCTCACACAACACACGCACTCTCTTTTGAACATTTAAAAGACAACTAATGCCATATGTTATCATAAAAACGCTCTCCCCCACAGCACTTAACGTCACTAAATGGTAGATTATGGGTAGAAGGTTAAAAAAGGGAACATAAAAAAGATGTTGAAGGAAGGAATGGTCACTGACTCATTTTTTCTGAGTAAACTGCTGCTTTACCAATTTTGGTTTGATGATATGAAACAAAAATCTTGGTGAATAAAAACAACCTTGTGTTGATGGTCTAATGAAGTGGTTTTTTTTGTTGTTGTTGTTTTTTTGTTTTTTTTTTGAAATCCTGGAGTCTGCTTCAGTTGAGTCAGGAGTGTTAGAGCAGAGAAATCAATCAATATACATTTAATTCAAGAGGCCTCTAGGGGCAGGATTGTGAAACACAGGTCTGAGACTGTTCAAGCAGCAGAGCAAATCTGATTTATTTATTTAGTTTTCAGACTGAATCTTCTTGTTACAAATTACAAGTTACCAGGGCTGATTTGTTTGTTTGGAGTAGTCACATTTGCTTTCATATTCATGTTGGTTGGTGTTAGTTGTGGCACAGATCGAGTATACGTAAGAGGTCAAAATTAGCTAGTAAACTAGCTATCAAAATGGCTATTTCGCCATGGATTAGGCTTTACTCGAAAATCTTTTCTGAATGTAGCACAGGCAGGTGATTTCAGGTGATGTTTTTTATTTAATTATTTTTTCACCCAAGGAAACAAGTGTAAATGTTTTAAAAGTGGAAAGTGGAAATTCCAACCTTTAAATCAATTTTTAAGTATTTATAATAAGACGGTTATTTTATTACAATTCAAAATGTAATAAAATATATTGCTTTTTTTTGTACTAAAAGAAAAAAAAAATTTTTTCTATATATTTTCAACAAATCAGATCCGTTTTCTTTAAGAGTTTATTCAGAAATGTTAAACTCACTTCTTATTTTATTAAAAATATTTGTAAAGAGATCATTTTTAGACACAGTTCATATAATTACAAAACAAATTAATCAGTTTTATATTTGGGTTTATTGGGGGGGACCCCACATTTATTGTTAAATGTGAAAACCTGAAAGTACAGCAAAAGAGAAAAATCTGTCTAGAATGCTAAGAACTACTGGTCATAAAATCTTTTTTTTTCTTTCCAGATTGCAGAAACGGTCACCATATCTATATATATATATATATATATATATATATATATATATATTCTTCCCCATCCTATATCATTACCTATTTATGCTAAACTGGCCAGTTCTAACTTTCTACACACAACAGAAACAAAGAGTGAATGAGGCAATGAGAAGCGGAAAAAGGAAAACAGTGTGCATTAAGTGAGGTTGTGGATGGCATATGTTTGACATTGGGAATGGTTTGGAGTAGGAGTAAATGGCCATTTCTCTTTCTAATTAAAGGCTTTGGCTCACGTGACCACACACAGGTGCAATAACACAGACCTGCCATGGAAGAAAGGCCCGCTTGTGTGAGGTAAAGCCTCTCACTTACTCTGTGGGAGGCTCCACACACACGCACACACACACATACACGCACACACACACGATGGAACTGGGGAAGGGAACCAAAGAGGAAAAGCAATTCACTTCAATTACCTTCATTAGAATTCCTCTTGCTTATTTCAATTTACAGAAGCAGGGAAATGTGAAGGGGTGGGGTGGGGTGGGTGGGGGGGGTCTGTACCTCTCTCTTCTGCTGTCTCTCTCTCTCTCTCTTTTTCGGTAGAGGTCCTCACACTAAAGGGCATCTGGTAACTTTTAAACTTTTTGGCCGTCTGCAGGCAGCTAATAGACATTGATCATTCTGCAGTCACTCACCATTATCCAAGCGCGTATGTTCGCCTTTTTTGTGACTCATACATTTGCAGCCCTTTTCCTCAATAAGATCACGATTACTGATATTACTTCAGAAAGCAAACCAGTGAAGCCAACATCATTGTTTGGCCGAAAGTTTGCCAGCATTTCATTCGATTCACGGACAAAGCTCGCGGGTTTACTTTTGTGCTATCAAAATCGCAGCGCAGCTTCTGTTGGCCGGATGAGAATGCCTGGCTTGTGTTTAGGGGGCTGGTGTGAGCCGAAAAGTGAAAGTATTTCAGCCAAGAAGGTCCGGGAAGCAGTGAGGAAATTCCAGCTGACGCGCTGGACAGGGGAGACACTGACGCATGGGCCAGAGCAGAAAACAGAGCAGGGTGCAACATTATTCGTGCTGACGTGTCATCTAAAGCAACATGCTATTGAGAGCATTAACAGAATTACACTGTGGTCTGGGAGTGCAGCAATCGATAAGCAACTGGAGGGGAACCAAAGGCTCCTTGGTTCCTCCGCTGCTTTTATTAACCATAATACTAAAACAGATTATATGGCCAGGAGAGCTGATGGTAGCTAATTTGAGTCCAAAACGCTGCACAATTTGTTCTGGTGTTGATACTACTGGCTTGGACAAATCACTAACCTGGGCGGCAGGACAAGAAAATAATTTTTTTTATTCATACTTGCCCAGCAGACAAGTACATTTAATTTCTTTTAGGTTTTGCAAAATGAAAAGATATTTGGTGCGTATGTTTAAACATAATGCACTTCACGATGACGTGATACACCTCACCACTGTAAATGTAGCGTGCACTACACACGTCAGCTACACCCAGTCACCTCACAGTTAAACAAGAGACAAAATAGAGACTCAAATAATATTTTATGATGTGAGGACAGATCACTACAGCTCATAGCCAAAACACTGGCCAATGACTTTTTGTTGACAGCATAAACACATTGTGCTACATTACAATCTTCGTTGCGGGGGCTCCCGAGTGGTGCAACAGAAATGTATTCACGCTATCATTGGGAGATCGCAAGCTCGAATCCTGATGATTCCCTGTTAATCAGAGCAACTAGGGAATTGTGGGCATTTGTGAGCTCATATATACGGAAGAGGGAGGATAGGCAAAGAGGTTTGGCTTCACATGTCTTGGAGGAAGCATGTGTAAGCTTTCACGCTCCCTGGTTGGTAGCTTGTGGGTAGGAATTGGTAGATGATGAAAATGGAGGGGAAAAACTTTATCGGGAGAGGATAAGCACACAGACTACACATTTCTCCCCTCCTCTCTACTCGTTCCTGTCCCTTACTCTGTATTAATTCACTTAACTAGATAACTAGCATTCTGTATGTTATTATATAAGTTAGAAAACACTTTTTTTTTTTTTTAGCTTAGTCAGTTAGGTTTCTGGGAAAACCAAAATATGAGACTGGGCAGCACATTAGAGCTTCCACTTGTTAGCTGGTCTAGCTAATGAATTTATCATCATTGGTTCATCCCTGTATAAGGTTTAGGTTTGGATCATTAAGAACATTGGAACGTGTTCTGGTGACGAAACATGTTAGATATTTGGAACATATTTACCTGCTGAACACGTTTGTATTGTTTTAAAAGGGACAAAGTTTGTCGAAACTACAGATGTGCATTGGCTCATATCTTTGTGTCTTTAGAAATGTGAATGTTTGCCAAATGTAGGATATTTACTTACTATTCACCTATGATAAGCCAGTGATAATACCTAACCTGAGGGATGAGGAAATCCACAGTGTACACTTGAACACATGATAGTGAAGTTGTGCAATACGCTCTATGAAATACACTGTGTAATGTAAACTGCACAGTTTGCTTCTCATAAAACCACTCGGGTATTTATACATTACACAAGCGAAGAAATTGCACAAGACACATCTACCAGCAAATAACAGTCTTCCTGTTTTTTTTTTTTTTCAAATCTCACAAAAAACATGGACACACACCTGCTGCTGTTGAAGGTGCAGTAAATCCACGGGGCTGATCTCCCCATTGGCGTCACCGTTGGACCCACCCTCTCTTCCTCCGCCCTCCGATTGGCTGGTCAGGCTGCTGACTCCGTTTTGGTTGGAGGACGCTGTTCGAATGGTCTCAGTTGCTGATTCTACCATCATCACGTGGCACCTGAGTGAACGAGGACAGTGTGTATGTGTGAGAGAGAGAGAGAGAGAGAGAGAGAGAGGGGTTAAACCAAACAAAGACTAAATGACCATGAACGATTGCAATTGCTTAAGTTGTAGCTCTGGGCATGTTCAAGTCTCAGCAAGCAAACAAGTTTTGCAACAAAAACATGCAAACACACTAAATCTAACCAACAGGGAGGAATACAAACTGTATTCATTGTTGCTGTTGAGAATGTGTACTTCTCTGGCAATTCTAAAGAGCACGACATACAATGTCACATCTGCCAACCTTGAAAACTCTTAGTAAACAAATTGCCTGGCTGTCGTTCAAACTGGAGAGGGTCAGGACACCACCTGAGACTCTTAGTGTCCCACATAGATTGGTGAATATACAAGGAATTCTTCAGAACCAAGTAGAAGGTCTTATGGATGTTTGGTTGGAGAATAATCCTGTGCCAGTGTGTTGATCAGAGACCTCAAACTGGGATTGGTGTGCTTCTTTCCACAAAAATAAATAATAAAAATTACCCTACATACATACATAAAATCAGCTCTATTTCTGAGTCCCGTCTCACTTTCAGACATCTTTTGAGACTCTGAGTTTGATGCATGTGCTACAACAACACCAAAGGTCCCTTTTAATTAGAAATCAATTGCTAAACACATTAAAAAAATAGACCTATTTTTTTTGCGAGATGGCAAAGAAAACAGAACATTCAACAACACAGGAATGCAGTAGTAGAGGTTAAGAAGCAAAAGGAAGAGCGTGGGAGAGAGACGAAGAGAACTGGTGGAGCGCGGGATACATAACAAAACCTTCAAATGTGTGAACGCGACCCGCGCCTCTTCTAATAACAAGCACAAGCTCGTCTTTCTGCCTCTTCCAGTTTTAAAAATAAAGTTTTGTTTGGTTTTGTTTATGCCTTTGTCTGTGCAACCCCGGGCTTGTCGAACAAAATGCCACGCAGGCATCTGAGCAATGATTAGCTCCTGGGAATGAGGGGCAAATGTTTCATTAGCGGAAAAACAGTCGAGACAGAGTCGGAAAGATGGTGAAAAAAGAAAACATGATAGCAGGTGAGGGCTTGACGTCTCGTTTCAGAGAAATTCACTACATATTCATTTAAGAAGAAGAATAAATAAAGGAAATAAAGAGCACAATATGGGGCTGTGTTTGTTGTGGGAGCAGATTTATCGGTACATGGTGCTATCTGGCACATGTGGCCAGCCACAACAACAGCTGCAGAGCTAAAAGATAGAGAGCAGCTCGTCTAAAGCACTGTTAGTGCACACAAAAAATAAGTTTTGACTCTTGGGAGGCACCTGAAACGCAGAGGTTGAATCAGATTTCAGAACTTTCAGCACGGCTCAAGGTTCATAAAGCGTGTCATTCAAAGCCACCTGGTGAAAGTTTGGCTGTTAACAGCGGGCAAATGAAGCGTTCATGCTTAGCTGGCATGACTGAAAGGGATGCCGGCGTATCCGGAGCTATAGAGGCCTGCAAACCAATATGAGGGCGGTTTGCCTTTGGATAAACCTCGAAGGCAAGCCGTGAAGCAATGGAAGACAGATAGCGGGCATCCATTTCTTTCATGGGAAGTCATGGGAAAATAAAGGAACAGAATCAATGAAAAGATATAATGACTAAATAAAACAATGTAAAACTGTTCTGGATTCAATATGTAAATGATCCAGGGTCCAGGTTTAAGAAGAAGAGTCTTGTATCTATCTTGCAACACAATACATTTCGAAATTTCAGTAACGGGATGGAAAAAGCATAAATTCATTAGCTAGCCCATTGGGCAAAACTGCCAAAGCTCAATGACTGATGTGCCATTTAAACCAGACTAAAAAGCAATTTAACTACAGACTATGGAAAATAAACATGAATGAATAAAAATGAAATCATCAGATAAGGGTGATTTTAAATAGCTACAAGTTTATATCTTATCCTGATAATGTCTCTAATGATGAAGTATGGTGTTTGTGTATTCGACAAAAAGTTATCTGGAGAAGAAATGAGGTTCTTTATAGACCAATATATAAACCGTCTGGTGTATTACATTTAAACAAACGAATCTAGTGGATTTTTTTTCTTTTGCAAAGTTTTTTTTTTTTCTTGTTGTTGGACAAGAGAGGTAAAAAAAATGCTGGTGACCGTTTTATCTTGTCCGGGAGGCAACTGTGAATGAAAAACTGATAGCACGAATATGTAATCTGCTTGTCCCGGGCTACTGATTTGCCCACCCCTGAGTATTATCCAGAAGTTTAATACAGCTGATAAACAGCCACCTCTTCACATCAGTGCTCTGCTCTCTTTTTGTTCCCTCTGCTCTCTTCCTACCTTCATATTCTCGCTTCAACACCAACACCGAGATTTTCTATGCCGCTAAATTCTAATTCAAAGAGCGTGATAAAGCAGAGTTTCCACTCCAAGAAGCTTGGCAAAGGTACACAGGGCCAAAAGCATCAGATCAGGCAGCGTGACAGAAGCAGTCGGAGGTGTAAGCATGCAAGGAAGCCTTGTCATATTCAGTAATGGGCATAGATCGCAGCCATAATGGGAGGTCGTTAAAAAAAGAAAAAAGAAAAAAAAGCAGGCCAATAAATCAGCAGTTGGGAACCCCTGATTACGACTGCGAGACAGCGGTTTTGCCGAGTCTTGTAATTGTTTTTGGCAGCCTCAGCCGGTGCCAAGGCTTGCCGGGTCTCGTTCGTAGCCCTCCCCTCTTCCAGCTGAACTTTGACCTTCGAGAATATTGAAGGATGCATTCCTCCTCCCAGGGGTGTAAAGGAGGGAAGGAGGAAAAAAGAGAGGGGGCATTCTTCTTCAGATCTAAGAGATAAAGAATGCGTTTGCGAGGCTGGGGGGAAACTGAGCAAATAAAAATGTACATTTGCCTTTTAATTGGACGGAAAATGAGACTGAACTTGCCTTTGCTTCAGGGAGTCAAAATCAATCAGGTTGCTGTAAGTTTAAAAAAAAAAAAAAAAGTGAGTCTTCTGTGGTAATGTAACACATTTGTCCACACACTGGAAGCTTTTTAATTTCTAACTCCTTTTTTTCAAACTTCTCCTATCAGCAGATTTTCTTTGGCACTTATGCGAAAGGGTGGAGGGGCCCATGATTCATTCTCTATCCTGTTTCTGCAAGTACGGCGGCTGCAGTGAGCAATCCTGAAAGCGCTCCTAACCGCCTGGTAAAAGCTGCCTGTTTATATTGCTGATACTGAGAGTTGCTAAGGCAAAGGGGCAACCAGGGAATAAATACCTGGTCCAAGTTCTGGTTCCAAAAAGTGCACAACTGCAGGAAAAAAAAAAAAAGTAACAGCTTTACAGATTTTTATTTTCTTTTTTTAAACACACATTGCATTTTAGGGAAGTATCTTAGGGGAAAAAAAAACAAGCTCAGGAAATGATGAAACAAACCACAATTTGTATCATTCATGTTTAAATGTTGCTCTTCCCAGAACGAAACATTTGCTTTCCCTATTTGCTGCCAGCAGACGCCCAGGCATCTAAAATCTCTCTCTCTCTCTCTCTCTCAGGTGGGCTGTTACTTCAACTCTTAACAAATTTTGGCTATTCCCGAGTTAGCCATTCCCTCCACGCTAGATAAAAGAGGCAGAAGTGAGGAGCATAACCTCTTTACCCCTGATCTATTTTTGTTGCTTTGGGCAACAATGTTCACTGAGAAGTCCAAAAAAAATTGTGAAAAAAAATTTGCACGTAATAAAAGATTAAAACATAATAAACCAAAATTTCTAAGTTGAATCCTGACCTTTCGCCCGAAATCTTCGATTGGTAAAGCTTGCTCAAGCTCTCGGGTCTTGCGGAGGTATTGAGAAGGAGCTTGGACACGGCCGTGAGGAGTTATGTACATCTCTACAGCTGACTGCGAGCTCCTCAAGGATCCAGCTTTGGATTTGTGAGTTGAGCCAAGATTTCAAATCCAGTTCTGCTCCAGAAGACAAACTTCTAGTCTTCCAGAATGACAGAATGAGGCAACCGCATACAGATCGAGCTGACTGAAAATAAAACGCAGTACTTCAACCAAAAAAAAAATAATAATCTCTAAAGCTCCTATCTCCTAAAATAACTATTTGGCCCAGTAAAATTATTATTACAAATTTGAATTTGTGCATATTTTTCCTGATTTGCCAAACAAAGACAAAACAGTTATGAGTAGGAGTTAAATGTAAAACATAATTTCCATAAAACTGAACTATCTATATATTTAAGCAAAAAAAATGTTAAAACTATAGCAACAGCGTTTTATAATGCAATGTTAACAGACTGGTCTAAATTTGCATTTTCAGCTGCAAACGCAGTTGCTTTGCTTAAAGAACATCTCCAACTTCTAAAAAGAAAATAAAAAAAAAAACCATCGCATAATCACATTGACAAGTTTGACCATATTTATGAAAATGAAATACAGCCTGGTTGTCCGTTTTCCATGTTGGCTTGCCATCATTTTGGGCTTTTTTTTTTTCTTTTGCTCTTTCTTTCATACTTTCCGCCTTCTCTGTTTTGCCTTCTACAGGCTCATGTGCAGAGGTGGAAAGTATTCATTTTTAGACTTTCCAAAACTCGCAAAGACCACGACTCAAATCAAACATGCCTCAATAATGCCTACCAGTCCTGCTTTCTTTATAAAAATGAAGGTTGCCTTAGGGGATAAAATACGATCTCATACACAACAATAATATCAGCTGTCATTCTGACTTGCTGTTTCCATGTTTTATACGTTTTACCTAAAATGTGTGTGATCTGTTCAGTAATTGTGGTGCTAATTTGCTGGTTGGTGCTTTATTTTTCTGTTTTAAGAAGTTAGCAGTTGTGTGCCACCCTAATGTCAGAGGAGAACATTGCTAATGCAGTTACAATCTCAAACATGTGAGAACAGTCAGGTTTGGCTGTTAGATCCTAAAAACAAAAGCGCAAGAGCTCAACTTCCAGAAAGCAATGCAGGTATACGAAGCAGTTACGATATAGACTCGGCTCGGCTAATTAGTGATCCGTGAGATGATGAGCATGATGGCATCAGCATGAAATTTGAAACTTTGAAGCTTATCTGTTCGAGCAGAGTGTACAGATGAAGAGGTGTGAGGACAGGGGGCTGGACAGACTAAAGGACTAAAGCGCCGCTGCATCGCTGCATTTATGTAGAGACGAAGCAAGGGCTAAACCCCACTGGAACCAGGAAACCAGGAAAAGAAAAATAGACCAACATTTCAATCTTGGACTCTATTGAAGCTCATATGTTAATTCGAAATTCTTATTTTGGATTTATACCTTTAAATATATTTAGTGCATACTTTATTCTGTACATTTTCCACCCACTTGATTGTAAATCAAGTGTACACTAAAGTACACAATGGCTCATTTTTCATCCAAAATGTTCACTGTGTGCTTTTAGCACCTGTAGCTTCTCTTTGTTTGAGTTTTTTTTTTTTAGCATTTCACCACACTCATAACTCTTGGTGTGAAAAAGCTTTATGCAGGTTTATTTGCACAAGTCCCCAAAAGCCTGTTTCGACAGCCTTGCGTCAGCCCGCAGGAATGCGCCTTATTAATAAAACAAACACAAAGCTGACATGATTGGGAGAGACAGGCTTGACTGTGCTAACACATCTCCCATTCGCCCCCAGGCTACCTATGCGATATCAGTTCCACTGAGAAGAGTGCACTATCCCCCCCCTACACACACACACACACACACACTTCCCTTTGGCCTCCGTTAGCATCTTATTTAGTGAAGGAGAGGATTCGGTCAACACTGAAGAGGCCTAGCCTGAGGGAATAACCGATTCTTAGAAGAGGCTGAAGTGGAAGCTGAATTAATACTATAGGATGTACTGTCACCCTTTTCATTTTTGTTTGCCAAGTAAAAAAAAAAGAAAAAAATCAAGTACAAAGTCCATTCTGTTCACTGCTGTCTAATAAAGCTGGCTTTAAATGTAACAGTTCAAGATCTAGAAGTAAACATGCTCATTCAGAAAAAAAAAAAAAAACTGCTGACAAAAAAAAAAAAAGACTGGGTGGTACAGTGACTTGTATTAATCTTGTTTATTTATTTGCCTGAACAGGAAGAACTGCCCTGGAGATGCAAACACCCAAAAAGTGCGGAAGGATAGGGTGTATTTGTGTTAGCAGCCCTCGAAGCTGGGCCAAGGGGCCAAGGGGCAGAGGGCAGGTGTGTCCTCGCATCTGTATATGCGTGTGTGTGTGTGTGTGTGTGTGTGAGAGAGAGCGAGAGAGAGAGAAAGCGAGAGAGTGTGTGTATATTTATGTGTTGTTAGTCTGTGGTTATAGAACACATCTTGCAGGCACCAGAGTTGATCTGAGAGCACTTCCTCCAGTAGCTGATTGCAAACAAGGGTAGGATTGACCGTGTGTGTGTGTATATATACTCATATATATATGAATGTTGTGTAAGTACTTGAGAGAAGTTGTTAGTGGCAGTTGTTACAGATAAAGATCCTGTATCATGTGCAGTAAAAAAAAAAATTCAGAAAAGCCAAGTTTTATCATACAGATCAACTGTTTTGCCCTTCTTGTAGTGGACCAACTGTGAAAAAAGAGAAATGGGAAATTGAGTCTCCAATATACCGATTAAGGATCAAGACTGTTTCTCACTGACTAGCTAGGGCCCCTAGGTGTATGGTAGATACACATAATCTAAGACTAATTAGATTATGTGTGTCTACCATACACCTAGGTATTAAAAATGGGCTGTTATTTAACCCAGAAAAAAAAAATCTAATCGTTGATATGGTGAAGCTTTCTGTAAGGAGACATTAATTTAAGTTATTTAAGGAGTCTTCAGTGTCAGCACTTTGTAACAGATTGTACGTTGTGCTTTGCGGTTTCTCAATAACACAAAAAAAGAGATGCTGGAGAGGGAACTGTTTATAGCTGCTATAATGTAAGTGATAACAGGAAGTCTCACAGACATTCCAAAACATTAAATATAATTGTAAGTGGTTAAAATGCATGAAGTGTCATTCAATAATTATTAATGTTGGTAAAATGATGTGGTATAATAGGAATAAAACATGCTGTTATTGGAATATAATCAACTTTGGCATGGTAACAGTAACTTGGGTCACATCACACCAACTGAGGGTTGATTATTTTACTATAACATCACATCCCATCATGTTTGGAGGCAGAGAAGTGACAGAAATTAAGACAGAGTAAACGATTTTGAGTTGCTGAATGAAGCTGTGAAATCATTCAAAACCATAATATTAATAATAATGTTATAATTTTGTGGGCATGACCCTTATGCCTAATGTGAAATCAAAACTACATCAGTGTACACGATTGAAAACGAACAATTTTTTCAAGAAATGAAAGCCAGATCTCATGAGAAATTCATACGAATTCAAACAGACGAAGGTTTGTTTTCACACGAATGAATTTATAATAAAAAGGCGCAAACGCTAACTCGGCGCCTAATCCTAACCTGGTTCTTTTCGCATAACTGGAGTCATGTGGATTGTTAAAGGATTTTGGTGCTGTCAAGACAGACAGCAGGAAGAGACAGAAATGTGCAACTCCTGTAAATGAACAGAGAGGAGAACAAATGAATGAAAGAGACTAAGAGAAGGGCACTGAGGTTGCGAAAGAGAGCTACTCTAAACTCCTAGTGTCTCCTAGTAGACTTCACCTTACTCTTCCCTCAGTGGCATCAAAGCGCTTCAGCCACCCAGCTCTCATTAGCGATCAGCCTCTCAGGAATGTCCTGACAGTAAAGGAAAGCTTGCCGTTTGAAGACCGCTTAGCCAAGCACTCATGTGATTCTTTCGCTCTCTCTCTCTCTCTCTTTTTTTTTTTTTACAAGGCGGCCATCTTTCTCCGGCTTGCTCCACTCGGCATTCATCTGCTGTCCCTCTGGCCACTCACTTGAAGCACTCGTGGCATTAAAATAGACCAATATTCTGCATCTCCAGCATGGAGGGCCTTTTGTCTAGGCACTTGCTTAAAGAAATGAGGATTTGAATGCACCCACGGAATTTCAAACATGACTGAAGGGGAAAGGACATCTTGAGTGCTTTGTAGATGTACATCATTTGGGAATATTGTTTCACACATGGTACAAGATGTTCCTATATGTAGGTCTTGTGTGTTACAGTTTTTAAAAAAAAAAACGTGTTGTCATGAGCTTTTCTTTCTTGTGATCGCCTGGAGCAGGTCCAAGATATGCAGGTGAGACTCATTAGTACACAAAACGCATAGATGCAGGAGCACTTGATCCCTTCTTCTGCTCTATGCTCTGCTTCAAAGAGGAATTAACAGACTTGTTCTCCTCCTCACTGACCCAGCATGTTAGAGAACTCAGTGTGTGTATGTGTGTGTGATGAAGGAGTTTCTGACTCTCTGCTTTAAAGTCTATCAAAAGCAAACATTGGGAATGAATGCTAGTTTCACAAATTTTACTGTACTGGCAACCCTACAGTACGTTACCTCGAAGTTAAAACGAGATCGCCCCATATCCAAAGATAACCAATTCATTTTCTTAACATGCAGAGCGAGACGAAAAGAGGGAATAAAAGGAGCGAGAAAATGAACAAAACCATCTATATTCATAATGCTGATGATACAACTTTGATCTCATGGTAATAGCGTGTCTAGGTTAAAGACTAGCGTCCTACTTTCTGGAGAATGGATACATCTCTTGTTGAACCCATGCCAGGTCGTATCCCATGATTTTGCACTCTTACATATATCTGCCAAGCCTTCAGAGGAAAACGCTTAATTGCCAACCGTCACAATAACCATTTGAAGTGTGTAAAGGACAATTCAATTATCAAGGACATTTCAGAGTGGTGGGAAAAAAAAAGAAGATTCACACTGGGTATAGGAAAGGAGGGCAACCATGAAAGGAGAGGAATCTGCCGCAATAAAAAGAAAGCATTAAAAGGAAAAGAAAATAAGTGGTTGTATGTGCCATATGGTGCTCTTGCCATGCGTATTTGGCCATATTCGGTCCTGAGGGCGGAAGAGGCAAAGTCCTGTTTGCAGAGCCCATAAAGATTAGCCCTTCAATCAGGTGGGCTCCGCCGCGATAGGTAAACACCGCCGACATTCCGGCCTGATGAGATCGTTTCAGAGCGAGAGTGTGTGCGTGTGAGTGTGTGCAAGCCACCAGGGCAAACATGCACTCAACCACCACCACCCTGTTTTTTTTTTTCCTCTCTTTTCTGACCTGCATTAAGTGATTTTCCAGCCCGCTCTTGACGTTTAAGAGAGTGGAGATTGCTATATGAGTCTCCGTCTCCATCAGACACGTGCAGATCCTGGCAAATATTTGGAATAGGTGCAGGGCACTCACAGACATCACATTTATCAGTTGCAGAACAGTCTACTCTGAAAGTTCGCAGAGGCATGACCGAGACAGAGTCCAGCGTCCAGTCTAGACCACGCTCAAGTCCATACGTACGGGCAGGATGTCATTCCTGACATCCTGGAATGGTTTAAAAGGCCAACGAAAGGGCAAGGAACTAATACGCAGGTTGTATTTAACATAGAAGGTTTGATGGCTTCCGGTTTAACAATCGGTCTTACAACAAAAATAGCGCACGTGGGTTATGAATATGACTTTCAAAGCACAGGTCATGCCAAGATGAAGACTGAAGGATGAGTGACTGGGATTATAGTAAGAAAAAGACAAGAGGGGTAGAGGGAGGGAGTGGCCAGAGAGACACCAATTAAAGCGTAGCGCTTCCAAGTTATTTGCTCTTCAAGAAGCAAACTGATTGGATAAAAAAAAAAAAAAACTTTCCATGCCGTATGAGACATGCGAAACCTATTAATAAACATGAATACATCATGCATGAAACATGAAGAAGGTTCAAAAAAAAGGGGAAAAGTGATCCCTTGCCATGACGGATCAAACCCATAGCTCCAAAGTCAAGCTCGGTTTAACCACTGTAATGAGCTATTACCATTAGTGAATAACAGAAAGCAAATGAATAAGTCGGTGAGTGGTAGTGGGACAGACTGATCATTTTCTATTGCGTATTTGAAAAGACATCTGGAAAAAACGTAATTTAAAGATTGAAACTTGTAGAAGGACGTAACTCAAACAACAAACCAGGTGTTTATTAGGAGCGTAACACAATGCTACTATCTACAGAGTACCATATCTATATCTGTTTAGTGCTCCAAATAGTCGTATCTGTATTTGGATCTAAACCCGAAGTGGGCGTGGCCTAAACTGGAACTGGGTTTCTTTCTTTTTATTGAAATAGAGATGTGTATGGCAATGTTTTTTTTTTTATATCCTGCTCACCCAGTTATTATCTTCCAAACATATTTTTAAACAAATTTAGTTGGTTTTATTTCTAAAAAGGTAAACAAACTAGTAGCTAAACCACTATGACCCTGACCAGGCAGTTACTAAGGATGAATGAAGTTTTTTTTTTTTTTTTTTTTTTTTTTAACGACTCAACCAGATGGCATATGATCGTTTCTGGCAAGCTTTCCAAAAATTAATAAATTACTTAATAAATAATAATAATAATAATAATAATAATAATAATAATAATAGTGTATATCTTTATTTGTATCCATTTAGAACACTTTGCAATCCAAATAATGCATTTGTGGCATTTATTAACTAAAATTTCTTCAACAATATGACAGATAAAACTATCTTAATATAAACACAAACTAGCTACGCACAGTTACTGTAAAACTGACTGAAAAGATATTATCTCACAGGTATATAATTATACATTTCCCTGAACTGCAGGCATTTACAATCAGTCAGTGGATGGAATGAATTTGCTTAAAAAAGAAAATGGATATGATAAAAAAATTTTTATAAATCACTTTCCAAGACGGGCACTGTGCATTTCCGAGTTAATTAATTGATTGGATCAAAGTGGCTTTAATCAAATAAAATTTAATAACTACCTAATAAAAACAAGGGGTTTGGAGGAGAAATAGCAGGAAATGATAGCGTCTCCACTTTTCAAATTAATTGAATTTTACTACTCTTGAACTTGGGCCAAGGCACCTAAACACACACACACACACACACACTGTCTTTTTTGTCAGCTAATGCCATCAGCTTCCACTTTCTACTTTTCAATTTTTAAAACCGACATCATAAAAATGAAAGCTAAAATATTACTACTTTCGCCAGCATGCCTGATTACAATAAAAAATGTCTGTTTTATAAATTAGCTCAGGACTTGAATGCAAATTAATATCAGCACAATGAACAAGGGAGGAAACGTTAGTAATTTGCATCATACTAATATTAATAGAATAATTCATGGCGTAATATAAATAAATTAAGAAGGTAATTCATTTGGAGAAAAAAAAAAGGATGCCTTCAATTCAATTTGGTGGAAAAGTGTGGGAGGGGTAACCTTTAACAAAGACAAAAACATTAATTGCTCGGCTCTAGGCTTTGTCATGAAGGGTCAAAATTGAAGAACAAAGACAAAAAAAAAGCTATAAAATGCTTCATATTAAACCTACATAAATATTTCAGTTTATGAATTGAATATACGATATGAATGGATGCTTTTAGATTTAAGTCTTTTCTTATTCAATTTGACACACTTTATTTAGAAGGTACTTCACTGAAAAGCTGAATGTGAGTTTGAACTTTCACCTCATTTATTCCGGCAGGTTTCTTTTTCTTTTCTTTTTTTCCTGTTCATGCTGCTGCAGAACATAAGCAGATGCTTTTGTGTCATTATCAGACTTATTACACATCATTAAAACATTGGTAGAACATTCCAGGAGAAATGCATGCAGAACCACAGCGCCTCTCTCTCTCTCTCTCTCTCTCTCTCTCTCTCTCTCTAGGTCTGTCTCTCTCTCTCTCTGTCTATCTCTCTCTATCTCTCTGTCTGTCTCAATGGGAGGGTGTCATACTTCTGAGCACATGCGTGTGTGTGTGTATGTGTGTGTGCGTGTGTGTGTGTGTGTGTGTGTGTGTGCGTGCATGCCGCTGCTCCTAAGTGACAAAAAAAGAACAACATAATTGGAGAAATGTACGCAGTAATAATAGGTATTCAGAAAATGATAATTCATATTAAACAGGGTGCATAAAGTCAGCCTCATTTGCATGTTTTAGATTATATGCATTTCAAAAGTAATTTCCGCAGGGCATATGAATGACATTAATTCCCCAGTGGTTTCTGCTATAGACCTCAAACTATCAAACACTCAAACATTCAAAAGATGAAAAAAAAAAAAAAAAAAAAAAGTACTGCCACATTTGCGAGGGGAGATTTCAAGGTTAAAGTATTTGAATGCACATTTGAAACTTCTGTCTTGTTCATAGCCTAGTTTTAAAGTTGTGTAAACTGCCTATAACCTCGATACGCGTAACGCATACGCAAGCTCTCTAACGAAATTCCAAATCTAAAAAAACACTTACTTCGATCTTAAACCAGTTCCTAGAGTTTTTATTTTTACTCTTACTATCAGTCTAGAAAATAAACATTTGCTCGAAAATGCAAAAGGAGACAGCAGGAATGGGGTTTCAATTCCTAATAATGAGAGCGTGTGCTATAATTATCATTACTGCGTGAAAGGGTGCAAGAACAGAGTGTAGAGATTTTAATAGGGCCTGAACATGACATGAGTGAGAAACAAAAACGAAAGATCCCTTTTAGCCTCGATTCATTTAGAGAGAGAGAAAAAAAAATCATAAAGGATGAAGACCCAAAGGCAGGAAACCCTCGGAATCTGCGACTCAAGTGGAAAATCGGCTCTGGAGTCAAAAAGCGGGACATTTTTGTGTTATTAGAGAATTTGGTTTCGAGCCACACTGTAGCTCCTGATTCATTACGGGGGGAAGCAGACGCGCAGCACATGAATGAGCAAGATGGCCCCCACCTGTTTGTCTGCGCCAGCTTTGGCCCGATTCACAAAGTCGGTGCTGAAAGAGAAAAACAGTGGGGGTGCAGAAAGAGAGAGAGAGAGAGAGAGAGCGCAAAATAAAAGACTGCAAACGGAAAAAAAGGCACTGTGCAATAAATTTGCAGATGGAGCTGCATCGTTCTAACTTCTCTTATTTGTGATCTTTTCCTCAGTAACAGAATTGCTTGCGAGACAAGTCAGTCAAAAGCAAAGTGAAAATTTACAGAAGTGCAGAATAACACACACAGCAAGAATGAACAGCTATAATAAGGCTTACAACAAAGCCATTTCAAATTCATATACATTTACATCATTTAGCAAGCATAGGACAGGAACGGTTAAGGTTATGGCGAGGTTACGATTTAATTTGTATCAAATTCAAACTTTATTCAAACTCAAGTCACACCGTCTGAGAGTGTGAAAAAGAGAGAGAGAGAGAGAGAGAGAGAGAGGGAGGCAGAAAATGAAAATATCTGGAGGCTAAAATCAAGCTAATTATGTTCTGGAAAACCTTCAACTGCTTTATTTTTCTAAGGAGTTTCTCAAGCTCTGTAGCATTATTTTTCTACAAAACAAGATGGCATGAAAAGAGGATTGTTTCCTAAGGCAAGAAATATAGGCGTTAAAAAAAAAAAAAAAAAAAAAAACGCCAACGTAACTAACCTTTTCAGACCTCTTCGTTCAAGGTTAGAGTATTTGAATGAATTTTAAACTTCTGTCTTGCTTGTTTAAAGTTGTTCAAAGCCTAGTTTTAGAGGTCAACATCAACAGATTAAGAACTCCTAAACACATCAAGCACCTAAACACAATCAAATTCAATTAAAACATGGGGAAAAACATCTAGGACCAATCCTATGTGTTGCCTTTAAATCCTTGGTAATTACGCACACCCTCACTAGGAAAGGCTTGTACCATATCACCTTTTTTTAAGGGAGCAGCGAATTCTTTAAATATATATTATATATATATATATAATTTCCTCTGGCTTTAATTGGGGGTCTTGCATGACTAAATCCAAAAAGTTGGAGTCCAGACCAGAATCGTAACCTGGAGAGTGTGAGAGAACCTTGTGCTTGAGCCCTAAGCCGAACTAAGATGTAGGTAGCATACGAGGAAGCGAGAGTAAGACCACAAGATTTCCACCTTTTTTTAGAT
Organism: Pangasianodon hypophthalmus; assembly: GCF_027358585.1. Lineage (NCBI taxonomy): Eukaryota > Metazoa > Chordata > Actinopteri > Siluriformes > Pangasiidae > Pangasianodon > Pangasianodon hypophthalmus. The sequence continues at coordinate 7,373,636 of NC_069729.1, read as the reverse complement.
TTCCTTATTACACATTATATTTGCATAAATACAAAACTTTCCCAATAGCACTGGAAAGTTAAGATCGTAATTGGTAGAGAGTGTTCTTTACCACTGAACTTTGTGTTGCGCCGCTTTTAGTAAAGTCAGCTGAGAAGATTGCTCAGATTTGTGCAAATTCGAACATGTGGTTGGAATTCGATCAGTTTCATACAAGGTGCCGCTGACCCCGCCCATGACCCCAACCTTCTTCAATGTTAGTAACCTTTTCATGCAAATTGAGCTGTGTGAATACACATAAGACTGCAGTGACAAAAAAAGGGATGGTTTAGAATCCTTTTTTTCTGAGAGTGTAAAGTTAGCACACACCTGCAGTCCCTATCGTCCCACCCTCACTGTAAAAAAAAAAAAAAAAAAAAGTATGCACTAAAATTACCACCTATCTCAATATGTCATTTTTACGATTTTCAAAAAAAAAAATCAGCTCGTATAGGGAGGTGTCTGATACCTTTCACTGAAGACTGCGTCTCTTGATCTCCTCAGCTCTCATCCATCTCTTTTAACTTCAAAAAACAGAGGAGTAGGGGGGGAAAAAAACGTGCATATTTGTCATTTCCGATTGTTTACCTTTTTCACAGCAAATTGATTTTTACATCTTGTCTTTCCTGGAAGTGCCTGGCTGAGATCCTGCCAAGCTCCGTCTCCCTGCTTTATGGCGCCGGGCCTCTGGAGAAGGTTTAGACGTTTTCAGAGTCAAAGTCATTTAAATGATACAATGCTGCTTTTGTCTCAGGCACCTCTGTTTCTTTCTTACACTTCTCTCACACATCTATTCTTTTTCTTTTTCTTTTCTCCACAGCGAGTTCATGACTATATGTTTTAAAGCCAACCCCCCCCCCCAACACACACTTTTTTAATGTCTCGCCAGTGCATGTTTGCCTTGAAAAATAAAAGAAGGACTTGTTACATCATGACAGAGTGATGATCACAAGGGATTAAGTGCTGGATTTTGCTGAGGCCTTTGTGGACGCTCGTTCCACTGCGCTTCGTATCTAAAGCGTGTTGTGAAAGCGAATCTCCAACTGTCTGGAGAATGCAGGTTCTCATAGCTGAGACTCCTGATGACTTTACCTGACCACAAATCATGCAACAAAGAGGGCACAGAGAATCGTCTCAGGAAAAAAAAAAAAAAGTGGTCCTGTGATGCTATTTGGAAAATACATACCTCTCTCGCAAATGGATTCCATATGAGTTTTCTGGGCCTCGGCGGACTAACAAAAACTGTCACGCAGCTAAATTGGTGTCACCTACAGGGTCATGATTAATAGTTGCATAAATGTGCTCGCACGGAACAAAAGATGAGGGCCGGGTTCTTTCCTAACGAGGTTTTTTTTGGGGAGGGTGAATCTGAAGGCGAAAAGGGTGAATAGGAACTGTCGTCAAACCACCAGGATTTGCAGAGATTACACGCCTGGATGAAAAACACAGCTAAACGTTTATCTGAGCATATTCAAAAACAGGAAGGAATTCAAATATTACAATCTTCGTCCACGCCTCAGGTGTAGCTAGGGGGGATTATAGGTGTGATCCGATGTAACATTTTATGGCAGTTCTAATAGCTTTTCTGTGGGTAGTTAACATAACACACATACAGTGTGGAGTCAAAAAAGCACTGTTTTGCGCCATAACTGTGCTATAATGATATTCAAAAAAGGTTAACGTCAAACAAACACTTCAGCTTTGTTTGATTGCATTTTATTGCTATTGGCTACCAGCTGCTATCACGAGAAACAAGCTTAACAGATAAGAATCAAAAGATCCGGTTTTATAAAGGCTAAGATGTAATTTCCGACATACTGCTAGCCTCAGTCATTGAGGTAATTTATTTCCTACACCTATTAACATTATTAATATAGCAAGATTGCATGGAATTACTTCCTAGCCACATCGCTGATCCAAATAAATGATTTATTTCTGATTAAAAAAAAATACACTCAGGAAACAAAAAAAAAAAAAAAAAAAAAAAAAAAAAAAAAAAAAAAAAGAAGTCCACTAATAATAACCCTAAACGAGACCTAAGTGAAAGCCTGTGTACAGGACCTGAGTGAGACCACCCACGTCTAATAGACTATTTTTCTTTAATTACTCCCAGAGGTGGAGGGTGTGGAGGTAGCGCCAAGTCTATATTAAAGTACCTGACCACTCTTCCTGTAGGTTAACCGTCCAATCTCAGACTAAATTTCAGACAAGGCCACCAATTAAATCCCCTCTTACGCCTGTCACCTCAATTAGAGCCTTCCTATTTATTTAAAACATTCGTCGCTAAGGCGGCAATACACGGCGCTTTAATAGTTTGACACAATTAATCGATTATTAGCGTGTCTGAACCAAAGAGACCAACCGTTGTAATTGGGCTAAATAAAATAACAAATGGCACTGTTTGCAGTCGCGGCGAGACAGGTGTCACGGAGGTCCGCTGTCATTGTCGACTGGATAAAACCGCCGGGCGATTTGCGGAGGCGTTCCTCTCCGGTGTCAACCAATTAACATTTCCCCAACACCTCGCTCCTCTTTGATGCTAGTTGTCGCCATTGTAATGGGAGGTTTCTTAGGTCAACGTCTTTTACAGAGGCACCCTGTCACATTGTTATTCGCTTCCATAGCGCCTTTTAATTGCGTTCTGCAGCATCTCTTTGCGTTTACAATAACGTGTGTGTTTGTGTTGTGCATCCCGGATGATGACACGACAATCTGACTTGATCTCTCCGCCAACGATCTCTTCCGACACGAATGTAAAATCAGTCTGTGCACACGCACAATAAAAGGCAACACAGACGCTCACAAGCTGCTGCGATCCTTTTATCCGTCGACGCCGTATCACACACACACACAGACACGCACATACTCGTTGCCCAGTATTCTGTGGTGGCGCAGAGCACAGCTGGCAACATCTGGAGGCGTTTTGAGTCTGTTTATATTTCCAGAATGCTGAAAAATTGTGCAGGTGCCAGAAGAGTCATAAAGACACAGGTCCCAGAAAAGGGATTGGTTATACTCAAGGCGGCCCTCGAACTTTGCGCTCATTTTTCATCGGTCGCACATTTCTTGTTTTTAGTTACTAGAGTTAATGATGAGAGCTGGACCAGTGGAGTCCATCAACAAACAAACTCAGAAATAATGGATGACAGGCCACTAATGTAAGGAATAAAACACGACAGGGTGTGTTGTTACAGGAAAGTGTTCCTCTTGTACCACAGCAATTTGTCAATAATTACAGTTTATTGTGACATTAAAGAATGTCACATTCTACTTTTAATCCTTTATGGTTACATTTAATGTTGTGGAATGTTCGGGAAACAAGCTAGTTCGTGTTATCACTTACTTTATAGCAGCTATTAAGAGTTGTTCCTTCACTAGGCTCTCTACTTCTCTCTCTCTCTCTCTCTCTCTAAATTAATAAGAGAAAAAGAATCACACCTTGTCATGTTCCTGAGAAACCAGAAAGCTCAAACTCCTCTGTCATGAAGACTTTCCCACGGTGGAAAACTTACTGACCGTTACAGAGCTCTGACACTGGAGACTCCTTCCATAAAGGATAAATATCTTACAGAAAATGTCACCATAGCAATGATTTTTTAAATAACATTTTTTTTAGATCTATTTATTATTAGCCTTGTTTCACATGGAGTATCCAACATATACAAGCCCATATGAATGAGTTACTACTATAGAAACGATAACGTATTAGAATGAGCGCATAGATATAAACCCGTGATTGCGATATAGCCAGAACACCTTCTGACCAATCAGATTCAAGAATTCGACAGCGCTTGTGGTATCTAAAAGAACAATAATAATTTCACCAAACATTACTTTTCCTTCTTTCTTAACAGGTACACCACCATCTTCCCTCACAGCCTTGATCAACCATGTAATGTCTCATTTTATTTTTTTTAAGCATCGCCTTCTTAGCAATTCTCCTGAATGAATGACATATAAAAGGAAAAAGAACTACCTTTATTTCAGTCTACGATCGCACATGGTTCGGCTGGCATGCAGATGGGTGTAAATGTCCTTGTGCTAATTGGACTGAACCAGATGCTCAGCACAAAGCTAAAGCAGAGGCTTATCACGTCTGTTTTTCAAATCGCCTTCTAATACACAGATGCGAACCATACAAGAAGGCGCAAACGTCCTCCACATGGTACGACTTAAAAAAAAGGCACACGTGCAACGTCTATAGGCACACAAGCTGCACTTAAGCTAGCTCGCATTCTTAAGTGTGCGACAAAAAAAAAAAAAAAAAAAAAAAAAAAAAAAAGGCAAACGCTTGGATTTCATGCCGCCTAATCAAAACAGACACAAAATAGCTCCGAAAAGCTGACATCACATCAAGCGCTGCAGCAGTTTGGGCTCTACTCGAGAGCCTGACACACAAAGGCACATGCTGTGTAGGATGCAATTATGGTGATTGAGTGTAATTTACCCGTGTAAGATGAAACCACTGGCAAATGGGGGAGAAACCCCAGATTAAACCCTGGACCAATCGAGGCATAAGGAGCACAGCCCTTCACCTTTGACCTCTGCGGAATATGCTATGATGACATGCTATCAGTGCGGGCCTTTGTGTCTGTGTGAATGAGTGGTTTGACTTCAGAAACACATGCACTCATCTACTTGATTCTGATTTTGTGAAAAAAAACAAAAAAAAAAAACAACTTTTTAACCACAACAGAACGGCCCTCAGGATTTCTGTAATTCCCTCTGTTAGGTGTATCACGCTTTCCCATGGGGATGATCTCACACCTTCCAGAAATGAAGGAAAGTGAAAAAAAAAAAAAAAGAACTGAGATTCATGGGATCCATGAGACTTTTTTCCATTTTTTTTTTCTCTTCCAACAGATTAACATCAACACTGATTATTTTAAACAAAGCAACAGGAAAATGACTACAGTCCAAGATGAGAAGCCACCACACCAGAGCGGGATCATGGGAAAAGTCCAGAAACAGGCTGATGGGAGAATGTGGAATATGTGTGGAATTCAGAGAGATTTCAAGCTTGACACAGACCTCAGATGTGAGAACCAACATGCAACAATCTCTGTTCAACATCTTTCTGATTATTATTTCTTAACATACACAGTATAACTCAATCAGTCAATGGCATCACTTTTAAAGCAACAAGATACTTCAGGTACAAGAATATCATAATCGCAATATTTGAATATGTAGCAAAATAGTTCTGCGTTTGAAAAAAAAAGAAAGAAACTATGATTTTGGTACACATTCCGTTCACAAAAATAAATTATGTAACACACTAAGGAGAGAAGAACTATACATTTGACATAAGAATATATTTTAACATTGTTAACATGCTTGTTATTGCAAGTTAGATCAAGTTGATATGATGATAAAATATAATGATATTGTTAGAATTAAACTTTTCTGAGATATTGATAGTGTTGGTACTTTTATTTTTGTACTGAATGTTTCATTTCCCCCAATTTTGTATGTTAAATATTTCATTTTTAATCTTTAATATCTACAAATTGATATTATAACTATGAAAGAAAATTCGCACAAGTGGCGCCATGAGATCCTTCTGCTTTCGGTCCCATGATTGCTATATCTGTAGTTATGTAGGGGTACAGTTATGCTGAAATGTTGTTAGTGTAGTTTTTACAATTTAATTCATCTGAAATCCAAATAAATCTCTCAAGCTGGTCAGAAATTTTCAGTATCAAGCCTTGTATACTTTGGCTTGTGTTCTGTCTTTTAAGCTTGGACAATTACTTTAAAACTGAATGTGCATTTTTTATATGCAAAAGGCTAAAATAAATCTGACACGAAAATCAGCGTTTGTCTTACTGAATATCATGAATATTATATTAGAATCCCGAGTTTCAGCTTTTGTATGTTTACAGAAGCAAACATACACAAAACTGTATCCTGTTTCCATTCAAAATAAGCTGTGCATCATTACTGAGCAATTCATTTACATTAGACATCCAATGTCAACATAAGACTGACTCCAGCTCGACTTGCTTAAACTGAAAGAAATTACAAATCAAAGTTTGTGTTTATATGAGCTTTGCACTGTGGTTTTATTTATTCATCAGTTAACACTAATTAAAACAAGTCTCTGGCTTCATTGCCTTTAATCCAAGTTTGGGTTAAAGGCAAACAGTAGTTCACTTGATTTATTATTTGTAGGAAGTGTAAAAAAATGAGCTGAAGTGTAAATACGTGAGTGAATGTTTAGTCCGAGCTCCATATAGTCACAAATTGTAATGAGCTCTTTCCTCTTCTTAAGCTCGAAAGATCACACTGGAGAAAGTGACTCCGCGTTAAACTGGCAACTCAATAAACATTTAATAGCCGGCGGTCATTTGCGGCCGTGTTTCAGACCTGCGCATGAATGACACCTCCTGTGGCCTTCTTCCTCTCTGATACTGCCTTTATGGAATGTACAGCTCGTTTTCTCCAAGTGGGTGTGTGTGTGTGTGTGTGTGTGTGTGTGTGCCAAGATGGAAGACTTTTTGGACAGTATGTGTGTATGTGCATGTGTGTGTTGGCTGGCCTCCATTTCCACCTTCCAGGTTCCTGTTCCAAAGTCTGAACAGCTCTTTGAGAAAACTGCACTCCACCTGTAGGCCTGTGTGTGTGTGTGTGTGTGTGTGTGTGTGTGTGTGTGTGCGTATGTAATTGAATAAACTAAATTATACCGCATTGCCGTTGAATTCTTGATGTTGATTAAGTTTCTTTAACTACAAATCCTTCTAATATGTAATTGTTTTTATAGTAACAGCTCATTCACAGGGACTTATATAGCAGACACTCCATATATACTAATAAACACAATTTAAAAAAAGTTTGATATGGTGAAGATTTCTCCAGAAAGATATTTGTTTAACATTTATGCAAGGAGCCTCTAGCATCAGTGCTTTGTAACAGCTAGTTTACAAAGTTTCCCAGTTTCTCATTAACACAACAAGCTGCATTTTTTTGTCTTATTAACTGCAAAGGGAGAGAAGAAAGAGAGACTTCTGTGGAAAGACTGTATAGCTTCTATAACCTAAGTGATAACAGGAACTAACTTGTTTTGTGGCTGTTCCACAACATTAAACATAACTATAAATGAATAAAAAAAGTTCATATTGGTCTTTAATCAATTCCACAATGTAACTGTTGGCAAATTGCTGGAGGAATTAACAAAATTGTTGGAAAATAATCCACTTCAGCATGGTAACAGTACCTCTGCTTTGCATCAGGCTGCATTACACCACCCTGTCATTGATTATTTTCTTATTACAGCACACCCCAGGGTGTTTTATTCCTTACTTATGCCATATGTATTGCAAAAAGGAGTCTTGTTTTTTTCTTAGCCTAAAAATGTTGCACAATATGTTAATCAATCAATAGCACATTAACTCAACAATAGATTATTTTTCCACTTTTGTATATAGAATAATTTATTTTTAATATTCTTATTTAAATGTTCTCGCAAGTGGTGCTACTCTATTGTTGGTACTTCTTTAGCATGACTATATATCATGATAATGTATCACATATTGTGAAAAACAATTATTGTGATAAGATATTTTTGCCTTGTTGCACATCTTTACCGTAAGTAACGATGATGTAAGTTGTTAAATTTATTTTTAAAAGACGTATAAATCTACTGTTATAAACGTCTCAGAGAAGTGTGCTGATGTAATGTATCACGATATCAAACTATGTGAAGCACAGAGATCACATAAGAGTCCAGACACGACATGGCAACATGAAATGCTCTCGTTGTACTTCAGTGGCTTATCATCTGTCATCTGTATCGGCCCGGTTCAATAAAACAGCAGTGTGTGCGCAGTTACATGAACTTCAAAACAGTTCGCTCTCTCTTGCTTTCCTCTGCTTGCTTTAAAAGGTAACTGAGGGCATTTAGACAGCCAGTGAAAAGAAGTCAATATCCTCGGGAGGCCTGGGCAGATTAGAAAAATGTCACTTTCTTGCAGCAGACAGAAAGGGGCAACACACACATGCGCACACACACACACACACACACACACACACAAAACAATAAGTAGAAAAACTCGTCCCTTCTTCAAATTTCCTCTCACTCTCTCTCTCTCTCTCTCTCTCTCACACACACACACACACACACACACACACACACACCAACACACGACCCTAGGGTATCACAGTAAGTTGCTGCAGTCATACACCACCGTCCCCTTCTGTCACAAGCATCTCACAATCCTCCCTCGGTGTCCGAGCAGCCAACCAACCACGAAACACACTTCCACAAAGCTACTCTGCCTGAGTGACTGGATGCCCATGTGTGTGTGTAAGTGTGTGTGTGTGTGTGTGTGTGTGTGTTGGGTATCAGATTTTTGACCAATCTCTCATCACACTGCGCCTCTGCAGAGCCCGGCTCCTATAAACAGTTTTGTTTGAAAGCTCCTTCAGCGTGCCAGAACGGCGGCGCGAGCGTGACGAGACCACGCAAGAATGTCGACGTTTTACGGCGACTCTGTGAAAACGCGCTTCACCTTTTCTTCAGTTCTCACCTAAGAATACGAAGTTCAAAAATGACTTCACGTCAACATTTTGTGTTGTGCTTCAGAAAGCCAGTGAATCAGCAATAGTCTAATGTAAAAACAAACTTCCCTGCTTGAATACTGTTCAGGTTTTCATAATATTTACATATCTTTGCATATTGCCAATGTGACTTTGATGTAACATGCATTTCATAAACGTTCCGATGTAGGATAAGAGCTGTGAAAAATCCATGTCATTTATGACATAAATTTTAACCTATGTATCAAAGTTTCAATAATTTCGAACATTTTTTTAAACAGTGTATAACAGACATAGGTTCTATAATACCATTATGTTATGCTTTATGTCCTAGAGCTGGATGATATGACGATATAATATTGATATTGTAATAACTTTTCACAATAAATGTCACAGTACGTTTTTTTTTTCTGAGATATCGTAGATATTATGATATCTTTGCATTAACATTTTAAAATGTTTTAAGGACAATCTAACTCGAAGCAACTGATCTGATGTTAAAATGTTGTATTTCATCTTTAGAACTGTAAAATGTTCATTGTGCAGACTTTTTTTTTTTTTTTACAATTTTTTAAAATAAAGTTTTTGTATAAACTTCATATAACTTGTCAGGTTTTTTATGCAACACTATTGTATAGCTGTGAGAAATATCTTGGTATATATCATGTATCGAGACTTGTGATATGACATTTTTGTAATATTGTTACTATGCAGTGAGCATATATTACATGTACTGCCATAAATGTAAATATTGTCACTATTGATTAGGGAACCATGTAGTGAGCATGTACAGTGAATGTAATTAAAATAAATAAAACTGAGTCATTGAAGCTTATTATAAAATTGTGATATTGCCTTCTTTTGTCTTTTGTTTTTGCTCGAGAACTTGAGAACTTTCACATTTTGTTATCTATGCTATAACAATGCATTGCGTATACCTAGTGCTAGTCCTCGTTCTGTCTCTGGCACTACACAACTACAGATTTATTAATAAAGTATAAGATCTTACTAGATCTAGATCTAGTACGCGATCCTGAGTAGCTAAAATAGTACAAATCATTTCTTCTGTTATACTGTCATCAGTGTGACCCTGTTTTTTTCCTATTAAGACAGTGCAATGGATTGTGAGGGGAAAAATAGAGGAGAATGAAAGTTCATACTACCAAAAAATGATTCCAATTAACACTCTTGCACAGTAATTAGCTATTAAAAAAAGCTAATGAGCAAACTCAATCCCCGAGGTTTTTTTTTTCTAATTAATTATAAAAGCGGTTGCATGAGAAAGCATGAGCGTTTATTTGACAGGACTTTCACACCTACATGTTAATGTTTTGATGTGTGTGTGTGTGTTTGTGTGTGTGAGTATAAGCATAAGAGCACCTGCTTTATCATTATGTGCTTGGATTTAGCCCATGAGCTGAGTTTAGAGCTATCCTCTTTCCTTCGTGTGTATGTGTGTGTGTGCGTGTCAATGTTTAAATTTTTCCTGTCAGAGATTTGACACACAAAATAGAGCAGAAGACTGCAGCCATGGAATGTGTGTGTGTGTGTGTGTGTGTGAGAGAGACAGAGAGAGTGTATGACTATGTGTGGGTTGTGTGTGTGTGTGCCGGTGTGTGTGGGTGGGTATGAAGGGAAAAAAGGACCTCCTCAAAGAGGAGCTAATTAATAGATAGCATGTTGGAGCCACTGTCAGGTTTCCCGTCAGTTTACGTGTAGTAGGAAAAGATCATAAAAAAAAGCAGACGCGATGCTGAAGCTTGGAGACTCTGGCCCGGGGACCTGTGTTGATGTAACACGCCCTTCTGCACGTAATATGACATTTACTGTAAACTGTAAGTGCATCTGAATTAAAATGTAAAAGAAAAAAAGAAACGGAGATGACTGACACCAAAAAAAAACAGAAAATTGGGAGGAAAGAAATAAAAAAAGGATAGATGGATCGGCGTGGCTTTCAGTTTAATATGCTTTACACTGGCATGACTGCTGAACATGCAGTGTTGCCAGTGGATCTGAAATGGGAAAGGCAATGCCGTGACACCCGCAACTATAATAAAACATGTATAACAAACAAGATCCAAATATATGAATAACAAGAATAATTTCTGCTTCTCGTGCATATACCAAAATGCTACTCTGCACGGGCTATAAATAAAATAGAAATAAACAACAGTGACAAACTAGCTTAGCGGAAGAACAGCGTCTTTCTGTGCATCTGTCGCTTTTTAAGAGGTTACTCCAGCTGCCATGGGATGAACTTTTAACCCCATTACTTCCACTGGGCCTGGGAGTCACACTACAGCGCCAACAAAGCCCTGTGTGTGTGTCTGTGTGTGTTTGTGCGTATATGTGTGTGCGTATGTGTGTGTTGGTGGGGTGGGGTGTGAGAGTGTGTCCGCATGCGTGTCAGTCATCCTCAGCCGCTTGCGAACAGCTTGTCAAACTCCAATTAACCGGCTCATAAAGCCGCCATCACTTCCCATACAAATATTCCCAACCCCTGTCAATTCATTTGGCATTGATCAGAAAGCTAAAGCTGCTAAATCCTCAATCAGGAGCGGTTCAACATGTCAAAGAGACATTTAACATTACGTTTCTATACCACAGTTAGAAAGAAAAAAGAAAAAAAGAAACCTTGTCCGTGTCAATTTGTCAAAACTCAATATGGCTGTCTAAAGCTTCCAGATAAACAGAGAATTAGCATGACTCAGACTTCCTGATGTGTCATTTAGACAGTGTAGATAGCGCAGGCCATCGCTTGGGCATTTTCTAAGCTTTTTAACATGGTTTGATAGTCATCGATAAAAAGAGAGAGAGAGAGAGAGAGAGAGAGAGAGAGAGCTGATTTTACAACCCCAGCACTGAGCAGTTTTATCTGGCTCAGATCCGACTCTTGTCAAGAGAACCTGCGATAAAGTCAGTTTCTAACTATGCCAATCGATGAAAGTAATTTATTTACCTCGGCTAAGCAATTTGAGTTCCATCTTAAGGAAGCAGGAGCGAGAGAGGAACAGAGAGAGGAGAAAGAGAGATAGCGTTTGCCTTGGCAAGGCTTGCGTGAGGACTCTATAGATTAATATTTCTCTCGTGAAATGCACTGGGACATGCAATGCTACTCCATAAATCAGGATGAGGTTAATACACCGCCTTAAATCTACATGGAATCGCAGTTAGGCCACTTCTGCTTGGCGCAATACACATGCCAACCCAGTCACATTCAAAACTGGTAACTGGTAGTCTTAACACAAGCAAAAAAAAAAAAAAAAAAAAAAAAAAAAGGAGAAGAAGAAGAAGCAGAACCCTACCCCTCCATACAACTTTAAAGAAATAATCCAGATTAGAGAAATTCCGTCTAATCTGTTGCGTCTGTAGTGTATGCGTGATTACCGAAACTCACTTCCTGGAAACGTCCTCTTAATGGAAGTCTAAGGGCAGTTGGTGGGGCAGGTGATAAACATTAAGTACATTTTTGTAGAATGGTTTATAAAATCAGTTAAAATTGTTTGTATATTTAGCTCTAATTTCACGTAAATCAGCCTATCAGAAATGGGACTACTTTTCCAAATTGAAGAATGTATGATAAAGCAGTACCAAAGTAACCAACCTAAGTAAGTGGTATTGCCTTTTCACCGTACTGTTTAAGTAAAACCAGATAAATACAGCTTTGGTAAGACATTCTTTCATGTAGTTCTCATTCTCATCCTTTACTCTTAATTCTTAATTTGCATTATATTAAATACTTGCATATTGTAAACATTCCCTCATGGAATTCAACAACTTAGACTTCCATTATTAGACAATTTTGTGTAGGAAAGAGTTTTCCTTTAACCATTTCTAACTTCTCACACAAGAACAGAGATGCAAGAACACAAGAACATCTACAGTTTAGCCATAACTTTTACAACTTTTGATACCTCGCTACGGTGATATAAGAGACGCCTGAAAAATAATGCTTCTCTGGTTTCTCAGAGAAAACGTGAGAGAAATTCACCTGGCAGAACATGAAAAATAGGTTGCACTGACTTTCATTTTGCGCTGACTTCCCACAGGTAAATTCTGTCCTCTGAATTCATGAACCAGTAGAAAGAAAGAGGGTGAAATTTTGGCTTGTTTTCTTACTGTTGCTTGGTGCACATCTGAAAAAACTTAGCCGTCTCATCATACGCTAGGGTTTTTGTCATAAAATTCTTTTTTTCCTAGGATTTTTTGTTAGCAATGCTGGCAGCCCGGTAAAATAGTTCAAACCTTCGAACATGACTATGACCGCCTTCCAATCCTCAGACACTCCAAAGAGTAAAATAATGAGAATTCTTGAAATGCTACAAGCTACTAGAGCTACTAGAGCTAGATACAGTTCAGCGGTTGAAATCGTTTTTTTTTTCACTTTTGTTTTAGCTTCATTCATATGAAATCCAATCAAATCGTTTACTTCCTAGGAATTTTCCATGCAGTCATATTATCTACACCAAGACCACATCAGTTACTTCACCTGCCTTTCCTGAGTAGCTTGTTGTAAGCCCACCATGCTCTCTCCACATTCCACCCAATCGCAGCTCATACGTTCAAAAAGAGCCGCTGGGTATTTTAATGAGTGTGGACTGGAGCGGCTGCGAGGGTTACAGTGCTTAACTCTGCTGAATGATATAAAAGGTACTTAAATAACACAATAATCAATACAAACGGCGGCACTTATGGATCCCACTCAGCGACCAATGAATATTCATTAGCTTTGTAACAGGGGCGCGCCGAGCAGGCGCTAGGCATGGCAGTAAACTTATCAGCACGAAAGGGCAGACCAAAGGTTAGCTCATTTGTAAACAGGAGTATAATCCATGTGTGTGTGTGTGTGTGAGAGAGAGAGAGAAAGAGAGAGAGAGAGAGCGAAAAAGAGAGAGAAAGCAAGCCAGGGAATGAAAAAAAGCAACGTTGCGTATGCTTGGGCATGAGTGTTTGATATTCCAAGTAGCCTAATGCTTAAAGGGCCTACTTTTGTACTTCCCTTGACCACACCCTAAACTTAAGGCAAGACACTACAAGTAGAAATTTAGGTCATGTCAATCGTTTTCAGATTGTTGCATAAGCTGTATCTAAACTGTAGGAATTAACATCATTAATTTCACTGTTTTTGTCCACTCACAACCACAGCATTATCTTAAACTTAGCAACTCCGATGCTCCGCCCACATGACACAATCACATCACGTCATATTTCCCTGAAAAGCTCGTTTCCTGATATAAATAAGTGTCACTATGACATATAGAGTATGTCAGTTTCTTTTATAAACCTTACAGATCGCACTTGCTAGTGTGGAAGTATGTGCAATATCATTTATTTTTTGAACTCTAAAAATCTTAAAATGTTCAGAGCCAGAGGTCTCATGTTTTTAGAAAATTTTTCATCTGAATTCCTATTCCAATTTTTAAAGCTTACTACAGAATTCAAAATTTTGATAATTGATGGATTTATGATGGATTTTTGACTGGGAAGTGGTGTTTTAATTCTAAGACGAGATTTTTGTTTTTGTGCAGTGCGTAAACATATGCATATTTAATTAGATGAAGCCTCATTTGCATAAATTAGTAAAATTTTCTGGGGGTAAAAAGAGTATCAGCAATCCACTAGCAAAGACAGATTACTGATGATAACTGTTTTTTTTTTAAAGAACCTATTCACCTGCAGTATATTGAGTTAAATATTTTACGCTTTTATTTAAAACTAATGAACTATCCACTGATATGATTTCACACAAGCTACATGAAATTCCAACCTACAGGTGTCCCAAACAGTCGTCTCTTTTATTTCGGGTATCTCGTCCACCGTTTTGGATACACTCTCCATAAAAAAAAAAAGATCTCCAAGCTGCATGATTGCTAAACTCATCATTTCAACACATAACTAAGTGTGTTTAAGTTTGATAGGTAGATTTCAACTGCTGTTTGGAAGACTATTGTTTTCGCACTCTTTTGCTTTTTTCTATTTACAGAGCTGCTTGGGGAGGCTGAGACAGCTGCGTATTTGTCGAACACCCCCCCCCACACACACACACACACCCCGTCCTCATTTCTTCCTTTTTTTAAAGTCTCGGAAATTCAGTAATGGACGCTAAGAAAAGCCATTGGGTGCTGATCAAGGATCAATTTCCCTTCTTTATGTTGCAGTCATGCTCAATAACAGACCTGCCCCGTGCACGTGAAACCATGTCTACACCTGGGAGTTGTAGTTTACTGCTCCATTATTGTTGCGGTGTGTCGTCAAGACAGTGGACGGTATCCCAGAAATAAAGGCTTTGGGCTTCCAGCAACATTAATTAACTCCTCATGCCTGTCACAAGCAATAAAGTGCAACGAGTTCAGACATATCAACAAGGCCAGGCGGTTGCTATGAGGCAAAGTTTTTTTAAAAAAAGAAGGTGCAACTTTTAGTGAAAGTGCTCAGCCAGGTACTACGTTACCTACAGTTCAACTGGAAAATTTACCGAACACACTGAGCATTTATGAGCTGTCTGCACGACAGTCGTCTAGTTAAAGCATGCGAATCGGATTTCAGCTCCGCTTTAAACACGCAATGCAATATTCATATTTTGGGCCTCATCCAAGTGCCATATAAAAATATCCATAATAGAAAAAAAAAAGCAAGCCAGTGAGAAAATGAGCAGATCTGGTTTAAGTTTATAAAGAAAGTACCAGCATTGAGCGTGGAGGGAAACGTCACCGTTTTTGATATTAACTATGAAATCACTCACATATGGAAGAGGTTTAGGCTCCGCAAAACAGTAAGCTCACGCCGCTTCGAAAGCTCTGATCCCACCCACTTGAAATGTGTCAATCAAAAGTGCCCTCTGCTTCACCCGATCCATTTCACAGCTCTCCTGTATCCGGAAAACAAATTCGGCAGCAACCCCAACACTGACGACATGTGAAGATTTGGGCTGCTTTGGGCCACCGTGCTCACTTTTTAGCGCTCGGTCCATAAACCGGGCGTCTGGAGGGGCCCCCCGTTTTTAACAGTACACAAACTCAACCCTCAATTACAGTTCTGTGAATACACTCATAGGCTGTGGCGACCGCACTGTTTACCACTTCTTCTCAACATTTTAATAGGATCCAGGCCGATTTCAAATAAATATGCACAATCGCGGGCCAGCTACGCTGTTTATCTAAAGCGGCCTCCTGTTGACCTCGCTGCCATCCCGCTTCGCTCGCTCTGCCTACAAGTCATCAAGTCCAAAAGAAAAAGAAAAAAAAGAAAGAAATTCACAATGTGCGGTCACTTTAAGGCAGCTGACGCTCAACAAAAGCTGAGCTATAATTTATCCTCGCCAGCCGGACAAAGCCTGGAAAAGCTGGTGGAATGTTTGCTAGCTGCCTGGATACTGCGCGAGAAGCAGGGGCCTTCGTATTTACGCAGCGGCTGAGAAAATAACACCGGCCTGTTTACTGAGGCCTTGCTCAAATATCTACAAAGCTTTTATCAAAGAGTCTGCTTGTGGCCTGCAAAAGAGTAGAAGCCTAAACACTCAGAGACAGAAAAAGAAATTAAATACAGGAGCAAAAAAAAAAAAAAAAGAAGATTTGGCGAGAGAAAAGTTCTCTCCTTCAATCTCACTGCCCTCTTGTCGCTTTTGTGATAGAGTAGATATATCTCACTACAGAGAGCAGGCCAACCTACAGGCCAGGTCAGACATGTGTCAACAGTGTGTCCTCATTCATTTCCATCAGCAACTGTCCCTAAAACCTGATCTGCTTTCAAAAAAGAGGGTTAAAAAAAGGGGAAAAAAAAACTTTCCATACTTTCCATGAATGAGGGGGACATCTGGTATTTTGTACAGGAGGGCTGTCGCGGGATGGGGATTGAAATAAGGCCTCGTCACTGGCGCAAAATGGTAACCAATCCCTGCAGAGAGAGCCGAAATGACTCTGCCACGTCCCTGAGCAATGACCTCATCAGCCAGAACTCAGACTACAGAGCCGAGACAGGCACCAGACGAATTCCACCATGAGCTCCTATTCGCTTCAGGCGATGATAATACGAACGAATATTTACTGAAACACTTTTCCCAATCCCAACAATCCCAAGGATAGACTGCGTATACATGGATCTCCAAGTTGATCCTGATTTTTAAGATTCACACTATGCTAAACGTACTGGTTATGATAAAGATGATGAAATGATAAAACACATTATTAGTCTGGCAAATGCACTTTTGCTGTTTTGTTACATTCAAAAGCTCTAATAACACTATTACGGTAGTACCGAAGTACTACAACTTTTTATCTTTGTGTAAGGTGTGATCATTTCCTTCGTTGCCTTGCCTTAAACCAGACCAGTAACGGCACAAACACATTGAAAAAAGCGATGCGTGCTTTTGACCCGTGCTTGAGAGCGCTTGGCAAGGGCCAACACTACGTGCTCTCCTGACTCTCTCTTCTGCAATTGGATCTGATCTATAAGCCTTATGCCACTTCTCCTCTAATGCCAACAGATGCCAAAACGCCCCGCCCGCCCACCCGACACCCCCCACCTCTCCGTCACAGCTCTGATGCCAGGCACACTCCAGCGCCTGTGAAAAAAAAAAAAAGAAGAGAAAAAAAACGCCTCCACTTCATTAAGAAAGTAAACACAAGTACTGTCTGAAGTGTCTAATTAGTCCCCTAATTACTCCCTGCTCGTTACTAATGCAAATTAGATTACGCTGCTTAACTTCATCGTGTCCACAATGCCGCTGTTAATTGAGGCCTTTTGAAATTAAATTACTTGCTAATTAGCATATCAAAACCATTAATTCAGTGCCAGAAAAAAAGAAAGAGGGGGAAAAAAAACAACAACAAACGCCAAGTTTTTGCTAATGAGTTTTGCTAATTGAATACGTACACTCAATATTGAGATTTTGCCAGCCAGCCAGCCTGCGTTTAAAAAAAAAAAAAAAAAACAGACAAAAACCTGAGACCGGGTCATGCTTTTAAAAAGCCGTACACACTTCAAGGAAACGAATTCATTTCTAACAGGTGAAGAGTTAAACCTGTAAACAGATAGCATATGTTAATTAATGACATTTTACATATTGGACCTGGCCAAAGTAGTTGGATTTAATATTAAAAGATTGAGAAAGGATAGATAAGTTAATCTGACGCTGAAAAGACCTCTCCAGCCAGTTGCGACCTTTTCATTGAAGCAGTTATGAAAAAAAAAAAAACCTCACAAGAAACTCCTTAATGTCGAAAACTTTCTCAACTTGCGCCATCACTCCAAATCTATCTGTCCCTTCAATATGCGTATCATGACTCATCAAAAAGTAACAGCTATTAACTCACACAATGCCTCACAGGAAATTTGTTTTAACTGTGAATGACCTGGATTACATTTAATACTTGCTTCTATACCAAGTACATCCCTTATTCTCTTTAAAATTTCCCTTCAATATTGATTTATGAGTCTATTCACACACTGACATATTCAAGTTTCATTCTTTTCAACTTGAATATAACCCTGAGAATACAGGATGAGAATACCAAAATTGAGAGGTAGCCACACACACACACACACACACACACAAAAAAAATTAAATAACCATAATAATCAGATGTAAAGATATTATAATTCCTTTAAGAGGATGCATTGAAAGTGCTGCACTACAATATTTGCCCTAAGTGCCAGAATTACCATATTAACCAGTTACCATTTGAGTAAGTTGATTAAAAAATTGATTATTCGTCTATTTCTTTTAGGAGTTTCTTAATCAAAATCTAACATCCTTGAAAAATTAATTTGAAGCCCCTCTTATCAGTTAATTAAATCTGGTTGGAAGTCATTTTTCTGTGAAGAGTGATTAGTGTTCGGCTCGGCTCTGTTCAAAAAGCGCGAGGCTCCAAAACTTTTCAATGTCTCATCAAACATTCACAAATAAGAAGAATAGGATTTCTTTGAAGGCCTGTTCTCTCTTTTTTTTCCCCCCCTCCCCTCACATTTTCTTTCAAACCTATACGCCTTTTCTGATAAATTGTGCTACACCCAAAAGATCTCTCACTCTCATTAACAAATTCTCATTAGCCGGCTAGAATAAGAGGAAAGGAAGGGGTGGGGACCGGGGGTGGAGATGCGGGTGAGGTAATAATACGATCGCAGGATAGATGGCTGCGTGGAACTTTTCCCCATGTACTGTGTGTGTGTGTGTGTGTGTGTGTGTGTGAGAGAGAAATGGTAGAAAAAGGCGACTACTTGCTCTATTGGGATTAAACCTTCAGCCAAATTAGAGCAGAAAGAACAGCCAGAGACATAAATGTGCTTTTCAGATCGAGCTTTTCAGTCCCTTGAGAGAGGTTACATGCAGTTCCTTGAAAAAATAAATCAGAATTGAGATATAATCCAAAAAAATTCAGGAGATTTTTTTTTTTTAAACAAATCAGTTCAGTTAGAGCAGAGAGGAAATCCCATAGAGAGAGGATCTGAGAGAGGAGTTCATTAATTAGGATCAAAAATCAAACATATACACATATTTATATTCGTCATCTAATATATTATAATATAATACAATACACATATTTATAAATGTCATATAAGACGATATACTGTAGTAATTGTTTCTTCATATAGTTGAAGAGATATAGGCGTGATGTGTGATTTTTTTTTTTCGTCTTTCATCCACTCCTCCCATCTTTTCTCCTACAATCCCCCCTCTCAGGCTCCACAAAGCCTCTTTATCTCTAAAAGAGGGTGGTCAGGTAATCGGCACATTTATCACATACCTAGCATTTCAGTGCTTTTTTTTTTTTTTTTTTGGAAGGGGCTTTCTGCTACACGCTGATTTTTCCAGCTGTCCACATTTCCAAACAAGCAAAACGTACTGATCAGATTCTCTGATTTGCAAGTGCACAAATCAGACTAGGAATCGTTAAATTAAAACCAGTGTCTCTGTGAACGAACGCACACACTCTCACATCCTTCTTCCCATCCGCATGTCCACGCTCTCCTCCTCAGGTGCACATGCAGCTGTGCTACGGGCCAATTAGCCTGATTAGGCCCTTATTAAATGATTGGGGGGAAAGGACGCTGATTACTGCGCTAAAGGGGCTCCGTTTACCGTCAATCAATCAGGATCCGACCGCCTGCACCTTCTGGGCTCCTCTCTGTTGTCATTTTTTTCCCTGTTCCAGCTCATCAGTCCTTCAGAGGCTGAAGGTCTTTTTTTTTTTTTTTTTTTTTTTTAATTAAATTCTCAACACCTCAAAATAACTATCCATTTCCGATATGTTATGTTTTTCTAACCTTTTCCTTTTGCGTCCTAACTGAACGTAAAGGTAAGAAAATTAAGTTCTGATGTGATAAAGTACCACTAACCTCTTATATACTCCTTGAAACTGACTCTGAGTCTATATAAATGAAGTCCCTGACGTCCATCTTACTGCATTTTCGATTTTAGGAGGTGGATCCAGGGATGTGACCTGCTCAGACCTGATGAAAAACGATCTTGCGTGGACAGAGGGTGTCTTTTTTTTTTTCTTCTTTAGTTAAGTATGAAAAGAGCAGGAGGGGGACAAGCCAAGGCTGTGTTTTGGAAATTAGCCGTGGAAGAGAGAGGGGTCGCTCTGGGGGCTAAAGCTAAAGAAAGCGGCGTCCGCTCAGCCTTCTACGCCTCGCGCTCCCTGCCGTCTCAGGTTAAACGGCACCCTGGAGATGCGCGCAGTTCTGGAAACTTCCAGAAGTTCTTCAGTTCTTCACTACTGAGCTGTACAAAGCCCCAGCGTGTGGCTGGACCATGCAAACTCCCCTCAGCTACTCAACTTTCCCTCCCTGCTTCCCTCTCTCTCTCCTTCCCTCCCTCCCTCCCTTTTTCACCTTGCTCAGCCTCGGAAAAAAAAAAAAAAAAGGAAGAAAGTACGGACTCACACAGATCAAAAGGAGAAAAATAGCAAATAAAGATAGACCTTCAGTGTGTGTCTGTGTTCATTCTGTATTATTTCCTTTCCCTGTTGTGATATTGTGAGACTTGTCTTTAGGGTGAGCTACATTCTTTAAAATTAGTTGCTAATTGCTACATTAGTACTTTTTTTTCTATTGCGTATACTTCTAAAAGAAACTACACATCAATTCAAAATAATGTGATACTGATATTTAAGTTTTTGTTTTTTTGTTTTTTTTTAAAAAAAAGCTTTTATTTCCACTATTTCCTCATCTTTCCTCACTGGCAAAATGCAATAATTTCACATATTACAAAACAATATCATTTGCATTAAAATATAGCTATTAAAATAACATCAATAGCAATAGTTCTTTATCTGATTAATAGTTTTGATTGATTTTGGAAATAAAAACTGATCAATTTAGGCATTCATTTGTAGCACTGTTAGACGAACACTCCTCTTCATTGTTTATCAGGTTTTAATAAAAAGTTGGTCAAATGTCATGTGAGAAAAGGTAATTTAAATGGAAAGTGGCGAATCTTTGAAGAACACCATGTCTTTCGTACCATGGCACCTTAATTTAGATCTATTAAAAAAAAAAGGGCCATGGAAAGAGAAAATAAAAAAGAAGAAGAAAAAAAACAAAGAACATGAATTTGGTTGTCAGTCCTACTGTAATTAAGGCATTCACTCTCCTTTCATCACGGATTCGAGGATGCCATGAGACTAATTAATCTGAAAAGGTAAGATGTCTTGATGCAAATGTCTTCTGTCACAGCGATTAAACAAAAAAAGACTGAATGAAATGGTGGGTAAAGACAAAGAGAGGAAGGTTGGATTACTTTAAGTCGCCATTTGATTTAGCTCTAGTGCTGTTTAAGTGATCAGTAGGAGCCGGGAAAAGAGCACTCACTTGCGTGGCAATGGAACGACGACGCTTGAAAAATTGTCGCTTTGCACAGAAACGCGCACACACACACACACACACACACAAAACTCTGCTTTTTCTATCTCAGCCAGAAAGAAACTATAAAACATCTTCTCAATGAGGCTGCTGCAGAGGAGATGTCAGTTTGGGTAGGCTTAGGGAAGGCTTCTCCCTTGACCGACACACACACACACACACACACACACTCACACACTCACACACACACACAGTACTGGGATTACTAAAAGAGAAATAATGAGTCTTTCTTCATGCTGAGTGAGGGGAAGGGGGAGGAGGGAGCATCTGCTGTTGAGAGAAAGAAAGCGCTTAATTACACACAAACGCGTTGCCTAGAACAACCTAGGAGCGTTAAAAATGGACAAAAACTCGTAAACTTTCGTAAATTCGACTTGACAAATCGTACGTTTGTTTCACGATTAATTATCAAGCATGCATTCGCGTCTTTAAAATGCGCAAAAAATCATTTTAAATGCATAGAAATAAATTTCTTCAGAATGGAGAGCACTTCAAAAAGCAGTGCCATGCAACACACACACACATTCACACACACACACACACACACTTTCACACATAGCCCGTGTGGAAAAAAGGCAGTAAAAAAGTTCACTCGTGTGTAAGAGGAGTAGTGGACAGATGAGGGAAATCCTCTCCGTGTTATTTCTGTAAGAAGAGAGAACTACCTGCGCAAAATCCGTGTACAAATGTCAGGCAAGTGGCACTGACCGTGAGGGCGGGTTTCTCACACACTCACACACACACACACACACGATGATACCGCCTCTAGTGCCCATCTCAACCAAGTCTGACCACAGATCAGCCCCAAAGACACACACACACACACTCACAGAGCAGACAGCTAGGAAGGGAGAGCAGGGGACACTGTCTAAGTATGTGTATGTGTGTGTGTGTGTGTGTGTGTGTGTGTGTGTGTGGTGGGGAGGGGGGGGTATTACACAATTATGCAGATAACAGCTGGGGATAATATAGTGGCAGATGTGCCTCGGTCAACAATGCCTGCTGCCCACAGCCTGCAGACGGAGTGCAAAAAAGCAGTTCTACTCAATGGTTACTCCATCTCAGCAAGTGCATACACACACACATATACACACACACACACACACACACACAGAGTTTTCTTCCAACTTCTTTTTGTTAAAAAAATAATTAAAATGCAGTAGAAAATTAACTTTTGTACTCAGCCTTTTTTTTTCAATCAAAAGGCTTCTGTGCTTTTTACATGAAAAAAAAAAAAATCTCTCACGCACCTGTTTTAAAAACCAAAGTGCTCCAGTTCGGTCTAATTTAAATAAACTTTGATTCTCCTGATCATCATCTGAGGCACGTTTCAACTAAAAAAGCATTTCTACAAACTTTCATGGATCACGTGTGGAGACTAGCCCTGCGTCATGAGTTGACGGGTAAAAAAATAAATAATAATAATAATAATAATAATAATAATGATTAATTTAAAAAAAATTCTTAAAGGCTGTACCATTTGATAATACAAAAAAATTCTCCTTTATTTCATTTCATTACATCTCTGAAATCTTATTATATAGTGCAGTGTGTGCTTTATCTACAACTTTTTGAGCTGTTCAATGTTCAAGAAAAGAAAAAAAAAAACAAGATCCATTCCTTCTAAGGCACGACAGGAAAAAAGTTGAATGTTTGTAGCATTCAGTGCCAGCGGAGACAAGGCTTTCCATCACTGTCTCATTAAACAACAGAAATTTCCGGATTTCCATCAACCGCAACCACGTGAACACAGGAGCAGGAGTATCTCATCTTTGTTGTGTGAGCTGAGATGCTGGTTCATGGTTTAGCACTTAATCTCTAATCTCAGAAACTCTTCTTCTCTCACTCTCACTCTCTCACTTCATCCTCTGATCACTATGTGATTCGAAAAGTCCTAGGAACTATGCCACACACACAGACACACACACACACACACACACACACACAAATACTACGGCACTTCACCCTGAGTGCTTCGCAAAGGACAAGAGACAATAAATGCCCATAATAAATGCCCATCTCTCAAAATTCTCAAAAACTAGCATTCATTACTATGCAACACTAACTAAGATTAAGCACATTAACTGTTTGGTTTAACTCTTGAACTTGGTTTTCAACTCAATGTCCCAAAATCAAACCAGATGCATTTTTGTAAGTGTGATTTGAACAGAGAGAGATGTTTTAAATTATTTTACATGTGGTAAAATAATTGAACTACCTCTGCGAATACCTCTATTCAGCAGATACTTTGTGGATTAGCTAATGAACATTACTAATGTGGTCACCTTGGGGGAGAACGGATTTGCCAGGACGTACGGTACCTCTCCGTAACTCTCTTCGCACTTTCAACAGCTGGATGTGGATTAGGATTTGTCGCAAACGAAAAAAAAAAAAAAAAAAAAGACCACAGAGTGAGAAAAGAAACTCTAAAAGAGCTACTCTGCCCCTGGGTCGTAGCGTGTGGCTGAAGTTTGCTAATCACGCTGCGTTTGCGAGCTGACGGGATTTCAGCTGAGCGTATTCTTTTACAAGATACGCACAATAGTGCAAGAGAAACTTAAAGCGCCTTCGTGATGGCTTTCGCTCCGGAGCTGTCATTTAGCCGTCACCCTCATGTCTTTCACGGGCGCATTATAAACTGCTGAAAGTTTCTCTCCCTCGCCGTCTTTTTTCCTCTCTCCAGAGGAGCTTAACTGATATGTATGCTCGAACCCCCTCCCCTCCTCCTCCTCCTCCTCCACCGCCTGATGGACGTGATGGTTTGTCAGTCTTTAACTAGGGTTTTCAAAATATACACAGCGCTGTGTTATGAGGACCTTCGTGAAAGAGAGAGCAGCGGAGGTTAGAACCAGGGGAGGAGAAGCAGGATTGAGAGAAAATCCATAACCCAAATACAGCTGTCAGGCCAAATGCAAACTTAGCAGGAGCAGCTTTTTTTTTTTTCAGCCTGTGCACTGAACGCTTAAAGCTAACCCAGACCGTGTCACCGTGTATATCGATCAGACTCATCTGAGTGGGAGGTTTCACCGCGAATGGTTTCGTCTTCCATCGTCGGCTCTTTCGCTTTCTCCCTCCCTTTATTGCTCTGACTTCCTCGTTCGCTTTCTCCGTATCTCTCCCTCTTCCTGTCTCTCCAGTGGAAGTGTTTTGAGAGCTGCGCTTTTCCGCCAGCATGCTCGACTCCAAGCACCGATAATAGGCCATAAAGCTGGGCTGCCGTCTGCCCAGAGCTCTCCCGGGACGCTTAGCTAATGGATCACGAGGAATAATGACCAACACCTCTGCCACTAATACTGTCATTTCCATCCTGACTTCCTCTCGCTGACTTTCCGCCACTTCTCAGTGGAAACGGGCCTCGACCCAGCTCCATAAGGTGATCTTAAAGGCATCCGTTCGGCTCATAACCACCTGGAATAATGCCGCAGAATCGTTCCCGGAGGTCCACGCACACTTATATGTATGTATATATATATATATATATATATATATATATATATATATAGGAAAGGAACTTGCAAAGAAGAACTCAAGCCGCCAGTGATGTTTAGTCTCCATACAAGACAAAGATCACTCGAAAGTGACGCCGTGAAACATTCCCTACTGCCGGCAGCTCCAGGACTGACTGCCATGCTGTCCATCCATGAACTTACAGCGTTCATGCCATCTCTGCACAACACAGTGTCTCAATTAATCAGATAAAGTGTGTCATCTGGAAAACATCCTTCCTCTTTCCACCAAAAACCTTTTCTTTCTTCCTGATTCATAGATGGCCAAGATGCAACAGTTTGTTTTAAAGTCAGAGGTTTTTGTTTTTTTTTCTGTTGTTGTTTCTCTCTGAGGAGAAAATGACACCACTCTCTGAGTCTTAATAAAACCAGGCCTCGCTGTCTAAAAACGTGTGTAATTTATTATTCACGCAAGAAAATGCCCTGGCTCGCCGTTCCACTGAATAACATCTTCAATTAAAACCACATGTTTAATCACCATTTCTGCGGCGCTGTTGGTTACTGCTGGTCAGCACAAGAGGCGACGCATTCAAAGGAGGCAAATGGCCGTAAAATCCCGGCCTGACCTTTCGCTGAGGGTTCGCCCCAGTATAAAAGAGGCAAACTTAATCATTGCATATTTTGCACAAACGCGTTTGAGTGCGGGAAAAGTGGTGGAAAATGGCGTGACATGAGGTCAAACAATATAACAAAAATCTTCATTTACACATGGGTGTGTATTACTCTTCAAAACACTTTGATCGGGAAAAAAAAGTGCTCAAGCAAAAAAAAAAAAAACATTATTTTTGAAACGCCAGAAGTGTTTAATGGTAGTGGAGCCAACAAGTGCAGAGGATGACGCTTCGTAAAATCAGAAGTGCTTGAAATGAGGACAGCGAGGAATAAAAACTTAAATCCACATCCATATCACTTGACTAGAGCTCACACACACACGCACACACACATACGCAATTAGCTAAAGCACATCCTTCTTTTTACAAAACCAGCAAACACTACCAAGGCTGACATCTGTTAGTTCCAAAACTGAACTGATACAACACACAAATATTCCTCCTTTAATGACACACATAAATGTTTGCAGGCACACACACTGACCTGTCAAACATCACCAGTTCCAATGAAGGAAAACTTCTGAATGCCTGTTCACACACTCCACTCTCACTTAAAATTAAAATGCATTATAATATTAAATAAAATGAGAATTAAATAATATACTTGTAATAAAGAGTAAAAAAAAAAAAAAACTGAAGTATGGGATGTTTCAGACCTCCTTCTTCTTTTTTTTTTTTTTTTTTTTTTTTTTGCGTTTGGCCGCAGAGCTGGTGTGTGAAAACGATTTGTCTGAAGTGGGGCCGTTGCCACTTGCGGCTCCAAAAGCGACACAAAAGCGCACAATGCAGCTGAAGTCGCCTCCTCAGAATTATCCTCATTACTATCATTTGTATTCGCAAAGAAAGGGAAGATCTGTGCTCTTTGCCTAGTTGGGCTTCACACTGAATTACTCCATCATTCAAGCATGACTGAAAAGAGCAGGTAGATGAAAATGGCAAATTTACACAATTCTTTTTTTGCCTCTTCAGAATATAATATTAATATTTTAAAACTATAGTATCAATAGAGCAAACAGAATTGTATAAATCCCAAAATATTATTGACTTACTCATAAAAATAATCTGATTTTTTTTTCCTCTTCTAAAACATAGTATTTCTGAGACTTGCGGATGATTTAATTAAAGAAGTTCATTCTGACATACTATGTAGCCAAGCACAGGATAAACAGATAATTCATTTATATTCATTCCAGTAAAAATTAGCTAGAGGTCAGGAATTAAAAAACTAAAATGAATCAGAAAGCAGAAAACAGCTCTGTAGAACAGTGGTTGCGTTCAAAGGCCATGAGCGGATTGAAATGTTCTCAGTGCTGTGAATGGCACCAGGCAATGGCAGGAATGCCACTGGGAAACAGGGTCAGGAAGCCGCTAGAGGAAATTTATAGTGCCCGAAGCCCTGTCCTGCATCACTCACCCCGTAATAACACGCATGTCAAACACTGTGCCATCCTGTGTGTAAATTTTACATGTCAGAGAAAATTTGTGGCAAGACGCGCATATCAGTATAATCTAGATTACAGACTCTGGTGATTTATTATTTATACCATCATGTGCAAATCATGCTTTTGCAATTCAGTCTTTACACACATAACCTTACCTTAAAAGTAATTCCTTCATTTCTACTATTTGTGCACTATTTTTTTCTTCATATCATACATATAATAAAATATTCATTTAAAAACACACACACATGCTGTAAAGAAAAGTTTGAAGACTTTTTTTTTACAAAAAATACCCATGTTTAGATTTTTTCACAGCTATTAAATCAATATTAAGTGAACAACATGTGCATTAAAACGGTTTAAAATAAAACTGGAAATGGCCTGTTTTGCACTGTTTATTAATTGTGCGCGTGGAGCCTAAACGGAGCGCGAGGCGAAACCTCCCTAATACTCACTTTTACTCTAGTCGGTATTACAGGGATTAAGTGTTTCTTGCGCAGTGTTCATCATTTTTAAGCTCTCAAATAATAACCAGCAGGTCAAAGTTCTACCTCTGACAAGTTTCCGTTTTCCCGGAAATCAGAAGACAGCCGTAACTGTTCTTATAAAGCGTTATAGAAAGCTAAATCCACAAGGATCAATAACCATCTGTCATGCTAAATATCGGCGCTGTCACTCTCGCGCACTCCAAATACGCCTTTTTGTATTTCATTTTTTTTTTCTGAGAAAATAAGACTAAAATATTAGCCCCACCACGCTTTTTTTTACGCAAATCACTTATTTTTTGGTCAATTTGAACAGCCTATTTGCGGTTTGGGAAGAAAAAAAAAAGATCTCAAAACTGAACGTTTAGGAAACTTGAACGCTGCATGTAACTGAGCAGTTGAACGCGTGCACTCTGAGCAGAGTGAGGAGAAAAACATTACTGTTTATTTATCCACTTAGAACTGATTATTAGATCTGATTATAGGATTTAATAAACAGCATAGCATACTAATGACGAATTTGAATCAAAAGCATGTCAGGCCTCTAAAACACAGCTTTTTTTTAGGCTAATAATAATATTGTTATTCTTATTATTATTGTTATGATTATTTTAATCATTGTTATTTCTGCCCAGAATGATCAGTGAGCCAGGGCTGGTTTTAACAGCACTGATCTGCACAGAAAGGCTACACAGGAAAGAAGAGCGGGCGAAAACATGTCCATAAGCTGTCAAAAGTTTCCCTGGACTTTTGGACAATATGTCGTATATTTTGGAGGTCGAAATTCCTGCTGTTATAATTCACACTCCTGTTGAATCACATTAAATACACATAGCCTACTTTCGCTTCAGACTTTCAGTGCATTTCATAGAAGGGAAAAAAAAGTTTCACTATGTTTCACTATGAAACATGATTGCATTTTCTAACAGCTAAAAAAAAAAAAAGCTAACTCTTTTCAGTTGAGAAGTAATAATTTTGACATTTTTACATAAAACACACTTTAAAAAAATATTATATATATTTTTTAATTCTAAAACATGATATGCTGGATTTTTTTTAATTTTATTATTATTATTATTTTATTATTTATGCATTTATTTTTTTTTTAAAGAAACGACGCTCCTACACACTCGCACGCGCTCTTATTTCCCCTAAAAAAAAGAAACTTCGTGGTTACACCAGTGAACAAGTCGACAGAGAGAGAAAGAAAGAAAGAAAGAAAGAAAGAGAGACAGAGAGAGAGAGAGAGAGAGAGAGAGAGAGAGAGAGAGAGGAGGAAAGAAGGAGGCAAAGTTGCAAAAGAAGAAAAGAGAATGATATGGACCTGTTGGTAAACTCGGAAGCAGTGAACTTTCAGGGCGCGCGCTCGACCATGTGGATGTTGTCGCTCCCAGGCTGCCTGAAACGTCCCGGTGATTCCAACAGGCGCGCGCTCACACACCGCGGACACGCAGGACCATGCGAGCAAAAAAAAAAAAAAAACAGCAAAAGCACCACAAAAACCTGCGACCTGCGCTCAGTATCGCGGGAGCATTACTTTCAAATGACTTCACTAGTCTGAAGGGTCCTTCTTCTTGTCGCTTTTTTGTTTAGTTCTGTTGTGTTGTTTTGTTTTTATTAGCTTCCTCTGGACGGTAGAGTAGAAACAATAACCCGCCGCACACTAGCTCATAGTCACCGCTCGGGAAAAGTTCGTGAAAGCGAAAACGAGCACGCCGCTCCGGAGCTTCTTCCCTCTTCTTTTTTTTTTCCTTTCTCTCTCCTCTCTGTCCTTTCCCCTTCTTCTCTGTCACTTTTTTTTCTCAAGTCTCAGCAACGCTTCTTCTTCGCAGGCATCCCCCTTGTCCCGCACCTCGCTCCCTCTTTCTCTTTGGTGGAGAAATCAGTGTTGGATTACTCCGGCTCGCGCGCAGCGCAGCGGCGGCGGTGATGTGTTTGGAGGACAATTGACTCTACCGTAATGCGCCTAAAACAGGTGCGCGTGCACGTTTCCTCCTCCGCTCCTGGCTCCTCCGAGCTCCTGCTAACAAATCCCGCGCGCCGCAACTGAGATCTGTGTATGTGTGTGTGTGTGTGTGTGGGTGTGTGTGGGTGTGTGGGAGCGCACGTGCTTTTTAACGCCCTGCCACAGCTTTCAGTGTTATCAAGCAACAAGCAACAGATGTCACTAAAAGTAACACATAAACAATAAAGCCGTTACCAGCAATTCATTCCTTCTTCGAGAAATAACATGGGAATTTTTTTCTCCCTCTCAGAGAAACTCTACACCTTCACTTAGCTACAGCTTAAATCTGCTTTCAGGTCCTATAGTTATCCATGTAATGTAAATAATGTATATTATATCTATATAATATAGATATTGTAATGTATGTAAGCTATATAATCTATAAAAGGCTATACAATGGAATAACAACAAATAAGAAAAAAAAAATAGGTCACTAAAAAGAAAAACATCACACTAGGTCACTTTTGCACGCTCGCTTTCAGTAAGTGCTTTTTGCTGATCAGGGTCATGGTGGATCTGGAGTATATCCCGGGAACACCGGGTATGATTGGGAATACACGCCCTGGATGGGACTCCGTTCCATGGCAGATGATACGTTTTGTATTACTGAAGAAGTGCAGTTTAAACCTTAACTGATATTCAGGAACATGGCTACATGTGTGGCCTTCTTCTAAGTCTTGCCACCTCAATTTCCACCCAAACTATGACAGCAAATAAAAAGGTTTATTACTCATTTGTAATTCAACCGGATTAAATGAATCATAGCTAGCTTTAGGTGTAGGTTTATATGAACCTATGAGCTTATAGGAACACAATACCTTAATACAGGTTGTCCGAAAAGTCAGGAACCAGTGGGATTACATTGAGCAAATATGACAATCTGAATATTTTCCACAAAAACGTGATGCAACAGCAAAGAAAATGCATAGAGCGTAAGAGTAAACATGAGCGCATATATAGTTTTACCCTCATTGGTTCCTGACTTTTCGGACACATTTAGTTTACGTCATGAAACGAGACAAATATTCTCCAAATGCATCCTTGGTCTTCTACATAATTAAGGTAACTAAGGTAGTGTCACTTCTTAGTGTCCTCTTGCGCCCCCTCTGATACCACATGTCTAAAAACCTGGATAAAACAACGCCTGTCTTCTTTTAACTGTCAGATAAAAATGGCAGTCCTTCAGACGTCCATCAGACAAATACGACCTCTATCCGCTGAAGCCACTTAGAGAAATCAATAACACTAAAACCAAAACTAAAATCTAAAAAGTTATGAGGGCCAACAACCTCCCTAAAACCATGCTGACTTCACTCCGAAGTCTCGCCAAGCGAATCTCAACTCCTATCTCGGTGGCAATCGATTTAAAAAAAAAAAAAAAGTACAGTATATGATTTATAATGATTCATAGAGCTGAGTTTTTTTTTTAATGTGAGGTTCCACTTGCTGTGGTTTTTGGTCTAAGAAAAACACAGTGAAAATGGATGTCTGGACGTGTGTTTTGGACTTTCTTGGATGGACATATGAGTATGGCTTGCGTGCGCAGTGGCTAATGGTTTTCTGTCCCATCAGGTCACTCACACACACACACACACACACACACACACATGCACGGAAAGTGCACGGAAACTCAGCCAGCGCAGATATCCTGGCTCTACAATGAGACAAAGCAAGAAGCTGAGCCATGGTGCTTCCACCATCACAGGGTTAAGATTAAACACTCTTGCTCTTGCTCCAGCTAATGAGCCATCTGCAGCAAAAAGGATTACAAAGAGAACTTCAAGTGCAGCCGAGTCTAACCCCTAACTAGCTCACACACACTATCACACCAGGCACAAATCCCCATACACAAGCTTAAAGTTCATCTGGACGATGTTGCATATCTCAAAGCACTTTGCTTTACATCATCTTACGCCCTTCTATAACCTAAGACACCACTTATCAGCTTTGCCAAGTTCACATCGGCAAGGTATTAAAAAGGGAGGCTTAATAATCTGGACAAAGCTGCGTTATGACATGTCATATGACCACACGGAGGAGAAATTCCCATGTACATGAGGTATCTTACAGCTTCTGAAGCAGACATCAAAAGGTCATGTGGATTTAAGACCGAAGTGGGAACATTCGAGGGGAAAAATACAAAAAAAAAAAAAAAAGTCAATCCTGAGAGAGAAAAGTAGATGAGAGCTAGATGAATGAGACAGAGACAGAAAAAAGAAGATACTGTTTAGATTCAGCATTTCCTAGGGCTAGTACAGTACACAAACACAAACAAGTGGACAAATAAAGAAACACTAGGAAGTGTACACTTACTTCTTGTTCACTCTGGCATGATGTTATTTCTTCTCTTCTCTTCTCTTCTCTTCTCTTCTCTTCTCTTCTCGTCTCTTCTCTTCTCTTCTCTTCTAGCCACTCTACGTACTGGAGAAACCCTGCCAAAACCAGGGACATGCAAAACAATTGTGTTTGTTTGATGTTTGTTTATTCGCTCCTCTTTTTTTGTTGTTTTTGCTTCTCTCTCGCACCCCTTCTGCCTTTCTCTTTCTCTCTCTCTCTCGCTCTCGCTCTCTCTCTCTCTTTAGCATGCAGCTCGTCTCATTCGCTGCTGATGCAATGTTTGTTTATCTGTTTGTTTTTTGTTTTGTTTACTTGTTTGCACAGACAGGAAGCCCTGGGAGGTTTTAAACTAGAACAGCCATGGGGGAAGAAAAAGGCTTTCACTATAAGGGCGTTGAAGGCCCAAGCAAGGGCAGAACTACACGCACACACCCACACACACACACACACCCACACACACCCACACCCACACACACACACACACACACACACACACCGAGAATATTATAGATGAATAGCGACCGCATAACCCATCAGACATATTGCAGGCTAAGGCAAAGGTTAGTTACTCTGTCACTGAGATCTAATAACATCCTCCATTCTGAATGAAAAAATAAAAAAAAAACACTTCAGCACTTTAGCCCATTTTCGATTAACATTTAAGAGCAAGCTTTGTGGTTAATCAGGGGTAATAATTATCAAAGTCGACAGGTAATTAAATTAAACCATAATTGGCTACATGAATTGGCTGTTCTACAACATTTTTTTCCCATACATAATTAAAGAGAAATGTGTGGTTTTCAATGAGTGAGTGACTGCACCAAAAAACAAAAGAAAAGTGATTAAAGACTGACAGGTGAAGGTGAGATCTAATATAGATCAGCATTTAAATATATCAAAGATAGTCTATATATTTAATCCAAGAAATTTTACAGTCTTGTGCATGTGCAAGCATCCAACATGGGCAAGGGCCATGCTCTATAAAACATGCAGCTTCATAAAACATGGCCCAACACGACCCTTTCCCTAGGCACTGTGATGGTATTTGCTGTGATAGTGCTGTAATGAGTGGTATTCATTCATATAGTTTGCTGTGATTGGTGGTGTTTAACTGTTTTTACTGTAGTGATATTCATTATGGAAGGCAGCTGTTCACCGTGATGGTGTTTACCGTGATTGTGCTCTTTATGGTGGTGTTTATTGTGATGGGTGGTGTTTATTGTAATGGTGTTTAAAGTAGCAGATGCTGTTTAATTTTATAGCCAATATAGACACTTTAATGTGTGGTGTCTACTGTGTTAGGTGGTGTTTACCCTTGTGGTGTTTACTGTGAGGGTGTATATTGCAGTGGTGTTTATTGGGATGGGTGGTGTTTACTGTGAGGGTGTATATTGCAGTGGTGTTTA
Source organism: Pangasianodon hypophthalmus (assembly GCF_027358585.1). Taxonomy (NCBI): domain Eukaryota; kingdom Metazoa; phylum Chordata; class Actinopteri; order Siluriformes; family Pangasiidae; genus Pangasianodon; species Pangasianodon hypophthalmus. Next base: position 7,340,427 of record NC_069729.1, on the reverse strand, counting down.
TTGGGATGGGTGGTGTTTACTGTGAGGGTGTATATTGCGGTGGTGTTTACTTGGATGGGTGGTGTTTACTGTGAGTGTGTATATTGCAGTGGTGTTTATTGGGATGGGTGGTGTTTACTGTGAGGGTGTATATTGCAGTGGTGTTTATTGGGATGGGTGGTGTTTACTGTGAGGCTGTATATTGCGGTGGTGTTTACTGGGATGGGTGGTGTTTACTGTGAGGGTGTATATTGCGGTGGTGTTTACTGGGATGGGTGGTGTTTACTGTGAGGGTGTATATTGCGGTGGTGTTTACTGGGATGGGTGGTGTTTACTGTGAGGGTGTATATTGCAGTGGTGTTTATTGGGATGGGTGGTGTTTACTGTGAGGGTGTATATTGCGGTGGTGTTTACTTGGATGGGTGGTGTTTACTGTGAGTGTGTATATTGCAGTGGTGTTTATTGGGATGGGTGGTGTTTACTGTGAGGGTGTATATTGCGGTGGTGTTTACTGGGATGGGTGGTGTTTACTGTGAGGGTGTATATTGCGGTGGTGTTTATTGCAATGGGTGATGTTTATTGTAATGGTTTTTACTGTACTAGGTGCTATTTAATTTTATAGCCAATATAGATGTTGTAACATGGTGTTTCCTGTGTTAGATGGTGTTTACTCTTGTGGTGTTTACTGTGATGGTGTTGACTGTTGTGTTGCTTATTGGGATGGGTGGTGTTTATTGTAATGGGGTTTAAAGTAGTAGATGCTGTTTAATTTTATAGCCAATATAGACACTTTAATGTGTGGTGTCTACTCTGTTAGGTGGTGTTTACTCTTGTGGTGTTTACTGTGAGGGTGTATATTGCGGTGGTGTTTATTGCAATGGGTGGTGTTTATTGTAATGGTTTTTACTGAAGTAGGTGCTATTTAATTTTATAACCAATATCGACGTCGTAACATGGTGTTTCCTGTGTTAGGTGGTGTTTACTCTTGTGGTGTTTACTGTGATGGTGTTCACTGTAGTGTTGTTTATTGGGATGGGTGGTGTTTATTGTAATGGTTTTTACTGTAGTAAGTGCTGTTTAATTTTATAACCAATATAGATGTTGTAATGTGGTGTTTCCTGTGTTAGGTGGTGTTTACTCTTGTGGTGTTTATTGTGAGAGTGTATATTGTGGTGGTGTTTATTGCAATGGGTGGGGTTTATTGTAATGGTGTTTACTGTATTAAGTGCTGTTTAATTTTATAGCCAGTGTAGATGCTTTAATGCGTGGTGTTTACTGTTTTATATGGTGTTTATTATTGTGATGTCTACTGTGGGGGTGTGTATTGCAGGGGTGTTTATTGCGATTGGTGTGTTCATTGTAATGGTGTTTACTGTAGTAGGTGCTATTTAATTTTATAGCCAATATAGATGTTGTAATGTGGTGTTTCCTGTATTCGGTAGTGTTTACTCTTGTGGTGTTTAATGTGATGGTGTTCATTGTAAGGGTGTTTATTGGGATGGGTGGTGTTTATTGTAATGGTGTTTACTGTTGTAGGTGCTGTTTAATTTTATAGCAAATATAAATGCTGTAATGTGTGGTGTTTACTCTGTTGGTGTTTACTATGATTGTGTTCATTCTGATGAGTGGTGTTTACTGTGATGGGTGGTGTTACTCTAATGGTGGTTACTGTTATGGATTAGACATTAGGTGGCCATTATAGCTGTTGTAATGTGGTGTTTCCTGTGTTATGTGGTGTTTACTCTGGTGGTGCTTACCATGATTATGTTTATTGTGATGGCTGGTGTTTATTTTAATGGTGTTTACTGTATTGGGTGCTGTTCTCATTTATAGTCAACATAGATCCTGTAATGTGATGTTTACTCTGGTGGTGTTTACTGTTACGGTGTTTATTATGATGGGTGGTGTTTGCTATTCATCTATTTACTATAGATGGTGTTATTTGCTCTAATCATGTTTTGGATGATGTTTACTGGAAGAGTGTTTATTATAATAGATGGTGTTTATTGTGCCACTATTGTACTGCTACTGATGTGTAGCATTTACTATGATGTGTTCATTGTGATGATGTTTATTGTGATGGGTGGAATGGTAAAGATTTTTGTGGTTACTGTGTTGGTGTTTGATGTGACTGAATTTACTGTCATAACGTTTACTGTGATGGTGTTTGCTATGATGGGCAGTTTGTACTCTAATGGTGTTTACTGTGATGTGTTTATTATGTTGGAATTTCACTGTGAAATTGTGTTTACAGGGAAGTGTGGTGTTTGCTGTGATTATGTTTATTGTCTGGGATGGTGTTTACAGAAATGGTGGCATTTACTGTTATGGTGTTTATTGCAGTACTCTTGGCTACGATGTTTATTGGTTATTTTTATTGGGTAGTGTTTACATTGATAGTGCGAATGTGGTGTTAAATGTGATGGGTGGTGTTTGACAAATTGAAGTTAGTTGTTATTTATTTGATGTTTACTCCAATGGTGTTTGCTCTAATACATAGTGTTTGCTGTGACGGTGTTTGCCTTGATGTATGGTGCCCGTGGTGTTTATTGCTGGTGTTTAGTGTTATTTTATTTATAGATGAATTTCAAAAGCAGGTGGGTGGGTGGGATTCTGGGAAATATAGTCTCGTCTTCAGTAATCTCCTGCAGATGATGCTGGTGCTCTCTATCTCATGCAATACTTTAGGGAGTGAAATTTGGCTAGCCAGTATTTAGGGAGGCACACACACACACACACACACACACACAAAGCCCAGCTCCATCAATGAACACACGCCAAATTCTGAGAATAAACTTTCCAGAAAATCTTCTCGACCTGTGTGCGTCTGTGTGTGTGTGTGCGCGTGCATGTGTGCGTGCCTGTGTGCATGCATTTGTGTGTGTGTGTTTGTACGTGTGTACATGTGTGGTATTAGCTTAAAAATAGCTGCCATGTGGGAGCAATGCAGTAAAATAAAGTGCCATAAAATAAAAGTTATTGCCACCAGTGTTTACAAACAATCCCTATAGCTTTAACCAGAAATAGAAAATGGAACATTCCTGCCTGTGTGATTTGAGACAAGGAGGGAAATACCACAGCGAGGAAATCAAACTATTTACCGCATCTCGGTTAATATCCCCACAGTGAGCCCTGACCTCAGAAGGAGGGAAAACAACTGATAAAACGATGTCATGGTTTGTGCAGCGAGACAGTGGCTGGGTGTGCAACACAAATTATGCTTCTCGATTGTCGAGGCAGATCAGAGGCCCAGCAGCATGTTTTCATTAAAGAGTCATAAAAGTGTTTACAGCCACAGCTGGCTCGGATTAAAGCACAATAAATAACACCGCACCGGCTTGTTTATCCTGTTCACATACACACACACATGCACACACACACACACACACACAACCCTGATGTCTCAGTTAACAGATCCATCTAGGGGCTGTTGCTAAATCATGCAGGTAATACTCATAGTGCAGTAACCGATCCTAAGCTGCTGTGCCACGTGAGATGTTTATTCTTGAATAAAGCCGTCATTTAACTATGGCAAAAGCAGCAAACTGTTTTAAGAAACCACCTTTTAAAGCATGAGGGGTTCAGATCAGGCACAAGGCCGCATATAAAACAGTTATTGGGGCTGAAGCGTCACCTGGGGCTGTAAGAGTGGTGATGGTGCTTAGGTCATTGGGGTTACTGGGGTCACTGGGGTCGTTGGGGTTAGGGGTAGTGCACAGAGCGAGTGTAGAGGATTTTGGGTTTTAATTACTGGTGCTGAGAGCTGCATGTTGTACAAAGGGAGGCGTCAAAAGATCTCTTGTTGAGGTAGTGAGACTTTACACCCACTACACACACACACACACACACAGTCACTCAGTCATTCTACATTTCAGTCTATCGTCCTCTCTCACAGACACACATGCACATACACACCAGCACCCACACAAACATAACATGCTCAGACATTCATTTATTCATTCTCTCTCTCTATCACTATCTCAGTCCTTCACACACACACACACACACACACACACACACACAAACACACACACTGTGCTCCCTTCCTCGGCTACGATCTTGTATCAAAGCAAACAAATGACACGCTGTCAACCCCCCTCTTTTTTTTTTGATCCCACGTTCACAAAAATGACACTCCATATCTCCAGTAACTGACATTATCAATCGGCGATGTGCTCAAATCTTCAGGCCCGAGCTCGCCATTCCCACAGGGGAGCTTGGAGCCTTGTCCTTTGTTTGCTGAGAGATGGTGCCGGAATGAGCCCTGACTTTTTCCCCAAGCGCAGGGAGAGCTGTCACACAGTGTGTTTAGTACAGAGCTGGCCAGATTAGGACAGGCATTGTCAGCGTTGCCTGCGTTGCTGCCTCTTTCAGGCGCCATTACAAAGTGTGTGGCGTGGCATTTCTGCCCTGAATGCAAGGCTTCACTGTACTCTAACATCTTTGCTATAAATGTGCAGCCGCTGTCTGAAAGAAAGGTTCTGGAGATCAAGAACATTTATTACTAGCTTTAACTAGTAAACGGACCAACTGTGGAGTGTAATTGTATTTTTGTTTATATTAAAATATGCATTTCTCTTGGATGAGTCTGCATGCTTTGATTTGTAACATTCATCTTTGAAATATAAAAGCACTTTTTTTCTATATGGTGTGTATTAAGTGACTATTCTATGTCTTTAATTTTTTTTATTAATATTTTGAGTTAAAAAATCTGAAAAATTCTGTAATTTGTTAAGAGGGAATTTTATTTCATGGACAACAACAGTAATCATAATAATAACAATAACAATAATAATAATAATAATTACTATAATGACATTACATAGTATAAGCTACATTGTATATTATCAGCATTAAATTTGAATATGCATCATTATTTAAGTTAATATTAGTACTACTATATACAAAGTTACATATTTATATACTACTACTGCTACTGCTATTAGAACAATGACAGCAACAATAACTACTACTACTAATAATAATAATACTACTAATAATAACAAAATAATTCACATTGTAACAATACATTAAGACATTCTATATTTTTATTAATAGCATGAAATTTAAAATAAGCATTATTTGACAAGTACTATATATAAAGTGTTTTTATTATTATTATTATTATTATTATTATTATTGGTGATTAACACTTTATGCCTTATTTAATAATTAATATTTATTCATCAATTATTATTATGACTATCACTTATTTGATACTATTCTTAATTTATTATTAAGTTATTATAAATTTTGGTGAAATGACATACTACCTCCAGGACAGTTTCCTTCTATAACACTCTCAGCTATGTTAAATTTCTTTATTAGTTCCTTCTCCCCCTTTCTCTCTATCTCTCTCCACTCTTTCTCTGGCAGGTGCCTTTATCAGCCAAGGAGACCGAGGATGAATAATGTGCTGAGTGTGTAGAATGGACAGGATGAAACGACTCATCCAGGAACGAGTGGCTTCTCATCCTCCATATCTCTCAAAGAATCCGGCCCTTAATCTGATGGCCAGAACCTAATGCGCACTCAGCCAATTACGACACCAGTAACTTTCTGCTCCTAAAAGATCTTTCTTTTCAGCCTGTGCAGCTGGTCTAAAGTTGGACTTGATTTTTATGATTGCAGGTGTTAATCCTGGTTTGAAAGCAAATTGGAGGAAAATTATTAGGATTTTTTTTCTTAAGCTTTCTTTCATTCTGATCATTTCCAAAAAGAATATGTGACCTCTGCCATTCTGCTTGTCCTTGAGTTCCACTTTAAATATTCAGTGGATTAAAAGGGATGAAAGCCTGTATTAACCATATATTTCCAACGTCCCATATTAAGGTAATCCGCCGATTATGCAGAATCAAACATAAGAGAAGGTAAAAAGGCACATTACATAATGAGGACTTACAGTGGACAGGGGGGTTTAGACAGAAGGACTAGGTTTAGATGAGTCTGGTGGAAGAAAAGTCCTCGAGGACGGTTACTGAAATATCTACAGAGGGGCAGGAGGCCAGAGTCTAGAGCAGGACATTATGCAGGAATGTTTCTGAGAGGTCGTTGATAAGGGGCTGATATTGAGTAGTATGGGCTAAGGAGGGACTGTGTGTGTGTGTGTGTGTGTGAGAGAGAGAGAGAGAGAGAGAGAGAGAGTGCATTCAGTCTTCCATATGTTCCAAACAACAGTTCAGCAGCACGTCTGTGAACTTTAAAGTCCGCGTGTGCGTAATGCTGGCTTTTCTGTCTTTTCACTTACCGGTCACCGCAGAGAAGCCTGATCCCATCCTCAATTACGGAAATATGAATTTCATGCCCTCTCTCTCTCTCTCTCTCTCTCTCTCTCTCGCTCTCTCTTGCTTATGAGTGAGTCATTACGGTTGGATGAAAGCCAGGCCAAGCTCTCACTCTTCGACTCTCTCCGCCTCTGACTGACGCAGATTCATTTAAAAACGAGCCACTTATTACCAGTCCAAACTTTTTACGGCCCCGCAGTGGCCGGCAGAAGACAGCTTTATTCCCAGAACACTGTCCAACCTGATAGTTATATACGCCTTGCCAGCCTTTCTGCTAAATCCTGCTGTGATTTGTAACATTACCTTTACAACTTTAAACTGACTCAAGCAACTCCGAGACCTCTTTATGACACTAATATGCCTTCTTTAACATACCATTGCAATAAAAATCGACACAGCTTTATGAACAGTCGAGATGTGTGATTCAGAAAATGATTTTTAAAACTTGAAATTCACTTATAATTGAGGTCTAAGGGAAATTGTCGGTGCAGTCAATAAGCATACTTCTGTAGAACACTTGAATGAATTCTAGAGCCAAAGTTTTTTTTTTAAGCTCCAAAATCCCTGTAATTTTATAGATAGAACTAGTTTATAAGAGGAAAGAATTAATAATGATGTATTACCAACATAGAGTTTGTGCTAGGTTGTATATACTTATACTAATCAAAAGCATAAGTAACTGGAATTAATTTTTAGTGTACTGATCTGTTTTTGAACATTTATAAATGATAAAAAATCAGTGTTAGTATCTGTCATCCTAAGACTTCCATAGTGAGAGCTGGTGACTTCAAATGTTTATGTTTAATGGATAAGCTGACCTAGCAGTCATCTGCTATCATCACAGGTCACTTTAAGTAAGTGGAATTCCAAATTTTATTGTAATAATCAATGTGCCATATAAGATCTATTGTCTATTGGCATATTGTCTCAAATTAAGGAACAACTCATATGATTCATTTATTCTCTCTCTCTCTCTCTCTCTCTCTCTCTCTATATATATATATATATATATATATATATATATATATATATTTATACGCACTATCCAAAATGTCCAAAAATGTGTTTCAGTGTAACAAATTGTGGTTACAGCAAACTGTCAAGCAGTGGAGTGCTCCTTACTTGGGTTGATATGACACAAGAGGCTTAAGCTCAAGGTCATGTGTAACTGAGACACGTCTCTATTTTTCGGTAAACTCCGCCCCACATGCAAAACTCCTGTGCAACTGTCTGAATATTCTGTAGTTTTGTCTGAAGTCTGTGTGCAATTTCAGCATTAAATCCTCACTAAGAGTGCTTAACTCAACTCTGGATACAGCCCTTGTATTGTAATGGTTATAGTTTGTATTTGAGCTATAAGCTTTATTATAAATATGTATCCAGGGAGTTCAACAACTTCCCTTGTGGTTTTCTATACTTCCTTTCTTCCATACTTCCAGTACATTGAAACATGTCAAAATAATTTCTTTGGTAATTGCACAAACAATACAAGTACGGGAGATTAGATTGAGGTTAAGCAACCAGTTTACAAATACATACAAAACAAATATTTTGGCTAATTTTGTCTTTTTTTATTAGGATGTTTTCACCATATGGTTGGCCTTTATTTGCAATTTGAAGATTTGACTGTTATATATGATGTAGTTTTAGCAATTATACCAATTATTATAGACAGTATATTGTAAATCTGGTAAGTTCTTAATGATAAAATTAATTGTTATGGTACACAGACCATGGTACAGTATGAACATATGAATGTGGCATGTTATAAGAGGTCTTAATTGTACGTTAATTATCACACAGTATTTCTAGATGTCACTCTGAGTGATGAAGCAAACAGATCCAAAATCATATTCTTTGAACCACATAAATAGGTTTGTTCAAAAGAATCAAATCAGTCAAGTGAACTGATTCGCTAAAACCTACCACTGTAGCTAAAAAAATCTACACAGCCAAATGTAACGTAAACTTTAGTAATAAAAATTATTTGACTGTTTTTTCCCCCAATAAAACCTCAACTTTTTATAATGTATCACATTTAGTTACAACAAAGAACTAGCTAGAACCCCCAGTGTTATGATATGGTCCAGATGGTACCGTTTTTTTCCACAGGTGACATTTTATTTGTAAAACTGAAACAAGTTACGCTAAATCATTTTACTCTGTAGCAGTGAATTTAGCATCTATCATATTACTGCCCACACCTGCACTCTTCTTCCAAACAGCCCACATGACCTCTCTTCACATTAATACTTAAATCACTATTAGACAATGTCTACTCAAGGTCCACATGTACTAATTTCCATGCTGTGTTATTTTCTCACCATAATTTCTTTGAACAGCAAATTTGAATCAAGGTTTAGTTGTCTTAATTAACAGGCAGTCTAGAGTTTCGCGTTGTGTCCTTGGGTCTGACCTTGTTTGCACACTGCCAAAGTAAATCTCTGATGAACCGAGAAACAGAAAAAAATAGGCAAATTAATGATAATTCTGTCTAAAAGTAAGTTTGTAAAAGGTAATCACCCCCATGTAGCATGTTAGATCCTGATACACTACCCCTGCTGTGGTTCATCTCGCCCTTCAGCCCTGCCTGGTATTGACACCGGTGTGTAATCTCGATACAGTACTCTTGCTGTGGTTCCTACTGCTTCTTCATCCTGGAGCCATTTGCACGTACATTTGCATTTACCTTCCTGCTGCAATGAAAACTCTCGCTTGGGTACACACATGCACTTGATGTGCACTTGACAAAAACTGCTGTCATGATTATACGTTGTTGTATGACACTTTATCTGTTTTTATGCTATTCTCATACAGGCTCTGATTCAACCTGTATATTACCCAAATATTTCAAAATGCCACGCTCTGGTGCAAAGCTACTTTTAGCGTAAAACTTTAAAGGTATATTATACGCACCTTTCCAGGTAAAAGATACACACTAAAGGTATAAAAGGTCTACGCTTCAGGATACCACCCAAACAATGAGGAATGGTACAGTTTAGCATCGGTTTTTTTTTTCGTTTCTTTTTTTTTCTTTGAGCGTGTGGACTTCCTTTTCTTTGAGAATGTTCTGACTGTTTTTAAGGTTTCTTCCTTATGCCTTGTCAGTGGTTTTTTTTTTCTGCCACAGTAACCTGTTGTCAAAACCCATATATCTGTAAACCTGCTTTGTGACAACGTGCCATATTTTCATGCAGGTGCAAGCATAACTTTTATATTATAATGTCAGATTTAAGCATAATGGGTTTTTTTTCATGCTTGCTCATTGGTCATGTTCATTTTTCCATTCTTGCTCACTGGCATCCAAAATCTGCAGCAATATACCTGAAGCTATTTTAGTCCAAAACTGCATATGTATTACTATCTCCTATGACCTCTTAGCATAAAAATAAAAATGAAAAAATCAACCTTGTCCCATTTCAAATATCAATTGACTCAATTAATTTATCACATGCTGGTAGGTGGATTGGCTATGGTAAATTGTTCATAGTGCCCTAGACTGGTGTCTTATCCAGGGTGTATTCCTGCTTTGCACTCAGTGTTCCCGGGATTGACTCCAGATTTAATGTGACCCTGTCCAGGATAAAGCAGTTAATGAAGATGACGCCAGTAAATCACAATCAGACAGTTGACACCTTATTCAAACCAGGGATGTGTATTGAATGTGAAGCTTGCTTTGCCATTTGATGATGACCTTTGTGCTGCAATGCTTCTGGAAAGCCCAGATCACCATACTTTTAACAAAATCAATAAACTGTAAAGACAACTATTTAAATATGAAAGCCAAATTTAACTAACTGCCATCATATACAGTAGACAAGGATTTGTGTATAAGTTAATCAGCTAGACAGACAGTCATGCTACCACCAAAATATTCTACATGAAATCTGTTGGGGAAATCTAGTGTTACTACGCTGAGCTGCTGGCACACACTCAAGCACTGATTTGCTAAATGTTTGCATGTGTAAAAACACATGCAAACTTTGTAACACCCGCAAAACAAAAGTACAAGCTGATTTACCTACAGGGTCAGTGGAGGATTAAGTCATTCACATGTTTTGTCCGTTTTGGGTTTTGCCATAAGGAATATTTCATTTGTACTTAAAAGTGCAAAATACAGAGCAGATTCTATGCAAATGAAATAATTGAGTGCAGACAATGTGATATACTAAGCCTAAGTGAAAGTCACTACAGGAAGGAGGATTGCGTATGCAAATGAATACAGCCGAAGGGTGGGTACTAAAATAGCGGAAGTCTGTTTCATAATTAAAAATTCATATTTTGTTTCATGTTTTTTTTTTCTTGAAATTATGTCTCAGTTTAATGAAATCATGTCTTGGTAATCATATCTACAGGTAAAGTTGCATTCACATTCACATCTTCTATGCTAATGCTATTCAAAGAGCCTGTGAATGGCCTGTGATACACAGCATAATCATGAACACGACACACTCACGTCGACAAACATTCATTTTGTGTTCATTTATGCACACACATGCCACGATTCAGTTTACTCTTAATGTCTAACATGGACAAAACAGAACTGAATATTATGTCTACCTTGAATGTGATGGCATTTTATTTTTTGGCAATTATTTTTCATATATCACCCACAACACTAACTGCACACTAACTGCATGTGCAATTTATTCGTCTTTACATGCGAATTAATCTTTTTATCTGGGATCTTAGTCAATCAAGCCCTCATTTTTGTTTAAAGAGAATGAGAGAGGATTGGATTTGATTGGATCTCGAAGCAGCATGCCTAACCATACCTCTTGATAATGTAGTCATTTTAACCTAACCCCTTTTTTACAACCACACCACTGTAATTAAATGTACTGAAATATTAAATTCGGCCAGATATCAGAAAGAAATTAGACTGCAGAAAAATTGGATCAGCCTACTTATAAAGACTGGGAAGAAACACATAGCTTAGCGAGAATGTCCCTAGGAACAGTAAATTATATCTATAAACATTAGCGAAGCCAAAAAGAAAACAGACAGGCCAGTATTTATGGTCATTCTTCTATATAAACACATACAGTGAACATAAACATTAGAATTATATTTTATAAAGCCCATCCTGAATCAGAACCCGGGCTTACTGCCAAAAGACCTGAAGAATTGAACTAACATAAGATATGTGTCTGACTGTCCGGGATGTCTGAGAGACTGACTCATGAACTGTCCTGGTTAGGTTCCACTCCACGTAACCACTAAGCCCACCATCATCTGCTTACCCCTGAAGTTGAAGTCCAGAAGGCCATTTCTGAGGAGCCATGATGTCACTAATTGCTTTCCCAGAATGTGTTAAAGAGGAGGTGTAGGTTTACGAGAGACCGAAACGCTGTGGGGAGAGAAACACACCTGAAAGCTCCTCCTGAGACCTATTGCTGTGAGAATAACATCCATCCATATTGTTCTCTTTAGACGCTTATTATTCTTTGAAGTAAACTATGAAATAGCATTTGAAAAACACGTTGAAAAAGCATTGGACTTTGATGACTAAAGTTGGAAGAGTTGGAAGTAAAGTGTGGACTGGATAGAAGTTATTGATGACTAGACTAACTGAAAATATTGCTTAAAAATGCTAATAATGGCTCCTGATTGGCTCAACAGAAAAGTGTTTGAGCTATCAATGCCACAGCCATCCATGTCTATGAGCCAAGGGAACAAATTTGGCCATGCTCTCGGGGGATAATTTACCTCTCCTGTCAATCACAGTGATACTAGCGTATCACGGGTGTCTGTGAGCTTATGTATGTGGAAGAGGGTAGATAGCACTTTTGTGTAAGTGTGTTACACTGCCCTGTGATGCAGCATGAGTAGCTGTATGATGGGGAGAGATTTTTCAGTAGGTTATTGTTTAAACCTGGGTAATTTCGCATGGTAATATTCTGACCATTTCACCTATATACAGCTGTGAGAACTACAGACTTTCCTGAACTGAAATATGTTTGTCTTTTGTATGTAGTATCTCAACCACAAGTAAAGCTCTAGGGAGAAAACTGTGTTTAATGATTCCATTCCAACTGTGACTCAAGAGCACATTTTGAGTGCAGGTATCTGAATACAAACTGACCACTTCTCTATGGCATTTAACTATCCAACAACTTGATCAAAACCTGACATTACCGTGTGAGGAAGTCACACTTAGCTAGCAAGGTTTCAGTGGGCGTTCACACCTATTAATTTGCTGAGTCTAAATCAGAATGGAATTCATATCTTTCGTTCATTTGAAAAAAAAGCAAAAAAACACCAAAAATCAAAAGCATTGGCTGAGGAGTGTGTGCAGCCGAAAATTCTTTGATTCACTAGTCAGAAATATGCCAGTGGACAAAGATAAATAAATCACCCGAGCACAGAGAAAGTGGAGCTGACACTAAACAAACAAACACGCATTTTTGTTTGTTGGCCCAAATATCCAGAACATATCACGTTTCAGGAGAACTACGTCCCTGTCCTTTAGCTCAGTTTGTGCCTCGTGGCTCAGTTTAGCAGCTTGCATCTATAAAAAAATACACAGCCTGTTTAGATCACTTCCTGCAGTTGGGTGGATTCAGAGTTGAATCACTTTCTCGCTCCAGTAAAACCACACCAGAGTGCAGAACTGGATCAGAGACCACCTAACTCAGACGCGATGGTTTGGGTCTGCACCTGAGTGTGATTGCTGTTTTCTCAACCCGCAACAATGAACCGTGCCAAGAAGAAAACGCTGGGTAGGTGAAAGCACCTTTAAGAGTGACTATGCTTACAGGTATGCTTGTTAATCTGACTTCCTTATTCAACATAATACTCGCAGGAATTTCAGGATAAGTAAATTTTTAAAAAATCTATTTTGGTTTGGTGAAATATTTTCAAGGTTGAGGTCACAAAGTGCGTTATAGGTGAAAAAACAAACAAACAACAAACAAACAAACAATAAACAATTTTGGCTAAACCCTGGTTTTTCTATATTTTCAACTACACAAATGGGAAATGTAAAGTAAAATGCAATATGATGTAAATATAACAAATAAAGCTACAGCCCCTTTATATATAAAATGCATAAAACTTTATTGAAAATTGCTTTCTCAATAGATCAATGATTGTCCCTCTGAAATGATTGCAAATAACCATTAAAGTAGAAAAAATAGTAAAAGAATGATAATGTATTAAAACCTATAAACAAATAATACATATTTAAATTATGACTTTGTCTTAAAAAATCTACCTTGCACTGTAAATATAGAGATTCATATATGTATATATATATATATATATATATATATATATATATATATATATATATATATATATACAGCATATCTTCCTTATTATGTAGCGTTTCTGCAGTTACACTTCTGCTCCACACTCAAGCGCTCTATCTAGTCTCTCTCAATCTCTCTTGCTCTCTCTCTATCTCTCTCTCTCTCTCACACACACACACACACACATATATACACAGGTTCGCCTTTCTGCTGAGCTCTTTAAGTCCACTTTTCAGTCCTCTCCAGAGGCCAGATCTGTGTGAGCTCAGTGGAGAGCTCTGCCTCAAGCCATGGCAGAAAGAGAGAGAGAGAGAGAGAGAGAGAGAGAATGTGTGTGTGTGTGTGAACTAAAGCAACGCAGGGAAAGAGGGCGCACTGTGTACATCTTGTCTTGCCCACGTTCTGATATAAAGATATTTTATTGGCATCATCACTGACAGATGGACAGATTGATTGGTTGTAATGTAGAAACTCTTCTTAACATTGCTCATATGCACTATATTCCGCCCCATCATTTAACTCCCCCTCTATCCCTCCAACCCCCTCCCACCCCTGTGGGTGATCCCCTCATCACAGCAGGCTCCATTACATCTGACTGTAAATAATGCATGGCCAGACTGCGGGAGCATGGCAGGTAAACATGTGTATTCATGTTTTACTCAAATGGAGGGGTGCTGCAGCAGTTGAGTGTGTCCAGAGAGCACACATCAAGGCAAACCTGGTGTCAGTGTTAGCCCTGACCTGAACACACACACACACATGCACCACACCCACAATACAGGACATTGCTGACTGCCCAATAAATAAAATGTCCAATAAAATGTTGAATTATTATTATAACCACAAGGAAGGGGTACGCAAATACTTTTAACGCTGTTATTATTCTATTAATGTACTAATACTTATGAGATAAAGCGTTGTGTAAGTATGTCTCAGTGTTCACCTTCCTTACCCCAGATATAGTTGATTAAGAAAGACATATTCGGTGTCTGAAGTTTGATTCTTTCTTTCTTCCTTTTTTTTTTTTTTTACTGGTGCTAATGTAGCTAACAAATAATAATGGATAAATCACTACATGCTCGCATATAGACTTGTTTCTGGCACTCTATGACATGCTAAGATGTATGTATAAAATCAGACAAAGGGACATTTGGGACATGTATTATTCTTATTCTCTATTTTATAAAATTGGTTTTATAAATGGGTTTTGTGGCAAGGGTTTCACATGTAACAGTGAATTTGGATGCTATTAGCTTAATACTTATTAGCTACATTAAACTCAAAGTTCTAGTAAACAAAAGTAAATAAGCAAAATTCGTTACAAAAAAAATGTCGTGGAAACTTATTTATTCATTCATCTTCAGACAGCCTTATGACAGGAATACATAACACCCCTCCACCCCACCAGCCCCTCAGCCCTAGCCTAAATTTAACCATTATCTGTAACTGTAGAAATCAGAAATCATAACCTCAACCAAATTCAGTATTCAAGAAGTTATTAGAGTAGGAAAAAAGCTAAAAAATGTACAAATTTAAATGAAAGCACATTAAAATCAAATTTAAGTAAAATGACTTTGGTGAACACACACACACACACACTCTCACTATTCCACAATGAAGTAGTGTTGTGGAAACAGACGAAGAGGTGTAAGCAATGTAAGCTTTTTGGTAACGTGCCTGTACTTGTAAGATTTCAGTGAAAAATGAGTATGAAACTATTTATGTGTGGGAACCCTGAACTCTGAAGTAATAAATCTTCATTATTTTTTTTTCTTCAAACAAAACCTTGCAATCAAATAACTTTTTTTCAGGAAACTTGTTAATATTTCCAAGAAGTCTTTATTAATCTTCTCATTGTATATTCAGCATTCCACCTGTTGAGTATTATTATGATTATTATTATTAGCAGTATAAATGAGCTAGCAAGTTTAAGCCTCCATGTCTTTCAAAGATAAAATGCCATCAATATAAGGTTTCATTTTTAACTTTTCATTTTGGATTACATTGGACTTTTGTGGAACACAGAATGGTATGAAGAAGTGAGGATGGGGCTGATTGTTTTTCTAGCCTAGACTGTACACTCCTGGGCAAAGAAAATAGGCCCAGCCCAAAATGGCAAATATTAAGCTTTTAATGGTCTTAACAACAGATCATTGGTTAGGAAATTAGAAAGAATTAAACAAATGGATAAAGGAACTTAGTATGAGATAGCTTTTCCCTTTGATTTCTTTAAATGTTTAAGTCTTGTGGCCCTTAATGGGCTGCATCAGGTGTGGCAGATAATCAAATAATGACGAAGCTTTTAAGAAAAGAAAAAATAAAATTTCCCATCCCATCTCAATTTTTGGAAAATTTTGTGCACTCAGACATGTGTTAGTTTGAATTTTAATCATAATCCTGATTTTACCTTTGCGTACAAGAAGACTATATAAGTGATTTTCCCTAAATTTCCCTGTTTCTAGCTTTTCCCCAAACAAACAGTTCACTACAGCAAAAGTAAATCAGCAAAAGGCGGCACAGGAGCTCTCAGGAGTGACCAATGAATCATTTTCTGACCAATGATTTTTTGTTGAGATCATTAAAATCTTAATATTTCCCATTTTGGGCTTGACCCATTTTTTTTTTTGCCGAAGAGCATAGATTCACACAGCCTATCAGTGACAGTTGTATCAGGTGAAGAACTCGTAGACTTGATCTCTCTTGGCTTGATATTTTTCAGCTCACTTTGCTGACGCATCCGTAACAGTGATTGAGAAGTCGCATGTGAAATACAGTGGATTATTGGTGGATTATTTACTAAATCATCTTTTTTCCTCAAAATGCCTAAAGGTTAATAGACTAAGCACACACTGTCCAAAAAAAAGTAGAAATTACAGTAAAGGACAGACCACTGAAAGGTAATTTAATGGTTTTTGGTTTGAACAATTTTTCTGTTTACTGTGTTCGGTATTCAGAGGAAAAACAGCATTAAACCCGGTAGATTATTAAGAGTGGAACCACTTCATAAAATTCATGAATGTAGCTGCCTATCAGTCTTTAAGTGTGTTTATATAATAAATAATGCATTGATTATCACTAATAGTTTTATTATTGAGCTATTGATAGTTATTAGATTTTAACCTCCTGTCATATATCACCACCAGCCATCACTGATAATGATTATTTTTAACTATTTTTTTGTAACTGGTGACTTTTAATTTGCAACGTGTTTTAGGTAATGACCAAAAAACACCAGCCAAAGTGATATTTTAATCACTCTACTTGCTGCTTCATCAGATATACAGTAAGTAAGCGCTTCCCTTTCCTTCAGAGATCTAAATATGTCCTCTAGAAAACCAGTACACAACCCAATGCCATGACAAGATCCTCCAAAAAAAACATCTCCTCACCACTGTATGTGCTAAAGTTAGTAACAGAACCTGCCATAAATACTCACCAGCCACCCACTCCAATAACCAATAACCATTCTCTTTGGAGTTAGGCCCCCTTACAATGGGCTCGAACAGAGAGAAGACGAGACAAAAAGATGAGAGTCTGTGTGTGTTTGTGTGTAGATGAATGCGTGTGGCTGAGCACATGAAATGGCAATTAAGCCATCCTGACCCTGTCGCCCCCTCAGTTCACTTACTGTCACAGCGACGAGTTCAAGCACTGGAGCAAAAGGACAGAGAAATGAGAGAGAGAGTGTGTTCGTGTGCAAATATAGATGTGCGTGTGTGGGCAGCTGAGTAGAGGCATGATACAATGTGTTTTTCCAGCAGTTTCCTCCATAACAAACCTTCGTTTGGTGGATATATGATGCTGAGAGAAAATGAGAGTTTCATTTTGGAAGAAATGATCTTGGTTTTGCTTTTAGGAAAATTTCTACTTTTTGATCCAAACTTAAGGGTCAAGCGCACAATCACGGCTCAGTTCCACCTGTGTGTGTAAACATGGGGCCGTCACCAGGGAAGCTGAGCGTGTCGGGACAAACAGGTCTGCTAACAACTCCTCACACCCCTCTTTAAGCTACACAACAAGCACTCAGGATGACAAACCGCTGACAAGCATGTGCTGTCGAGGCTTAATGGGGTGAAGGCCCAGCCTTAGGTGTGTTTGCACCAAGAGAAACCTAGATGTTCAGAGCAAAGGTTTAAGTTTTAATGCAGTTTGGTCACAAGAAGCCAAGAATGAATAGTGGCTGATTGTATTATATTCTACTGAGAAGGAATATTATGTAAAATGGCATACATTACTTAAGGGCTGATTTATTGGAGGGTTAAATCACATAGGAGCTTCTATAGAATTATTGGAAAGATTTGTGGGTACTTGAGTAAGAGATGTGTGAATTATTTTTCAGACTTGCAAAAGAATAAAAAATATGTAGCTGTAGACTGTAACATGGCTATGAGTCTAAAAGCTCAGTAGGAGATCTTTTTAATGGATAGTTTTCTAAGGAATAAAACAAATGGCCTTGCTGTTTTAGGAAAATAATCAATGATGGGGTGGTGTGATGAGAAGCACTTTCCGCTTGCCACCCCAAAGTTGATTATTTTTCCAATAACAGCAGATTCAGAAGAATTTTATTCTTTTTATACCTTATCAATTTGCGAACAATTGCATTTTTTTTTATTAATCAAACACAGACTAATCATGCTTTTTAAAAATGAGTTTATAGGTGTATTTAATGATATGGAATGTCTGCAAAACAAATTAGTTCTTGTTATCACTTACACTGTAGCAGCTGTAAACAGTCACATCAGTCTTGAAGTTAATACGACAAAAACAAAAACAAACAAAAAAAAAACTTGTCATATTACAAAGAAACCACAAAGCCCTCCTTCCTGAAGAATTTCCCCATGGTGGAAAGCTCAATGTTACAGCTTTATCTCATGTTTCAAAGTGCTGACACTGGAGACTCCTTCCAAAAATTCCTAATAAACATGTCCACAAGCATTCAACAGAGTTGTGAGACTATTACAGTAAGTCTTTCTAATCTGAGGTAACATTGCACTATGAGGCTATGCTTTTCAGGCTAAGTTTTCACAGAAGCTAAATGAAATCTGTATGACACACATTCAGTTATTAGTGGATATTTACCATGCAGTTGCTACTGCTGTTACAATTACTTTGTTATTTTGTCACATTTATTATATGCAACCAACCTCATGTTTCAATAAACATATAAACGTTTCAATAAATGCATTAAGGGATAAATTCCTTGTTCTTGTCGTCATGTAAATTGGAGTTTAGAGTTGTTAGGAATTAGAAATTGAGATTGTAATAAGTAAAAATCAAAAGTCTTGAATCAAATCAAATTAAATCAAATGTCAAAAGTAAAGGAAAATCTAAAGAATACTTGAAAATCAAACTTAATTATAGTTACAAAGTAGTCGTGCTTTGCTACTCTCCAACTCTGATTATAAGTTATGTTGAAAAAAGGTAGTGCTGAAGTTTATTAGTGATATGAATCCTAATTATAGTTGTATTACTAGTAGCAGTTAATGTCTATTAGTAATTCAAAACAACTGTTATAGCTGAATAGATAACATGCACAAATTTATTTCAGCTTCAGTGAAATTATAAGTGAAGAGGATTTGAAGTGAAATATTACGCATGTGTGCATGCTGAAAAGATGAAAATAATTTAAAAAGTGCCTTTACATTTATGTGTGAAAACATTCATTTATGTTGCTGTTTCTATGTTACACTATGTAGATAAAGTACATACTGAATTCCTTTGAAATTTTTCAAGGGAATGCCAACAAAATGCCACAAATGCCAAAGAATGAGGGATTAATCAATGATCCATGACCCTAATGACCCATAGGTGGTTTTTCAAAGTGACAAAACGCTCCAGAACATGTTGACAGGCTGCCTCGTTACTGCACGCCCCTCTGTCACTTATTAAATTATTCCCTCAAATCTGTTGGATGATTTTTTTTATTATTCACACCATACTGAAATATTAAGGCCTTGAAAAGCCTTTTGCACTACTTCAAAAGCCAAGGAAAAGTCCGAAAGGGCTTTACTAAAACAGGCCATGAACTTAAGAGCCTGGAATTCACAGGTAAATCACATTGGAGAATTTATCTATAAAGGAGCGAGGATAGTTTAATATAGTTTAAAAATATAATATATAGTGACCAGTACAAGCATCCGAATCTGCAGTGTAATTTAGAATTGAATTTAAAATAATGAATTTTAACCATTTTAAATTTACACAGTTCATGCTCATATAATTATGAATAACAGATTATAGCAAACTGTACTTCCAATTAAACAACTACTTAAAATCTGAGATAGAAAAAGTACTAAACACACTTGTCAGTAACTCAGCACCTTTAAAGTTACCATCTTTAGTACCTCTAGTACTGGGAGAATGAATACAGTGACACTTTAGCATTATTGACGGTACATAGTTGGACTTTAAGGACCACAATTCTACCTTTTTTTTTTTTTTCACCAGAGAACAAACCTCTACCTGTACAGTACCTTTTTTCCCTGACAATGCACCATTAGCATAGTTCACTTCATTTTGACAGAGGTGGCCTGATGTCTTAAAGTGGTGCGTTGACTTAAAATGTCTAACACCATCACTTCCATATTGACAGTGTTAACTACAGAACATTTAAATGTGACAGGCTCTGAACAAGAGCAAATTAAATTTGTGGCACATTCAAAGAGTCAGGCCTTCAGGGTTGCAAAGCTTTTATTGTGTCTTTCCTCAAGGTAAAAGGGAAAATGAATCTCCATGGCCCCTTTCCCCCTTTCTCTCTCTTTCTCTCTCACTCTCTCCCTCTCTCTCTGAGGAATTGAATGAATCATCCCCAGTCTTCTTTCAGTGATTATTTTCTCCTCCTGTTCCATTGTCTCCATATTTCCCACTTAACAGAGGCTCAGAATCACCCACCCTCCCCACCCTTCCCCATCCCACCCCAGCTGCTCTCTCAAACGTAATCCCCCAAGGCCTAATTCAGTATTAAAACAAGTCCAGTGGTCAAATCTGCCAAACAAACAAAATGCCGGAAAAGACATGAGCGAGATTAGTACAGGACCCAGGGATTCGCATGCATCATTTATATTTAGAATAGGAGTCATGAGGTTATATTAATGTATCCCAACCCCCTAAACTAAAATAAACACAGATATTTCAACGAGTCATACCGAAGACCAAATAAGGGTCAAATTTAAAATAATATTATTCCATTTACAAGCCCAGAGAGGATAGTGGCCAATTTTATTGTATTCTACTGAGAATACAGTAACATGACATAATATCTGGCACAATTCAGTCATGAAAAAATCAATTTTCTAGTATAGATTTATGGCCAGTGTGTCTGTAGAGGGAATAAAAAAATAATAATTTTAATTTAATAACTTACAGAACCTTCATGCTTCGTGCTGGTAGGCACGGTCATGATCATCAGATTAAATCGGGAAAATACCTATAATAAACACTGAGAAATCATTTTTGGGATGAATTTTGATTTTCTGAATTTAAATGACAAAAACTGTGTACTAGCTTTACACGTGATCTCTTGGGAATAGCATTTATCAGGATATATTTACGCTAAGCCACAATCGACGTGTTTGTCAAAAGTTTTGCAAACATGAGCAACCCATTCCTCTGGTGTTGTAAAAAGCCTTTTGCAATGAGTGTACTGGGATAGATTTATCTGTCACTAGGTTTATTCCAGTAACAGGGATGATTAAAAGAATTATATGAATAAATGTATATTATTAAACATGTACAGTATGTGCCCTTTTAATTCTGTTAACACAGAATGGTGAAAAAAAAAAAAAAAAACAACCAATGAGCATCAGTTCTCCAAGCTGAAATTCCTGGTTAATGAGAAACGTCAGAGGAGAATGGCTCAACTGGAAGGCTATGGTGACTCAAATAACCACTCTTTACAACCGTGGTGAGCAGAAAAGCATCTTAGAATGCATAACCTGTTGGATCTTGAAGCAGATGTGTGATCAGAAGATCACATTGGGTTCCACTGCCATGGGCCAAGCACAGGAATCTGAGGCTACAGTGGGCACAGTTCAAACTATTGAGCAGTTGAAGACTGGAAAAAGACCAGGTCATTTTAATTCACTATTCAACAAATTATATATACATTTGTCAAAAGTAGACATGAGCTGAAGTCTGTATCTCACTTTCCAACAGCCTGTCATAATGTACCATAACAACCAAAACTATTTCCTTCAACATTATATTTAGCTAGCTTAGCACATGAATTATGAGGCTAAAAGTTTCCAGGTACCATGTCAACGTTTAAAATAGATTGATTGATCCAAAGCCTTGGAGTTTATTTGCTGACATCACCATGTTAATATCTAAAGCTCCCCAAATTCTTTGTGTTAAGTGTGTCTTTTTAAATGTGTTGACCCACACACCAATCAGATCAGCCATCTATGAAGAGTTAAACCATGTAAAATCACGTTTTTAAGTACAATCATGATGTATATGCTTTAGCAATTCACGTAGAATAGGTAGCCAAAGCTTTCAAAAAAAAACTTTCTGAGATCAGAAAACAAGGAAAATTACATCGAATGAATAGCCTATAGCATTGCTTTGTACTGACATGACACACTATATGCTACTCATTCAAGGCCAAGTTATAGGTTAGGCTACTCTTTTTATGTAATTTTATCTTAAAGTACTGCAGCCTTGCTGATGAGGTGGCGAAAGGTGAAATATGCCTATTACCTATAAATTGCTTTTCAAATTCTTTTTTTTTCATGACGTGACAGCCAAGAAGGACCAGCTAGCAATTTAACCATTTAACATTTAATAGTAATAGGCGATTAGCAAAATTAGTATGAATGCTCATTACTAGTTTTATGCATAGCCACTTAATAACCCTCTAAACAATTGCTTGCTCAAGCTAATGATCGGTTGTTGCCTTTTTCACATTGGGGAGGAGGGTGAACAGGGCACTGAGGGTTGAGGAATCAGAATCACTTTTATGCACCAAATACAACACTGCTTAGAAGGATTTCGAATGTGTAAGTACCACACACTGATACAGATATTGTGACAGGCCACTGGATTAGCTAAAAGCATTCAAATAAGTGAAAAAAAGTAAAAAATGCATAAATTCTGAACAGATTTTAGTCTAGTATATGCAGAATATATGATTAAAACATGATGTGACTATATTAACTGTACTGTTCTGATGTTAAAAATAAAAATAGTAACAAAATGCTATGATTAGTTGTGTTGCGTCCTCTAAAAGATATTGAAAGTTAAAAGTTAAAAGTGCTTGTTATTGATTATTAAACCAACCTGGTAAGTGATGTAATAATAACAAATAATAACAATATTATCGTCTTGTATTAACTTATACCATGATATATCGAAAACTACAATCTTAGGTTGTGCAGTTATCACACCGTGACTTTTTCCGTACCATTCCTTCGTTAAAAGTAAGTATTGTAATTGCTTAATAAGACCCTCATGCAGGTCCTTTGTGGCCCTTTCAGAGCGCAGTTTCCTGCTCTGAAATCTACAAGGTGCCTCTTATCATTGAGGCCATGGAAAGAGAGGCCATGGTAAGAATGCAGCGGATTGAAAGGAAACCCTGCTGGATCTACACCAGCATCAAGCACACAATGGCCCAGTCAAGCATCCACTCAAGGCACTGTTAACCATGGGCGTACCGTCAATTAGTGCAAGTTCCAGCTCAAGACCAACGCTCTTGTGCTAAAGGTCACCACTCATGCTCATTGTGGTGAGGAATATTTCATCTCGTAGAAGATTATAAAATCAAACAAACAAACAAAAAATACTAGACAGGATATGAAACAAGCAATTTGTTTTTTGTTCGAAAAGTCTGTTTTTAATCATATAATTTCCTTAACTGATACTTTTAAAACTGAGACAAATCATTTTTAGCTGTCTGAAAACATCTTTGTAACTTATTCCCACACCGCTTACTTCACTTTAAAGTTGATTCAGGTTTTAAATATTGTCTAAATATCTTAAGTCATATAAGAGAAATAGGAACAGATGTACGCTCTTAAGCCATGTTGTTGTTAATTATTTTTACACAAGCGTTATTTCTGGTTCTCTAAATGGACTGGAGAAGAGACATTCCATGAGTGCTGACATTTAGTACAAGAGCACTGGTACATTTCGCTCCTTGTATCACTCCTCTTGTCTGTGTTCACTATATAAAATTCTAATTCTAGCAATAGTTCGTTATAATGAAACCGTTACTACACTTACTATGGGCTGTCAGTCAGTCTGTGTGTTGCATGACAGCGTGTGACGCTCCATCCAGCTGTGGCTTCTTTGGGAACTATTTTCATTGATGGAGCAAGAATTCACTAAACATTTGGCCTTATTGTGTCTGAAATGTCAGTTACTCAATATTAATTTCTTGTTTATAGAAAAGTTGTATACTGCACTTGTGCCGTTGTAGTGAATATCAGCATGGCTGTGATCAGCTACGGCCGAAAACAGTGCTCTTGCTCATGCAAAAACGCTTAAGTATACCACAGCGCCGTTAAATTATCGATTCTGACTGCTCAGAAGGTGTTGATTAATTTTCTATAACAGCAGCTCTGGCAGTAGTTCTGGCTGCAAGGTTTATCATTCAAATACATTATCATTTCTGCAGTAACATGGTAGAAGCTCCATATAAACGGATTTAAATTAATTATTGATATATTGAGGTTTTCATTCAAGAAACATTTATTTAACAGTTCAGTCCATTCTGAGTGCATTGTAACAGTCAGAGGTAAAGCTGTTCCTTTAAATCTTCCAGCAGAAAGTCTTCAGGACTGTTTGTGGTTAGTTGGTAACATGACAAGCTCCATTTTATTTCTTAACTTCAAGAGAGTAAAAAGAGAAGATGGTGAGGGAAAGACTGTTTATAGCTGTTCTAATGTGTGATAACTTGCTTCATGAACATTCCATAACATGAAATTAAAACGTATTAGGCCTATATGTCATACTCTTCTAAATATAAATTCTTAGCATTGAAAAATAGAAGTGGTGTAAGAGGAATAAAACGCGTTATTGAAACTTCAGGTATAGCCATAAAACACCACCCCATCGATGATTATTTTCCTATAACAGCACGCCTTGTCGTGCTTAATTCTTTTCTTTCTAATATTCACTCCATTATTATAGACCTCTCTGTGTTCCATGCTCTTCTATTCCAGTATTAACAAGCTTTTTAAAAATGTATATTTAATTCTACATATATAAGAAGCTGTAGGTGTATTTAAGAAATAGAATTTGTCGAAATACAATGTTATTACTAAGCCTGAAATGCCACGCTCACTATTTACACCATTTCAGCATTGGTGATTATGTGATTTGTGTTGAAATGCTTTGTGATGGCTTTATTAGTATGAGAGTATGTGCTCATGTATGTGATTTACAGTCTGAGACTGTATTCTTTCCTCAGTTATGTTTTTTTTTCCAGCCAAATTCCTGAATGCTTCTTTACACAAGCAATAATAAGAAAACACCATACCTCAAACTGAGTACTAAATGTGCATATTTATTACTCCCCGCTGTCTCTCTTTCACTGCTAACTCCTCACAATATGTGGCATGTTGTTCAGCGCTTATCTTTTGTTGCGCCATGAGGCGATGCCCCCAGAAGTCAAAGTCGATTTAGTCCTTCTCCCAGACAGATACAATCTTGGCTAGCCCATTCAGACAGAGCAGCATGGGCCACTCTATTATAACGCCTTAATGTGCCCTCTGGCAACATCATCACTGCCAAATCACAAAGGCAATCGTCAGAATTGAATGAAGAGATGGGCTTTTATGCTTTCTTACTCAAACATAATTCTCTTCTCTTGCCATTTTTGCCACTGTCACTCGTTCATCTGCCCTGTCCTTTTTCTCTTTTCTCTCCTTTTCACACTCACTCACACTATAACAATAACTATTTATTTCTTTACCTGCTCCAATACACAGTATTCAATTTCCATCTATCCTTTAGGTATGCCTTTCTTGTCTTGTCCCCATGCTTCTTTTTTCCCCCCAAACTTCAAGGTCAAACAGGACAAACAATGCCACTGGTGTCAGCTCGATCCGCGAATGCCATTGGCGACCATCACCTTGGTCTCCTTGGCAACGGACTAACCATTAATTTTCAATTAAAGCAGACAAAAGAGATGACAGCACAGGCTCTTTGGAAGATGTCAAGAATCTGTATTAATATACGACAAGTGAGCATAATTGTGTCCTCCCCCCTACATCAGTAAAACGTGAATGCTGTGGATAATTTGAGGGGCTCGCTGCTGTTCGGGTCTTTTCTTTTAATGATCGAGAGTATGAGGTATCCTTGCAAAATAACTGTCATGATTATTTCCTCTTAGAACTGTTTATATTTTTTTAAAGTCATGTTTTCCATCCAATGGTATATATAGATACATATAAGGTATCTATCTATCTATCTATCTATCTATCTATGCATGGAAACTAGAACACTATGAATAACAATCTGTGGATGGATGTCAAAATGTGACAGGTGAGGTATGTGGATAGATAGATGGGTTGGCAAGTAGTGGTTTCAGATCTGTTATGAAAATGGCAAGTGATAAGCAGGTAAAACAGGTAAGTATCGGCAGTGCAATCATGACTACATAATGAAATAAGATATTTTAGATATGAAAATGGTCTAACTGCCTTTCCTCAACAGCTAATGCTCTTGAATTAATATTGCAATTCAAACACCAAGTAGACAATGCTGTCAGAAGCAGAGGTACACTATAAAAATCTATAAAGTTTTTCAATGATGCAAATTATTTGAAATTTCTAGCAGTACTTTGGTATAAGCGTGAACATCTTCGGCACCTTCAATAAATTACTCCTACTGGAGGTCCAGATTTGTTCCACATTATCTCACTAGCTGATTCCAAAGGAGTACATTTTTAGACAAATTGTCCAAATGTAGCGTTGTTGCTTATAGCTTGATCCTGAGCTTGAGTTACTGCCTATGTGGCCTTTTGCATGTTCTCCCCATGTGGGTTTCTTCTGGGTTCTCCAGTTTCATCCCACCTCCCAAAAACATTCTGGTAGGTAGATAAAGGACTTAAAATTGCCCCTACATTCTGAGGAAAAAAACCCAAAAAAAATGTACTTTCCCTTTTTGTGGTGTTGTGGTGGTACCATGAGGGGTATATTTGTTGTACCTTTAGTATGAATCTTTATACTTTTAAAAGAGATATATAATTGGACCTTAAGCGCTACTGATGCATCTTTAAAGCTATACCACGTGCACCTTTCCAGGTAAAATATACAGTACATACAAAAAATGATGCATCCTTGATGGTACCATCCCAGCAATGACAATACAGATGTGAATGAGTGTGTAAATGTGTTTATGCATGGTGCCCTGCAATGCACTAGCATCCCATCCAGGCTGTATTCCTACCTCACATCCCCGGAGAGGTTTTCCCCGTAGAGGCTCCAGATCTACCACAATCACAAGATGAATAAAGAGAAAGAAAAAAATTATTTGCTTCTTTCAGAGCATTATTTATCTTACTGTCTTACAATTCTTACCGTTTCTCTTATAGGCTATATAATAAGAGGCTATGAGGATGCAATCCAACTCCATCAGACACATTGTATATATAAAAAGTGCATTTGAAAAAACCAAGTCTTCACGTTCACAAAGCTGAAGGACATTAACAGGACCATTCATAACATTATTCATATGTAGGGCCCTATGAAAGTAAAGCACCTTTTGATGCTTTTATCAGGGATATACTCTTAGGACAAAAATTGGTTCTTAGGGCTTCCAGGTTCATAAAGGGAGTCTACTTGGAGCCCCATTTAATGAGAAAACAACACTACAGTGGTAGGGATCTACACAGAATTTTCAGCACTTAGGGAGTCTCAATTCAACATTTTTTCTAAGTGTGTAGAGCTGTGGAGGAGGCAATACTGCTGTAAAAGTCTGTAACTGCAGATAACAAGGCATGGACATGGCCAAACAAATACATGCATGGGTCATACTACTAAAGGTCTAAGGGTCAGTAATGGAGATTTTAAAGCAGGTCTGCCCAGGTTATTATCTAAGAATAGAGAGACCCATAGGATAATGGGAAAATTAATTATAAAATTTGCTAGAAGGTACTCAGCCATGGTGATCTATAAAAATCAGTAACTTCATGTTAAGAACAGATTTCCAACCAAAAACAGAAAACCCACGATTTAAATAGCTCTGAAATTCTAAATACAAAAAAGCCTTTGAAATGTATCTTGGAATATTCTTTGGTAATATTGTACTTATTGCAGTCATGCCAATAAAGCTATCCTGAATAGAACTAAATTAATAAAGCAGAAACAGAGCATTATGGAGTCAACCTTCTCCCTTTGCTCCAACTCCCTAAACTCACAATGCTCTACTAAATCAAACAGTCTCTAAACTAGGCCTGTAAAAGATGCCTCCCTGTGCCTTGCCACATTAGTGCTTTTAATTAAGGTAATTACTTTCAAAGCACTCGTAATAGGATTCTTTTTTTCCACCGTTGCCTGCTACGGTAAATACACTTTAATATGCATCCACCAAACCACACATGACCCACTTTCCTCAGCCATGTGTGGGACGCATGGCCGTGAGTTTGCCGTCCTATAGTGACCACCTATTCAAATGAAGGACAGAAATTTTATTCTGATTCTGATAAGTGGCTAAAATGGATGCACATGAGAATGTCTGAATTATTAATTTTTAAAAAAATTGCAAAATGAACAGACGTTTGATAATGGGAGTCTAGACCGAAACCCCTCCGATCACTTAATAATTAATCACCTATTAGCTCTTCTGCTGCTGTCTAAGTCCTTCTATATAAAAGTGTTGTAAATTCATATAATTAATTTCCTGTAATGTGGTTCCCTGGACTAGCGGCTTGCATGTGGTGCTCTCATCGCCGCGGTCCGGGTTCGATACCCACTCAGGGAACCAACCCCAGCCACTGGAGGGTTGTACGAGCCAGTGCGCTCTCTCAGTGCTGGTCCAAAGCCTGGATATGGGGAGGGTTGTGTTAGGAAGGGTAGCATAAAATTTGTTCCAGAATCAAAATATGCAGACTGCTGATCCACTGTGGCGACCCCAAACAGGAGCAGCTGAAAGAAAGGAAAAAAATCCTGTAATGTACCTTTTCAGTTAGTCTTAGTATTAGCCTAGCAAGCCTTAGAAATAGAGAGGATAGGTGGAGTCTTTGTTCACTGGATTGTGGTAGTCTTCTTTTTTTCTGTTACTCTCTCTCTCTCTCTCTCTCTTTTTCTATCTAAACCACTGTCAAAGGTCTAGAGTATAATAAACATTAATGAACACTAATAACAAAACTTAAATGTCCACTACATCTTGTGAAATAGAACAAAGCCTCTTTAACCACTTTGTCTTGCCTATAACTAAGCTTCACACTTTCAGCCACGTAAAATTTCTCTATTTTTCCCTTCCCTCTCTCTCTCTCTCTCTCTTGCTCAAGATTCAAGATTCAAATAGCTTTTTTAGTATGGTAAAAGGTTTTACATTGCCAAAGCATTGGTAACATTAAATTAGAGACATACACATTTACACACATTTTTTTTTAAAAAAAAGATAGAATAATAGCAATAAGAATAGCTATCTGTCTCTCTCTCTCTTTCTCTCTCTCTCTCTCTCTCTCTCTCTCTCTATCTCTCCTGTCAGTAGGGACTCCAGCTATCCTCTGATTTGCATGCAGGGCTCAACGCTTGTCGAAAGTGCCGGCAGGCCACAAAGGCACCTTGGCAGATAATGAGTGGCGTATTCCAGGTATGGCCCTGGAGTATCGGCCCTCATCAGGGGAATTTTCAATTAAGGCGATGCAGATTAATAAAGAGTAATTGTGCAGCTCAATCTGCACACACACACACACAGAGAGAGGGAGAGAGAGAGCCAGAGAGAGAGAGGAAGAGGACCACAGTGTGTGATGACCCCCCACCACACAAAATGACAAAATCACTGTTCTAATAAACCATCTACTGTAGGGAAGATGGTACACATACAGTATACAGTACATTCATGCACACATATACGTACATATATAGACATGTGATAAATGAGAATGATGCTTCAGATTAATTTGACAAAATGTTATTAAATTTCAAACCTGAGACACTTCACTTGACTTTTGAAGTCTCTCAGTACTACTGCATTTCATTTCACTTAAAAGACCTGAAAATACAGTTGGAATATATATATATATATATATATATATATATATATATATATATATATATATATATATATATATATATACAGTTAGGTCCGGAAGTATTTGGACAATGACAGGTAGCTCCAGTCAAACAGCTGCCAAATGCTAACTCAATACCTGATATCAACTCCAGATCTTTTATCTGCTTCATTTGTCTTGAAGTAACGAGGGAATGGACCGCACCTTGTCAATTAACTTCTTGTCAGTCAATTGTCCAAATACCTTTGAGCCCCTGAAAATGGAGATACTTTGCTGAAAATGGCTGTAATTCCTAAATGGTAAATACCATATTTTTGTGGAACCTCTATATATATATATATATATATATATATATATATATATATATATATATATATATATATATATATATATGTATATATATATATATATATGCATGTATGTGCATGCTGTATGTGTACATTTCAATGGGAGCCCGTTTGTACACATGTGAAAGCTCACTTTGGAAGTTGATGTGAATTGTGTGAACCTAGGCTTATATTACATATACATACATTTACTAGTCACTTTATTAGGAACACCCATACACCTGCTTCATGCAATTATCCAATCAGCCAGTCAGCCAATCACGTGGCAGCAGCACAATGCAAAATATCAGGCAAGAACATTAGGTAAAGTTCATATCAAACATCAGAATGGGGAAAAATCTGATCTATGACCATGGCATGGTTGTTGGTGCAATATGGGCTGGTTTGAGTATTTGAGAAACTGCTGCTGTCCTGAGATTTTCACACACAACAGTCTACAGTTTACACAGAATGGTGCAAGAAACAAACAAACAAACAAACAAACAAACAAACAAGCAAGCATAAACATCCAAATATTCTGAAGGCGGCCTTGTTATTGAGAGAGGTCAGAGAAGGTTCAAGCTGACAGTAAGTCAAATATCCACTCTTTACAACCGTGGCGAGCAGAAAAGCATTCAGAACACACAACATGTCAAATCTTGAGATGGACTACAACAGCAAAAGACCACCCCATGAAGTTTCACTCCTGTCAGCCAAGAATAGGAATCTGACCATCACACCAATATGAGCTTTACCACTATCCACTATTCATATCCATATGCACTGCCATTTTACTACTCATTATTCATTTTTCTTCTTTCTTTATTTTTCTCATATTCACTTTATACAGTACTGTATGTACCTATTCATTTTATCGCTGTTTACAATGTTTACACTATTGACAATATTTGCACTGCACTGCCACGATAATTCCACCAAGTCTGCTGCTTATATCTACAAATGATTACAATCCACTGTACTACCACACTGCACTCTTAGACTCTATTCTTTTGTATATATTTATTCTTATTTTATTTCATTTATAATCTTCATTACTTTTAGTATACTTTCTAACTCTTTGTGCTGCTGTAATTTGTGAATTTCCCTCAGGGAATCTATCTATCTATCATGTGCTTCTTGGACATTCCATTCTAAATCCATGGACATTTACATGGAGTTGGTCCCCCCTTTGGTGCTATATCAGCCTTCATTCTTTTGGGAAGGCTTTCCACTAAATTTTAGGGGACTGTGGGGATTTTTGTCCATTCAGCCACAAGAGCATTAATGAGGTCGGACACTGATGTTGGATGTGAAGGTCTGTGTCCCAATTCATCCCAAAGGTGTTCAGCGGGGGTTGAGGTCAGGGCTCTGTGCAGACCACTCGAGTTATTCCACTTCAGCTTTGGTACATTATGTCTTCATGGACCTTGCTTTGTGCACAGGGATGTTGGAACAGGTTTGGGCCGCTTACTTCCAGTAAAGGGAACTCTTAATTCTACAGCATGCAGAGACATTATATACATTTGTGTCCTTGCAACTTTGTGGCAACAGTTTGAGTACGATGGTCAGGTGTCCACATACTTTTGGCCATATAGTTTAAATATGCAATTGGAAGATCACATGGACCAAATTGGTAGAAGAAGAAATATGAAGTCCTGACAAATGTGAAGGGTGCAGTACCTGTGAAGCCTACACTGTACTGGGTATAAGGAGAAAGGAGCAGGAGGGCCATCTGCAGCAACACTGAGGCAGCAGAAAGAGCCTCCAGGTGACTAAAATAAAAGAATGTGCAGGAGACTTATGAAATGAGACAAGCTGAAGCCTGATCAACCTTAGATGGGTCACTGAGTGTCTGGTGTTGAATAACCTTAAACACGAAGGACTCCACGTTACATTACTGATGATGTGGTTTGCATTAGAGGATCTTTTATTAAAGCAAATGTCTATCTAACTGTTCATCTAACTGACAGCTGTTTTTATCTGAAACCATATCTACAGTAATCATTGTGCTACAGCCTGTTCCATTGTTTGTGATAAATGGTGAAGCATAAACAGTTGAAGATAGATATCAGTCATTGAGTGATGGCCATGCATCATATAGTCTGGATTTGGAAAGACAATGCAGTACTGTTTGCAAAGGGCTGGGATTAGTACTTACAGTTTTATAGTGCAGTTTGCAGGGACATGACGAGCAATTAGTAACTGAGGACGCTTTGTTCAACACAGATATGCACTGTGGGAGTGTGTGTGTGCACACAAATGACGTGCAAATGCACACATACACATTTACTTACTGCAAGTCCTGGCTTGACTGAGGCATTTTAAAACAAACCATTTCATTAGCTTCTGTCTCTCTCTTTGCAGATGTTCAGGCATTAAGTGAGGGGGAAAAAAAGGCAAAGCTGGGTTTTGTGCAATGAAATCATAATTACCGAGTGAAACAAATACCACTACATTACATCACACACAATGATTGTACATACAACACACACACACACACACACACCATTAAGTATGCAACCTGGAACTGAATTCATCAATTTGGTCATGAGAAGTGAAGTAAGATCATTATCTTGAGCAGCTGGATTTTTGCTTCCAAAATCATTCATTTCCATTACACATTGAGACATTGAAGTAACAGTGTTAAGAAGAAACCTAGAAGCTCCACCTAAAGCTCAGTCTTTGTGAGGCCCGAGCAAGATGATAGACAAAATCAGGAATCTTTCTTTGGTCAAGTTCACAGTCTGCCTGTACATAATTTGGGTTTTGAGGTGAACATGACAGAATATCTTCATATCAAATTGATGTTAAAGCAGACATCTTTTTTTTTTCCTTCAGATAATGCAGTGAACTCATACGCTGTTCCCATCTCCAAAAATATGACTAATACATCCTACCATCCCAGTCATCTACTTACACACTTACACAATGTGAGAATTATGCGCAAAGGTACTCTTCTTTGGAAACCAGAGAAAATTGAATGGAGAAAGAAAGAACGAAAGAAAAGGATGAAATAGCATGAAAAATAAATATTGAAAGGAAGGAGAATAGGAGGAGGAGAGGGGGGGCGCTCCATCAATCTGCGTCCATGGCGAGCTCTCAATTACAAATTCCTGAGCATCCTCCATCATTGTTAGTGTTTAATTAATTTGTAATACTAAAACAAATTACCTTTGCATGGAGGAAAATTACACCTAAATGTAGCATGGCATTTGGCATTCAGTGATTAAATATTCCCATAAGCATCAGGGGCTGTTTGATAAAGCAAAAGGCTTGATGATGAACTTGTGTAACAATATTAAGTTTGCATGAACAACTGCCTAATTTTCTTGTGCAAATGTTTGTTGAAAATGAATAAGCAAGACCGAATGTGACACATGAAGTACATCAATAAATACTCCGGAGAGATGGTGAGGGAACACGTGAGAGATATGAAAACAAAAAAAAAATTGAAAGACCAATTCTCTTTATAATTCTAATCTCTTGCCACAGCTCTGCCATGCCTGTCTCAGGCATACCAAGGCTTTGGCTGACATCTCAATCGTCTCTGGTGAAGTTTCATACATGACTGCATGTCTCATTGCCTGTCACGGATGATTTTGTGAACCCGCTGTTGACTTAACCGCTGCTGATTGATACTATCAGGGAAAATAGTAGGGGAAAAGGCGCTTATGAAAAGCACACAATAGTAGGAACAATCGTATTGCTTTCCCCGGAGATCACTCACCATGGCAGAGAATAAATAAATCTGGAAAATATCTCGGAGCCAAATAAAGTGCTCTGTTAGAACAGATAAAAAGAGGAGGACGGATATAGCCAGGTGCTTTTGTTCCTGTTCGAGCAGTGGAGGTAGATTATAATAATAAGTTAGTTGGACTTGAATGCCTTTGTGCCTCCACAAAAGAGCTCACACTTTCTACATAAGACACCAACTGCCACACTCTACAGTGCAGCACTTTGTTTCACGAATGGAGATGAGAGAACATATCAACAGGTCTTTAAAAAGAGGACTAAGCTTAGGTATATGAAAAGGATTTACTGCAAAGTGCCTTCAACGTATTATAGTGATTTCATGATTGTGGCATCATTTAGCCACTATGACTCTTACACATGCAACTTTTAAAAAAAAAAAAATCTTTTTTAAACAGTGAAGCAAAGAAAACATGCATGAAAATGGCTGCATTTTGCTCTTAAATGAGTAACAGGGTTGAAAGTAACAAGGTTGAGGGTTTTTTTTAGCATATAATTAGCAAATACACAAAATGTGGCTAACTAGCATCCATGCAAATGTCATGAGGACATTAAGGACATTCTGATGATTTATAATCATAACTGGGTTGTACATTCAATGTGAAAATTGTACATTTATTTTTTAATAAGAATGATAAAACTTATTTTTTCTTCTTTCCATGATCTACAGGAAACTCAGACGATGTGTCAACATGACTTGTGTTTCATGGGGTGAATGCGTTCAGGTAACAGGGTTGATGGAATATTGTGTGACACAAATGTACATTTTCCATAAACCATAATTAATGACTTATAGAAATGGATGTTTCAATGAGATGAGATGTCAGTGAGATGTTACATAGATTCACACATTAATGCATAATGCATAATTAATGCATAGAAAGGAATATTTTAATGATTGAAGTATTCGAATGATTATATATTCCAAGGTGAAGTGTAGCTATAACGCAGAAATTCCATTTTCTAATTACTGTGGACAGGTTTTTATTAATGTTTTAAGTTATTTATCTGAACATAGCACACAGATTGTTATAAAGCACTTTACATTAAAAAAGGTCTTGTACCTTTACTTTACATGCATATGTTGAATTGTAATATCAGTGGAACAAAAATTGCATCCATCATCTAGTTACATTGTGTATATGGTATACAGAATGGATTACCATAGTATATATAGTATACATATAATAACTTTGAGATCACTTACATTGCTGTCCTTGAGACTGGACATGACATCAGACTGGTAGAACTGATGCTTCTGAAAATGAAAGCTCTTTTTTCAGTTTTGAGCTTCTTGAAATCTAGACCAGATAGACAATAATCTTTCATATTAATAAAAATGGCCAAAAAGTTCTTCCTGGTTTGAGTGTGAGAGAAAATGAGACGGATTAGCTTATTAGAAAGTAAATCAGCCGTCCAAAAATGACAGTAAAGGATTAGAGCTAATCAATCCATTGATGACAAAGCAAAGAAAGCAGCATGCTGTGACTCAAGCTCATTTGCTCAGAACCTGCTTGGAAATTGGAGTTCAAAAGACTTTTGCTGAACAGAAAAACTCCCTGACAGCCAGTAGTGCAGAGTTTATTTTCTCCAGCAGGAAGGCATTACGAGGGGGAGCCCTTCACTGAAACGGGAGCATCCGTGTCAATTATTTCCCCCTGATCCCGGCGCGCTATTTACAAGCTTGCTTGAAAGCTACAGCAGGCGTAATGGGATCGCTTCACACAGCCGATGATAAGCCATACTTTCAGTGTCACCTCAAATTGAGGCACAACACGGTTGCTGCGGAAGAAGATTAAGGGCAAGGGGGAGAGGGGAAAAAAAAATCTTTCTCAACAGGGAATTTGAATATGAAACAAAAAATGGGCTCCCATTGGCAGGAGCTGACAGGTATTAAAAGCCCCATGGCAGGCATTGTTACAGCGTCGAGAGGAACACGGAAAATAAGGGGGTTATAGCCTAATAAACAGCGGCACAAATACAACAGGCCGCTTTGTGGGAAGGAAGAAAACAGCAATGGGGAGGGGGAAAACGAGAGGAGAGATATGTAGAGACTGTCAACACTGTCAAGGAAAATGGCCCTCAAATTAAGCGGCGCGCGCGCAGCAGTGCAGGGGAAGCGGGAAATTGCCTTTTATCACCTCGCCAAACAATGGGCAGGCTGACAGCGCTTAGCCTGATAACTTAGCATCCTTTTATTTACATTCTTAGGCCTCCCCCATTTTCTCTCTCTCCTTTTCTCTCTCTCCATATCTGCCTTTCTCTTCATGCCGTTGACTTCTCCCCATCCTTGATTTCCATTCGCTTTCAAGTGTTTAATATCATGCAAAATGGCTGTGTCTCTTCTCCCAGCTACTAATGCCCTCCTCCAAAGCTGCACTACAAAGCCGCTTGTTATCTGCTGTCCTGTTTATTATTTTCATTATCATCATCCCTCTCCTTCAATACCGTTTAACTGGAGAGAGAAATATAGAGGCGAGGGGAATAGAGAAACGCTCTTCCTCCCACTGGATTTGTTAAATAAACTGCCCATTTACAGCACTGTGAAGAAATGAGATTATTTACAAACACTATTACAAGTAATGCTTTATCATTTCACGTGTTCTGTTTATTCGCAAAGCCTCTGAGCTGTCTGGGAGAATTTGGTAGAGATAGAATTCAAAAAGAGACAGTCACATATCAACCAAAACAGGATGTCACTTTATTACGACTGCTTCGTTACACGTGATTCTTACTGAAAATAATAAAAACAACCTGGACAGTAGCAGTATATGTCATGGTCTTCAATATGTTATACGCTACCATTTATAATTATGCATAGGAAAGAGACTTTATCCAAAACAACTTACAGTTAAAGCAAATATAATATAATAATGTACAAGCCTAACGCATTTTACTTTCTGAGGTATGTAGAATCCTACAATGGAAGGTTTCCTTTTAAAGAGGCTTCCAAATATAACTTTTAGGATGCGAAGAAGCCTTAACTTTCCAAGGTGTATAATTAAGTAGTTAGGTCTTGTTCTGTGGCAACAGGAGTTCTCTGGTATTTAACCTTACAACCTTCAACACACTTAAAAAAAGGCCAGATTAAAAAAAAAAGAAAGAAAAGAAGTGATATCATACTATATGCTCCACAGTGTTACAGTGTTACAGCAGTTACAGTTGTTGTGTGTTGTGTCTCTACTCTCTACTCTGTCTAAAAAAGAACCATTGTAGCCTCCTTTTACCACATGGGTTTTAAAAACATGATATAAACTTTTATGGTATGACACAATTCTTCTAGGTGCTGCTTCTTCACAGCTCCAGCGTCTCTGGTTCGATCCTGAACTTGGGTTCGTCTCTGTCCGTATGGGTTTCCTCCAGTTTCCTTCCTTGCTAAATTTCCCTGGATGTCAATGTGTGTGTGCATGGTGCCCTAACATGGAGTGGCATCCCATCTGGTGTGTGTTGTCATCTCTTCCTGGGATAGGAACCCTGACCAGGATAAAGCGCTTACTGAAGATGAATTAATGATTCTTCTGTTGATCATGAAACCAAATGATGGTGATGAGCCAAAATTGGTTCTTCTGTGGCATCACTCTGTAACCTTTATTTTTGCAGCCTCTACATTTTTAGTTGAAGGCGTTTTCAAAGCTTTTTTAAGTTCTACTCGGCGCCCACTGTGCTGGGAGACCATCATGGTCCTACATAAAATCTACACAAAAAAAAAAGTATATAAGTTACATTTTTTATCTGTTACATTACATGGCGTGTTTACTGATAAGATGACGTACTATATACACTACATAAAAAAGCACTTTTTTTTACTAAACTGTTTTGCCTTTAAGGCAATGTACAGAATCAGTTTAATTTTCTGCTCTATGCATAGCTATAGGCAAGGACTACCTAAAGTCAAAGCAAACACAACTTGTCCCTGTGTGTGTCTGAATTAAGCTGAATGCTGCACTGAGGGCAGAAAACCTGCTGCTGGAGTATTTTGCTCTGAAAAGTTAGATTGCAATAATAAGAGAAATCCTCTGAGATTGCATTAAGGCATGAAGACTTGTCAATCTTTATTGGTCAGGTAGATGCTAAAGGCTGCGACAGACAAAGAGGCAATCTAATCTATTACACCATGTGCTGAAAATAGACTTTTCCATGTGTGTGAGTCCTCTGAGCCATTACTGTATGTAATTAATATTCGAGTTTAGGTGGTCTCTCTCATTTGTTTGAATAATAGCTGTTTCAGAAACAGGTCATTTAGCTTCCTATGTTCAAAAGTTTGCAAAGTCTCTTGGTGGCCAATTTCTTCTTGGTGTCTCTGTCAATCTGAAAAAGGAGAACCGAGAAAGCCAGGGTGAGTGAATTTTCACTTCCTGCCATCTATTGACTCGCTCCGTCACATGATCTAAACATCAAGTTGACACTTTTTACTCTTAATCGTCACGCTATTAGAATGCACAACCGTCAGTGTGGCGGCATACACTAACTTCCAGCACATACACATGCTCCTGGGACTAAACATCGCACTCAGTGGCAGGACAAACCCACTCCTCCACCCTTTTTTTCATCCGTTCTTTATTCCCCCTTCATTGGGGAGTCAATTATAATCATCTTCATTTGTGGAGAATGGGGGAGGCAATCCCCAGCTGACTGCACACTCACTCACACCTAATGAGCACATGTTAAATGGCTCCTGTGTTTCTCTGTGGCTACATGTGTATGCAAATGCGCTATTCATCCACGCTTTGCGTTTGTGGCCCATAGCCGTTGGATTTGATTAGAGCCCCTGTTTAATATTTATACCCCACCCTGTAAACTGGCGGCCGCCCCATTTTCTCTTCAAGCCCACGAGCGGCCCATTGAGATGTTCTGTTTTGACAATA
Organism: Pangasianodon hypophthalmus; assembly: GCF_027358585.1. NCBI lineage: Eukaryota > Metazoa > Chordata > Actinopteri > Siluriformes > Pangasiidae > Pangasianodon > Pangasianodon hypophthalmus. The sequence goes on along the minus strand of NC_069729.1, from coordinate 7,301,790 downwards.
CGCCATCCTCACGGATCCTACAAATTGTTTTGATGGTCCTAGTCTCTTTAGAGCCACTCGTAAAAGAGAGGAGGGTTTGAACATGGAGAGGACTACACTCCCTCCTGGGCCTATTCTTGACATCGGACAGGGAATTGTGCATGTGTTTGATGGGAAAGGAAGGATGGCGGCACAAAGTTGATGGGTAGCTGACAGCTAGCCATGACCTACTTACAAAAGCCAGGGTGTTTGTACACACTCAAGCATGCTGAGCTTTCTCAGGCTGACACATATAATAACAAAATACACTCACTTTTTTCATTCTGCAGGATTAGCCTGGATTTAAGGTGGCTTTTTTTTTCCACGTTTGGGTGCGTTAGATATTAACGCGGGTTTCAGTGTAAACGCTGGCTGTTTGTGAAGCTGTATTTGTTAAACAGATGTTCTGCCCCGGTTCTTTGCTCTTCAGAGCTTCTGGACTTGAAAGGTCATGTGAGACATGTAAGTCTCAAAGGAGTGATGTGGGTTTGTGCAATTTACTGACCCTGCTAGCCTCCTTAAAGTACTAACGATGACTTCAAATTGAAAATGAAAAACAAATTTCAAGCCTTAATCGTGTACTGCATATGTGCCATGGAGTAAAAATATTACTCAATTATAGAATATAAAAATCTAAAAAAAGGAAAACAATCATTAACGCTTCCTTAACCTTGACCATCTGTGATTTGACTCATTGCAACCACACCCATGGAGATGAGCTGAGGTGAATTCATCTCATGACTAACACACTGACCTGGGTCTCACCTTACCATAACCACAACCCCCACCCACCTGAAATACTGTGTGTGTGTGTATGTGTGTGTCTGTGTGTGTTGCACATCTATCTGAATCACTCTAGTTGAAACTCTGTTTGTAGCTATGCTATTTGTTTTTTGTTTTTTTCCTCTTTCTCTGATTGTGTATATATGTATAAATATGTGTTGGGTAGTCTCTTTTAAAATGTGGCCTTCTATCAATACGACTCTCTGGTGTTTAGTCAACATCCAAGCCAGAGGCTCAGGGGAGTAGCTCAGACCTTATCAATCTCACACTGTGCAAACACAGGCTGCTTCGATCTTATCGGCACTCTAACCCAGAGCACACAAGCATATAAACACACACACACACACAAACACACACACACATACACACTGGAGCGGGTTCCACGCTCCATCCTGGGCCGTTTACCTCCCAGTAATTCTGCATGTGGCGTACACATGTAGGTGAAAAATGATGTACGTTTTGATTTTGAAGTATATTTAAAATAAACAACATTGCCATAATTTGGACATTGGTTAGGCAGCTAGCCTAACTTCCATTTGCTCGCTAACTGGACTCAAATTTCAACATTTCATTCATTTACACAATACTATCTCAGATCTGCAGACACTTTATTCACTAAAAAAAAGCACAACACCATTTTAACACAACAATATCCTGATTATTTTTTATAGTTTTGGTTATCTTAGCATGCTCAGTTGGCAACAAATCCTTTGTTATCTTAGTTATCTTAGTTACCAGAGCTAGTTTATCTAGCTAGACTGTATATAAACATTGTTATCTGTGCTTATCTAACATTACATAAACTTCTGAAGGTGGTTTATCCAAAACCATTGCTGACTCTATGATGAGAAACAACTTTCTTTCAATGTAAAAGTGAGCAATCATCCAAATAGTTTGGCAGTTTATAGCATCACACATCACAGAGGACTGGAACTACATCAGCCAGATTCATCTCCTTTTCATTCAACAGATTTTTCCATCTTTTAGAGCAATTCCAAGATTTATTATTTCTGTTTGTCACATCCGGTGCTATTCCTCTCACCTTGTGCCCAGTTCTGTAGGAATTGGTTCCGGATCCACCGCAGTCCTGATAAGGATAAAGTGGTTACTGTAGATGAATGAATGAATGAATGAATTCTTTTTTTTTTTCATTTTATTTCTTCTAGTTTGTGTATGTATGTCACTTGAATATCACCAAAGAATTATGAATAGTCATTTTTTTTTTTTTAGTTTTCCAGGCATTCATTGTAGGGCTGCTTGAACAACTCTTTTTTTTAATCATTTCTTTTATTTTTCTATTTCAGTTATCTGGCCAAGTTATTTCATTACAGCCTTCCAAATATCATCTGCATTATATATACTACATATTGTTTGGATGTAACTGAATACATTATTTGGATTGATCAGATAATACATCCTAAATGAATACAAATACAGATAGGAATAGTGGTGCGCATTTCTCATTTGCAGTATACTGTATATCTGCAACATACGGATATTATATACAGAATCTGGCAACCCTGCTCTCAGAACAAATACCATGTTCATTAACATGACACTAATGGGAGTAAATGTGATCTGAAAATATTATTAGATGGATATTGTTCTCAACTCCAGCCTAAATAATAGTTTTTTGATTAGGAAATGACATCACTGCTTTGAAACATAGTTAGTTTGCTTACTCAGGCACATTAGATAGAAGACAGAAAGCTTGCCAGAAAGTTCCACAGGGCATCTGGTTCAGGAATTGAATAAAGTTACGTTCTGTCAATTTCTATTTGTTAGAATTTGTGAACAATTTTTTTTCTTTTTCAGTGTTTTTCAGTGTTTCCATGGCTTATGGCAGGGTTAACAGAACAAACAAACAAACAAAAACTTCTGATATAGACCAGGCCCACTTCCAGTTTAAATCCAAATGTGAAAACAGATACCAGTATTTTGAGCACTAATCAGATACCGATAATAGCATTATGTTACATCCTTAAAATATTGTACAGAATTTCACAATGGAACCTATGACAGTTACATTATGCTTGTGTTAATAACTTTATTCTTCAGTACTGTGGTTTGTTCAAATTATTAAAAGGTTCTGACCTTTTTTCAGTTTTATATTGTGTCATAAAAATGAGAACATCATTGTGCCATCCATTAATGTTCAGCACAAGTGACTTCTTTTTGGAGCTCATACTGGGAGTTTAAAGGATTCCAGAAGGGTCATGTGGAAAAGAGGGTGTGGAGGAGTGGGAGACAGAGGAGCCTCCTCAACGGAAGAAATAAACACTGACGTGATAAACAGTGAGATCATACTTCAATGTACCTTCCATACACGCACATCAAACACACTCACGGACATATTTAGTATCTGTGAGAGTAGTTAGTTCATGCACAGACACACTAAATTGTGCGATGCTATTAATTACAGGTCTTTTATAGGGGGCCAAAACTTCGGACTCCACAACTGTAGTCTCTTAATCAAATATCTATTTCTAATATGTATTTCTATCCTGATGTGGACCTTAATTTCCCACAAGGGATTCAGTACACACACACACACACACACACACACACACACAAAGACTATCCCATCAGTGGAAAATCCCTCTCTCACTCTTTCTCGAATATCCCTTAGGAAATGAGTCATTCTGAGCTGTAGGCGAACTCTTGCTACACAAAATTGATATCACTTAGTGTTTATTATTCAAGATCAAACATACAATTTATTAAACTCTGTTTGCTAAAAGATATTTTTCATTTCTTCATTCATTTTCTTTTCTTCATTCAATATACAACATACTTTCTGTTAAAAAGCTTTATACCCCTCCATGTTAAAAAAAAAAAAAACTAAAGCCTCTGAGTGGTTTACATCAATAATTTTAGTAAGCCATAAAAACCACTTGCGACAGATGAACAGGAGAGAATATGCTAATTTATCAATATTGTGTGTATTATATGGCATTGAAGTATTACTGTCATTAAAGCAAAATGTGAGCTATTACACTTATGTGGATGAATTGATACTCCATTGAGTTGCTGACTGACAATTTAGAAACAAACACAACAGCGTGGGTGGACATGCATTTGTCTTTGAGAGTGCTGCATAGGAGACTCTGAGCATGGCATGAACAAAAACCCATAAGCCCAAAGCCACTGTCAAAGCATCAGAAGGTAAGGCTGGATTTCAGCTAGAGACCCAACAAACAGGCCTTGGGCTACTGTCCACACTTTCTAAAGAGGAACAGGAGGAGACCTTCTGAAACAGCACAGAAGAAAGGTATGCCAGGTGAAGCCTCTCTGATATTAACTCACCATCAGTAGCTCAATGAACGTAGCTGCTGGGAAGTAATGAAAACCGTATGAGCAACCGCATAAAGGTAGGGTGTGGAAAGCAGAGAACTCTGATCTTTAAAAACCTGATCTTTGTTTTCTTTTCAAAGCAGCCAAACAAACCACTCACTCGCAAAGCACCTGGACACCCTCACAAACTAGATATGCATTACAGAGGAGAGAGCTAAACAAGTCAGATATGTGCACAAGTGCTAATGTTTTGTGTGATCCAGGATCCCGGGTTTAATCCTGAGCTTGGGTTTAATCCTACTGTCTGTGGGGTGTTTCTTTGCGTGTGTTTTCCCTGTCCATGTGGGCTTCTTTTCCGGATTTTCTGGTTTCATCCCAAAATCATGTCAATTGGCAACTCTAAATTGTGCCATTCAGGGTGTATTCCCACCTCATGTTGCTCTAATAGGCTCTTGATCTGCCATGACCCTGACCAGGATAAAGTAGTTACTGAAAATAAATTAATAAATAAACCCAATGATGGGGGGCATGGTGGCTTAGTGGTTAGCCCTGTTGCCTCGCACCTGGAGTCTGCATGTTCTCCCCGTGCTTTGGGGGTTTCCTCTGGGTAATCCGGTTTCCTCCCCAATCCAAAGACATGCATTGCATTATCAAATTTTCTGGAGTGTGTGTGCGATTGTGCAATCCAGGGTGTCCCCTGCTTTGTGCCCCGAGTCCCCTGGGATAGGCTTCAGGCTTACAGACCTTCAAAGACTTTTTATTTCATTTACCCTCTCTGTTCTTATTAGTGATGGGATGTTTAAAAGGTAACTGTTATTGCCATTTAGTCATGTTTGCTGCTTAATTGGACGTTTGTCAGTAAGGAATTTTATGTAGCTGGACCTTCACAAACCTTAGCTGAATACACTATATGCAAAGTAAGTCAGAGCTATGAAGTTGTAAATGAACTAGTTGGTGAGCATTTAAATATAATATTAGCTATTACCATTAGAGATTTAGAAGAGCTTGTACTCGAGCAACGTACGGTGGAAAAAGACTAACTTTCAAGTATGTAGTGTTACTAGCTACTAAATGTAGGCTAAACCAGTCAGCTATCATCGTGAGTAAGAAACCAAATGTTAGCCGATATTAGCTAGCACAGTTAAATAAAAGAAGCTAAGTAGCATAATACCGGAATGTTATAAGGCCCTTTTATGCTGCGCTTAAAACATGGCCATTCATTTAGCTAGCTAGCAGCTTGTGTGTCAGGAAAACATGTAAAGTTACTAACCATATGAATACATATAATGTATAGCATATAGAAATATCACAGAGGCTACCTGTTTACTTAGTGTTTCCTGTCTTTCCTCATTGCAGTTGCTCTGCATTGACCACTAACAGCTCTGCTAGTGCACATTACTCAGGGAGTATATACCCATTTATTCAGTGCCTTTTGCATGTCTTTATACTGAAATTCCATGTCACCTAATTCTTAGCTTTTCTAGTCCTTTTAGTCATTAGTTTTTATCTAATACTGACCTTAGCATGTCTATTTGGTTTATGAGTAGGCCTATGGATTTTCCCACTATGGGTTCTGAGCAAGTTCACGGGAAATGCCTGAATAAATAGAATTGGGACATGACATCCCACTGAGTCTGGCTCACAAACACTACAAAAAAGCTATTTATTATTTAGTTTCTACAACATCTAAAGAAAAGTCCATTATACTACATTCAATGCAGCGTCAACAAAAAAGAAGAATTGATGATAATATAAATAGAGCTTTCCTGCTAGGACACCCAGAAGGAAGGACAGTACGACACGCAAGCCACATTGTCACTTGAAGACTGTAATCTTAGTCTGTAGTTTTAGAACGAGGTTTTTTTTTTCTTTCTAAATGACGCTGGTTTGCACTAGGAGTGTAATGCAATGCCACTCTGAATCTGTTTAGTGTTCCAAGTATTTGTATCTGTATTTGGATTTAAACCCAAAATGGACATGGCCTAAAACGAAATGTAGAAATGACCATTATAATGGTTCTAAAGCCCAGGTGTAGAAATGCCAGCACTATCAGCATGGTGTGTAAATTCTGGTTCTGACAGTTCCTCAACCTCAGCTACATCACTCAAGTTCATATTTGGTCTCAACTAGAAAGGTGCATTGGACTGTTTCTTTTATTAAATCCCACTTGCACATATTATTTTTGTCTGTATCTGCCTTTGATATTTTCTCATTTAATCCACCACAACCCTTACCAGACAGTTCCTAAGGGTCAAGGAAATAATGTTCCTTGTATGTTCATGTATGTTCATGTTAATGAACATGGTCATTGTCCTGCAAGCTTCATATCTGACTGCTTTTTGTGACTGATCTGACTGACTTTTTTGTGGGGATCCCAGTCCTGATGCATCTCAATCAGAAGTCCTGTGAACTGTTCTGGTAAGCTTTCTACAAAAAAATAAATAAATAAATAAAAAAAAGCGCACCTCCTATTTGTCTGTTTATTACACATTACATGTTATTTCCGAATAATGTATTCATATTCGGTTACATCTCTAATATGTGTTCCAGCTCTAATGTTATGTGGGAAAGGCTTTCACAGTCCCTCACACTGAGCAATTATTTAATTATTTACAAACAATTATTTTACTTTTTTTTTTTTATTTTAAATTCATTTAAAACACTTGTTTCAAGTATTCACAATACAAGAATCAGGTATAAATTTTCAGGATTGCTATAAATTACATTTTACATAGTAAAAATAGCATTGCTAAAAGTATTTAGTCCTGAAAAAAAAATCAATTTTTATATTTACAAAGTAATTGTTGTTTAAAAAAATCTCACATCCCCCTTCCAGTTGGGAATTTGGGAGTTTGATGGTGCAATGCATTATGGACTGTGCTCTTCTGGACTGAAATCTATGTTGCAACTCATATAATTTGTTGGAGATATCAGACCCAAGTGCTCCTATTACCAGTGGGACAACCATGGGTTTAACCTTCCACATTCTCTCTAGTTCCTTTTTCAGTCTCTGGTATTTGTTCAGACTCATATTCCTTCCTTTCCTGATGTTCCTGTCACTTGGGGTTGTCACTACTGCTGTTTTCTGGTCCTTATCTATTATTGCAATGTCTGGTTGGTTTGCTATTACTTGTTTATCTGTTCAGATCTGGAGGTCCCACAGGAAATTAGCTTTATTGTTTTTACTACTCTATGTGGTTGCTACCATTTGGACCATAGACTGTGTAACCCATATTACTTGTTAACTGTGCCTCTCAGTTTGTGCATCTTGCTCCCTGCTACTAGGGGATGACTTGTCTCATGAGCTACTTTGCAATGCACCTTGGGTTATAGCTGATATGGTATACCTTAGCTTTAACTGATCTAATGTTGTGCTGCTACAGCTAGTGCTATCCTACAGTTCTATGTTTTCAGCCATTGGTAGGATTTCCCCATTTCATCCAACTCTGATATCTGTCACTGATACATGCCATAAGGGGTGTCCTGCTGTAGTACAGTCTCTGTTTCCATGTAATCCACATCCCCTATCTATTTGAGGTTTTCTCTAAGCAGTTCATCCTTGGGGGGAACTGCTTGGATGTTTTTCTAATTTCTTCCTCCTGGCTCCCATCTGATTGGAAGGATTGGAGGTTGTCTCTTGTCTTAGCTCAATTTCTTCTGTTCTGATCACTCTTTACTGACCACACTTCTCTAGTCTAAATGACTTCCCAAAGTCTTGCTGTAGATACTGGTCAGGTAGATCAATAAGCCAATGTGTCTCTTGGTATTTGTCATATGGTTTAATGTCATCTAAATACATTATATGGCCAAAAGATTGTGGACACCTGACCATCACACCCATATATGGGCCTTCTCCAAACTGTTGCCACAAAGTTGGAAGCACACAATTGTCTGGAAGGTCTTTGTATGTTGTAGCTTCAAGAGTTCCCTCCACTAGAACTAAGGAACCTAGCCCAAACCTGTTCTAGCATGACAATGCCCCTATACACAAAGCACGGTCCATAAAGACATGGTTTGTCAAGGTTGGTGTGGAAGAACTCCAGTGGCCTGCACAGATCCCTGACTTCAAACCCACTGAACACATTTGGAATGAACTGGAATGCCGACCGCATGCCAGGCCTCCTTGCCCAACATCAATACCTGACTTCACTAATCCTCTTGTGGCTGAATGGGCAGAAATCCCCATGACCACATTCCTATTCAAAATATACGCAATTCAAATAGTGTAAAACCTTCCCAGAAAAGTGGAGGCTGTTATAATTGCAGGGAGGTTGACAAACTCTGGAATGGGATGTTCAACAAGCACATATGATTGTGATGGTTATGTGACCCCATACTTTTGGCCACATATTGTATTTCTTCAAGCATATTAAAGATCTATTTGAGGATGTTAAGGACTCTAGAAGTGTGGCAATGCACCTCTGTGGTATATACCACACATTCTGATCATCTGTGCACTGGCTTTGTATTGACTCCTTGTGTTGGCTTTCAGTGCCATGCTGAGCTGTTGATGACAGTGTCTTTTTCACCTTGTACATGGCTAGACATACCATTACTCTTGCATGGGCAAAAAGAGTCATATGCTTTCTTGTAGACAGTCAAAACAATGCTTAGGTTGGTGTGCCTGATCTTGGAATCTTGGTGGACAGATTTGTCACAGTCAGTAAGCATCTTGTGCTGTTTGGAATACCTTTCTAGTCAGTAGTCACATACTTGTAAATGTGCACATTAAACTAGGCTTGACAACAGCTTTTATGTTGTGGATTGGCAAGTAGTTGGTTAGTGCCTGTCCCTTATTGGGGTCTTTCATGACCCTTACTGTCTTGCCTTTGGTTAGTCAGGGTGGGAGCTTGTAGCTAGTAACTTGTGCTCTTAGCTGTTTTTTTCTTTAGTAATAGGCACAATTTCAAGCCAAGATGCTTCCCAGTCACCAGTCCCAGTCTAAATTGTGGATATCTAACAATCAGAAACATGAAGAACTGGGCAGTACCTTGGCTTGACCATAGCATATATGTTGTGGATTGGCAAGTAATTGGTTAGTAGGAGGGTGTGTGCTTGTAGCTAGCAGCTGGTTCATTTGTGCTGCTAAGTGGGCATGCATAGCTGTTAGTTTCTTACAAAGTAGGCATCCTATCTAGACAAGGTGGTGCCTAGTTCTTGACTGTTGGATATTCACTGTTTAGATGGTAACTGGTTTCCTACTCCCAGACATTGTTCTACCATGATTTTTAAATTTCATTTACCACTAAGCAGTGGTGTTATGTGATAAATCTCACTTTCATACACTTTTCCAGTTTAGTTTCAGATCTCGATGGATTTACAGTCGATGCTTCACCTTGCCTTAACTGAGAGTATACTTTAGATGAGTCTTTGCCAAAAAGATGGCCTCTGTTTCTTTCATATATCACTGCTGATTCTAGGACCTCACTCCACTGGCAACCCACTGTACTTTTTCTGTAGCCAGACTCTATCTTTGGTTATCAGTCTTGAGTTCCATTATGATGTGGACCTATCCCAAACTAAGCAGACTTCTGGATTGAAGGTCAAATTTGAGAGTCTTTACTGGCAAGTCTCTAAACAAGTGCAAAGTGTTCTTCCTCTCTCAAGCAGAGAATCTCAAGCCTAACTCGGTAGAGGAGTGAGAGCATGTTTGTGAAGTAAACTAGCCGATCTAGTGAGATTATCTGTTTTCTGTCATAGGGCACTATTATTAGAATCAACAAAGTCTCATAGTCTCAGTGGTTTAATTTAGTGTATGGATGTTTTAGCAATTATACTTTGCTTTGATGATCAGTTTACTAAGGCTTTAGCTAATTACACAATCGCACAAGGCTGTAGCTAACGTACAGAGATTGCCTACTAATTGTGCTATGCTTGGCTGCGGAATATAAAAGCTGATATTAAATAGTGGAAATTGTCAAGCTCTGGAAATTCACAAAAATATGTAAGATTCTGAGTTCTTGCCTAAATAATTGTTAATAAACTAGTGTCCCATTCAGGGTGTACCCCTGCTTTGCACCTAGTGTTCCTGGGAAAGGCTCTGGACTAACCACAACCCTGAAGGAACGATCTTTCTCTCTGAATATTCTAACAATTCAAGTCTGGCTAAAAAAAAATTTTCTTGGGAAGCAGCAACATCAAATTAACATCATATTACTCACTGGTGAATTCAAGTGAAGAAGATGGGAGTGAAAAATAACTTACAGTATAAGCCACAACAACATGACCATTATGGTGGAAATCATGCAGCAGACACCCATGCCTTTTCGAATTTGAAGGCGCAAACCAAATGTGATTGCTAAACATCGGTATGATATTTTAAACATGTTCATTGTGTGGCTACGTTGCAAAGACTGAGCATACGTTATGCCTAGGTAGTTAATTCCATATTTGTGAACAGGTATGGTTCAGTCTAGGGCCAAGGTTAGCAGTAGTATTTTAGCTTTAGCTAGCAGGTCATTTTAAAATGTCATTTGGACCAAATACAAAATAATGAATTGCACAATTCTGTGAAATGTGTGTAGTCTATAGAGAGTGTGTGAATGAGATATATACTCTGAGAGGGAGAGAGGGAATGTGAGCCATAATAAAAGAGAGCAGTGGCATGGTATGGTGACCTCCATGAAAAGACTCTTCAAACTGGCCCATTCTGTCTCTCCCCTTCACTGGCCTGTCTATCAGTAGAATAAAATCAGAGATGAATGTCGAGGGCCTTGGGTTCAAACCGGCAGGTTTAATTTCAGATTCTATAATTTGGGCCCGTCTGTAGAGGTTGTCAGCCACCACACCTGCCCTTTTTTAGACACTGCCTGGCTGCTAAATAGCGCTCATCCCCTGTGCCTGGGTCAGCTCCCGGCTCCTGCTTTCACACTCTCCCTCTCTCTCTTTGTCCTTGTCGCATGCTTGTGCTCAATTGCTTTCTCTCACATTTCATCACTGGCACATTACTGCTATTCCTCTCGGGTTTCCATTTCAAAACTATTTTCTTTTTCTGCCACTGATCTCCATCCCCCCTATTTTGTTGTGGTTAAGGGAACACAGCATGGCTCATGGTGCTTAGGTGGTAATGGAGAAGAATAATGCTACTACTGAGCTCTTCAGAGAAAAAGAGAGAAGCTTCAGAGCTCCTAAGAGCTAAAACTTATTAACAGGGATTAAATCCCTGCATTCGCATCACCGATGAAGTATGGATGCTTTAAAAAGGTTTTTCTCACTCAGCAGAAATATTTACTTCTCGATTTAGCAATGTCCCTAGATTTATACCCGGATTAACAAACTTTGGCCACATGAAGGTGTGTATGATGTGAAGCAGTAAAATGTGTCCGGGACAAAGCTGTCCAAATGGTACTGGTACCAACTGAACATGCTGCAGAAAGCCAGGACTCATATTCATACAAACATAAAAACAGTGTTGATCTACAGGAAAGAAAACAGCTTTTGATTAGGCAATAAAAAAGTCATAAACTTTTTATGTGCCATTCACTGACCAAGGACAAGGACACAGTTGAAAAGAAAACATGCAGCAACCTCCTTTAGCCCCATATAAAATTATTTCTATTGCTTTCTACAAGTGTTTTTCTCGATGTGTTGCTCTGTGCCAGAATATAAAGACTTGGTGATGAATGGCAACATTATGAACGGTGTCTCTTTCTTTCACTACTACTTTTTTTTCC